>NC_043705.1:18381607-18636610 GCF_006229205.1 Suricata suricatta
AGACCTATGAGTGCGAACGTATGGTATCTGTCCTTCTCTGCCTGACTTATTTCGCTTAGCATGACACCCTCAAGGTCCATCCACTTTCCTACAAATGGCCATATTTCATTCTTTCTCATTGCCATGTAGTACTCCATTGTGTATATATACCACATCTTCCTGATCCACTCATCCGGTGATGGACATTTAGGCTCGTTCCATGTTTTGGCTATTGTTGACAGTGCTGCTATGAACATTGGGGTACATGTGCTCCTATGCATCAGCATTTCTCTATCTCTTGGGTAAATCCCTAGCAGGGTGATTGCTGGGTCATAAGGGGGTTCTATGGATAGTTTTTTGAGGAACCTACACACTGTTTTCCAGAGCAGCTGCACCATTAAGGTCACCCATAGTGCTAGGAGAGTCTAACTATATCACGAAACAGAGCAGAGAACTTGGGTGGTTCAGTTCGTTGAGCCTCTGACTCCTGATTTTGGCTCCGGTCATGATCTTGTCAAGGTTCATGAGCCACATGGGGCTCTGTGCTGACAGCAAGGAGCCTGCTTGGGATTCCCTTTCTCCCTCTGTCTCTGCCCCTCCCCCGCTTGTGCACATGCTCGCTTGCTCTCTCCCTCCCCCAAAAAACAAAAACAAAACACACACACACACACACACACAAAATAAAAACAAAAACCAAAAACTGGGCAAGATTGAATGTAAATAATTTATTCCCAGAGTAAAGAGCTGAAAAAAAAAGCAATAGACCTGCTGTTTTTGTTTAGTCACCCAGAGAAGACTTGCATACAACACTTATTTATGTTTCTTTCCATTATTAACCCAGGTTCACCAATTTGACAAGTTTTTAAAAATTTTAGACTACTGTTACTTTTACTATAGTTTTTCCTTTGTTGTTATTAGTTCGATTAGTTTTATTATTAGAATTGGATGAGAATAACAAAAATAACCTGACGGTTAAAGTCCCCAAGCCATATTTGACTACAGTTATAAAGTTGGTTCCTACTCAGTAACTTACGAAATTAAAAACACTAAATCTAGGATTTTCTCCACTGGGACCTAATCCAGTCCAATTTAGAAGTTGAGGATTTATAAAGGCTTTTCTGAAAGAAATGGGAAAATGTCAGCTACAATTTCTTGCTAGACTTGAACTGAATCTATTAACCTTGCCCAGAGAATATAATGTTACAGTTATATCATTTACAATGTTATTGTATATGATTTATGGCCACAGTATCAAGCCTCAAACTAGGTTTCATAGTTTTAAGTTAAATTTACATGTCTGTAATACAAATGATTTTTTCTTGTTCAGATAAAAAGATATTAAAAAGTGATTTATAATATTTCAGTTGGATGTAAAATATACAGTATGCCTTAGTCTACTGAAGGGAAAAAAACATTAGTTAGACAGCTATTATGAATATGCACATTCACACTGCTTAATGCTTCCCATCTTTTAATGTATGCCTGGTTATCAAGCACTAGACATGTTCTGAATTACATTATATTTAGAATACAATGAGACACAAATCTATATGAAAATCAGATTTAAAAAAAAAAAAGAACCAAAAGGACAAAGGAAAAAATGTATCGTCTATGCAGTTCACCTAAGATCGTGAATGTTAAAACTAACCTAGGTACTGCTATTTTTCCAAATGTCCTCTACCTAACACCGTATAATATAATGGTCTTTGAATATGTCATACAATAGCCTCTCTAATGTTATCACCATTATTGAAATCCAAGACAATTTGCTTTACCATAAACTGTAAGAGTTTGAGATTTGATATAGGGGGTATTACATTTTATTGGAAATGGCTGATGTAACACTACTTGAAAGGTATCATGACCTACAATTATAAAGTCAGTACCAGTTACAGACTAAAGATTTAGTAACACCTTTACTAGCAAACAACTTCCAGTGTCTTGTAAACTTAAAATTTAAAAGTCTCCTATGTGTTTTCTATATCGGTCATATAGCATATGCAAATATTCTAAAATTTATATGCCAGGTAAATTTCATCACTTAAGGGTAAAATTAAAAATAAAAGCCCCACTGCTCAAGCTCTATTCACTGACAATATATAAGCATTTATTGCTACACAGTGAAATGTATAGGTAGCAATTTTATTCAGAATATGCACATAATTAATTTTCTGTGTTTGAACCAAATCTCTTTGTATACGAGAGGGCTTTTAAAATTTCCAACTATACCTGTATTTTTATCAGTTAAAATTATGTGTATCAGTTAAAATTATGTTAAGCTTCTAATAACAGAGAGCTAAAACAAGAGTTTCTGGGAAGATAGGATCTGTTTTTTCTCACAAACTTGCTATCTAAGATAGGCAAAGTAGTTCCATCTCACTGGGAAGCCTAGTACCCAACCTCTAGCAGATGGCTTTCATTCCCTAAGTCCCCACATACTCAGAGCCATCTTCTCATTCTCAGGTTGACCTCACCGTCACCTCGTTTTCACAAGAGAGTTGCTAGAATTCTAGCCATCACGTCAACATTCTCGTCAGAAAAAAAGGATTTAGGAAATGGGTTTAGAAGGTACATTCCATCTGAGTAAGCCCACTTAATGAATTTTCTGTGAAACTCCACCTGAATATGTCTGTTTACATCTTACCAATGCCTTCAAGGAAAGCTGGAAAATACAGTTTGTTCAACAGAACCAATGTTACGGGCTAAAGTACAGGGTGGTTAAAATTTTATGTGTTCAACTGCTTTGTTAATGGTTACCTACAGATTTATGAATGCTATACCCTTTTCACAGAATATCTTATTTAATGCTCTTAAAGAACTTAGCTGATATTAATGTTAATCATTCTGCCTTCTTGGTGTTTCTGTTTTCTGTTTTGTGTTTCTCTTTACCCAAATCTGTATTTTTAACCTCTCAAACAAGTGGTGGGAGGTACATACTTTTATTTTTGGACCCCAAAATGTCATCAAAAGGAGTTGGGTTTTCCTTATGTTTTTATTTTCTTTGAAGGAAAATTTCTAGTATCTTGCTCAGCAGACAGAAGTCAAAGTGTTATCATTAATAGGGCAGAGATGGGGTGACTAGAATCTGATTGTTGTGCATATAAATTTGCAGTTACTCCCCCTTTTCATTCCTGTGCCTGACCCACACTTCCTGCCCAGCTACCATCTCTGAGCCCCAATCCTCTTCTCTTCCAGTTCTCCAGAGAAGAGAGTTCTGTCTCATCCACAAATCTTCATTTTCCTTATTTGAATTAAGGCAACAAGTAGCTAGTAATGAGCTTCTCTAGGAATAGGGAACAAGTGAATTGACCTCAAATTCAAGTTATTAAAAATTATTTATAATTACTTTGCTATAGTTCAGCAAAATCTATCACTTTGGAATACTACATTACTTTATTCAAACTATGCATATTTAGGACTATCATTAGCTTTACAGAAATGGTTTAATTGGGCTACAGAATTGCACTGTATCACAAAAATAGGTCAAGATTTGACTATTTATGTATTTTCTTTCCAAAGATAATTTTCATTATAAATAAAAATCTGGATGAATCAAGTTTGAAAACTAAATGTTCCTGGACTACCTTTAACTCTATTCAAGTATTTCTTTTACAGCTGTAACTAATACCACAAGGGGAAACAGTTATTTGACTTGAACTGAATATATAAGATTTAAATGGATCTTTAGTTCTTAAGAAAAAAAAAAAGCGTGATTGTATTCCAATGCTCATAGCTAGAAAAGTCAACCACCTCTAATTCCATGGTCACACAGACAAATGGGTGAGAAGAGATCAATGTCATTTGAGGCTCTGAGTCTGCTGGCTGTCTCTGATTCACCACAATCAATTTTACTGACTAGGATTTCTCCCACCTTGACCAGACAAGTATCCACTTAATCAAAAGTTTGTCAGTCTCCATTAGGAAAAAAAGAAAAAGCAATGAATAAGGTTGAATTTTAATAGTTTAATTATTTTATAAAGCATGGCCTACAAAAATAGGGTATTTTCTTTCTCTAAATGATTCAAGATGGAGCAACACGCTACAATGTAATTTTTTTAGTTTTTTTTTAATGTTTATTTATTTTTGAGAGTGAGACAGACAGACAGAACATGAGCAGGGGAGGGGCAGAGAGAGACAGAGAGACATAGACTTCGAAGCAGACTCCAGGCTCTGAAGTGTCAGCACAGAGTCCAATGCAGGGCTTGAACCCATGAACTGTGAGACTGTGACCCGAGCTGAAGTCGGATGCTTAACCAACTAAGCCTCCCAGATGCCCCCTTAAGAAAAGTTTTTTAAACAACAGTCCTCTATTCTTTATGTGCCTCCTAATTGGGCAGGCCATTTTAGAGCTTCTTAGCAGAGCTTAGTGGAAATACTCTTCTTTAGCCTGCCTAAACCAAATCTGAGATCAAAGCACTCGACATGTTGTCATGTTTATGCTAAGGAAATTTACAAGAAAAATCAAAGTAAGAAAAAAAAGGAAAATGAATGAAGAGAACAAAGTGCTTTTTAAAACCCTTACTTTTAGAAAAGCAGTTGTTACTGCAGCTACTGACGTTAATGAGGTAGTTACAAACAATATTTAGAAGAATCCATTTAAAAACTTACTAGACCAAGGGCCCCTGGGTGGCTCAGTCAGTTGAATGTTTGGCTCTTGACTTTGGCTCAGGTCATGATCTCATAGTTTGTTGAGATGGAGCCCTGCACCCAGCTCAATGACGGCAGAGCCTGCTTGGGGCTCTCTCCTCTCGTTCTGCCCCTCCCTCTACTCACAGTGTCTCTCTCTCAAAACTAATAAACTTAAAAAAAAGTCATGAAACCAAAAAAAAAAAGACATAAACTACCAAATGCAATGGTAGAAATTCCAAAAATTTTTTTGTTCTTTTTCTACTTACATTTAAGCACAGAACTGTCATATGATTGCATTTGTTCCCAAATACAAAGCTATTTTAATATAAAGTTGAAACTTCATGAAGAAGACTGAAACATAAAGATGAAGGAATCCCACTAAAGCACAGCCTAGTAAATGATATTGAAAGAAATTAGAGTATAATTTAACAGAATGATTTGCTTCCAATCATTCATTGCTTTGAATCATATACTGTGAGGTCAGAAATGTGAACTAAGCCTAGAAATAGCAGCAATGTTGAAATATTTTCTATGGCCAGCATATTATGTTAAATGAAACTAATCCTGCTTCTTGGAAGAAATGTGTAGAAAAAAAGAATTAGAGAAGTATAGGAGAACTGATTAAAAATATTATTGTAACTACTGTATTGTAAATGATGGAAAATAATTGCATATGTTAAAAAAATAGTGTTATATTCTAAAAAAAAATAAAAAAATAAAGTGAAAAAAAAAATAAAACCCTATACACACACACACACACACAAATATATGGATTCTGCCAAACACTGTGCATATATTATTCTGGTTAATACTGATAAATATTATAATAGAGATCCCTTTTGATAAATGGGAATATCAAGAATTAGACAACTATCTAGAAAATAACTAATAACTGGTGGAACCAAGATTAAATAGCAGGTTTGTCTGATTCCAAAATCTCACTAAATTTTATGAGGTATGGAAAGATAACTAGTGAACACTAAACACAATAGAAAGAAAAAAAAAGAAATTGGGGTTATATGATTTAATTCTCATTTGGCTGCTTTCTGCACTATGATTCTCTGAAAAGCAGTATCTACCTCAAATTTATGCTGAGAATTTTCTGGAAAAAAAAATCAAATGTGATCATTACGTGGGGAAATTTGTGGTAAATTGTGGTCAACTACAACAAACTAACTAGTATTTGCATTCCTAGTTACATTGTCATTTCCTTACATAATTTTTTCCCATTTTTTAACATAAACAGATTTTTAAGTGAAACTTAAGGGACACCTGGGTGGCTCAGTCAGTTGAGCATCTGATTCCTAATCTCGGCTCAGGTCATGATCTCATGGTTCCCGGGCTCAAGCCCTGCATTGGACTCTGTGCTGTTGGTGTGGAGCCTGCTTGGGATTCCCTCCCTCCCTCCCTCCCTCCCTCCTTCTCTCTCTCTCTCACACACCTTTTCTCTCTGCCCTTCCCCCACTCACACATACTCTCTCTCTCAAGATAAACAAAACTTTATAAATAAGTAAATAAAACTTAAGTGCTCATAATGTAAAAGACCAATGTCAAGCCTTTATAACTCAAGCCTCACTTTCTAAAAATCAGTACTTTTAACTTTTTCTGATTTTTAGCAGCTCTTTGGTACATTTATGACTAATATTGTTATGGCGCTATTATCTGATATACAAATTTGAGAAATTATATACTGAATCTCTGCTTTAAAGGTAAGTATAAGGGGCGACTGGGTGGCTCAGTCAGTTGAGCATCCAACTTTGGCTCAGGTCATGATCTCATAGTTTGTGGGTTCGAGCCCCATAAAACTGCTCTGGATTCTGTGTCTCCTTCTCTCCCTTTGTGCTCCCTTCCTCCCTCCCTCTCTCTTTCCATCCCCCCTCTCAAAAATAAACAAACATTTAAAAGACTTGAAAGATATGTATAAGATTACCAATATCCCATGTTTCTTCATGTATTTTGGTAAGTTATTATTTTGTTGATCTAATAATTATTTAATATATATAAATATATTAACCTCAGTTTATCAGTGCATGAAATTTGAACATTGTCTTAAGTATCCCTTAATCCTCATGATATTATATAAAGATATAAGTATTCTTATATTGGCTTCCACTCTCCTTTCTGCTTTTTCTTTGCATCTCTGTTCAATTAGACATCTATTATTAGTACATCACAAAACTTAAGAACATCTTATTTATAACCATAAATTATAAGAAGGTGTAGTTTGACTCTAAAACTTGAAAGCACCCAGCTATTATGGTAGTAGGACTACATAAATATTATACACAAGAAAATCAGATAATAATCTAGGAATTCATTTGTCTACAGTTTGAATATCACAACTGCCTTATTAAAATAAAAGCACTCCTAATACACAGATAAAAGTATGCAACATTTCTCACATTCCATAAATTTCTCAAAATGAAACCATATTTTGAGGAGCTTCATATAAAAATAAGCTTATATAAGTATTTTCCCATGAATTTTATGATTGTCTTTTTTTCTTTATCCAATCCTCTTTTTATCATTAACATCATTCAGCATCCTAATTTTATGGAAACCTTTCCATTCAAATAGAAGACAATCTATGTGAAGCCAACGGATTTCTTCTTCAGATTGCCTGAATGTCTCTTTGTGGTATTTACTTTTGTATTATGAATTTAGTATGTTTCTACATAACCTCCATATCTTCACTCCTCCTATTTCCTAATTTATGCTGATTGTATCACTAGTTTTATTTATCCAAGACTGAATACACATGCCTCCAGTGATAATGAAAGAAAAACATATTTATAACATTTATACTTTATACTTCAGATTCTATAATTAACAAAAATATTTGAGTTCTTAGTAGGCCTTTTCCTTGGGGTCAAAAAAAAATATCCCCAAGAACAAGGTGTATAACCCCAAGTATTACTTCCAGTATGGTTCTATTTCTACCAAACTTACTCTCAAAGACAGAACCATTCTATATTCTAGAAAACATCAATAAACAGCCACCTGAAGTCATTAGAGAGTGAAAAAAAAAATCAAATTCAAAGCTTGGAAGTCCAAGCCTGGAAAAAGGTATAGTATGGTATGAATTTTAAGACCATATGGTATGGTATGTTTTTAAGACTTTTACACTAATGGCAGAATATAGTTGACACAATGTATGGTACATAAAATGCCAATAGAAAACATGCAGTCTTTCAGACAACACAGTGTGAGCTAACTACAGCTTCTGCAATGAGAAGGAGAGGTGTTCCATAGAAAAAGGGAGTCAAGCAGGAGAAACCTAACAGGGGACCATGGGAAGGGAAAAGGCGGGGGGGGGGGAGAGTTAGGGAGAGGGAGTGAGGCAAATCATGAGAGACTTTTGAATGCTGAGAACAAACTGAGGGCTGAGGAGGGAGTGGGGGTAGGGGAAGAAGGTGATTGTCCTGGAGGGGGGCATTTGCAAGGAAGAGCACTCAGTGTATATGAAAACCAACTTGGTAATAAACTATTTAAAAAAAATAAAAATACATGGAAAAAAATAAAATAAAATACACTTAAGAGATACCAGTCAAAAGAAAGAAAGAAAGAAAGAAAGAAAGAAAGAAAGAAAGAAAGAAAGAAAGAAAGAAGAAAGAAAGAAAGAAAGAAAGAAAGAAAGAAAGAAAGAAAGAAAGAAAGAAAGAAAGAAAGAAAGAAAAAGGGAGCCAATGGGGGAAAGCCCTGTATTATTCTGTATAAACTCTGCCCAAATCTCTAACTGATCTTTGATCTACACAGCATGTGGCACACACAAAACAATGTAGCTAATGCCAAAAGAAATGAACTTATATTTCAGCTGCAGCCCAAGGGAAACAATTTACAGTTTTTGTCGACCAAGATAATTGCTTCCTAAAACAAACCAGCAAACTAAACACCAACACTGTTCACAGGGATATAAAAGAATGCAGAATTTCTACAACATAGCATTTTAAATGTCCAAAAGACTAAATACACAAAGGAACAGTAACACTGGACCAATTTTTAATAAAGGGACAATCATTTAAAACCCCTCCAAAGATGACTAAAATATTAGGAGGAGGAGAAAAGGACTTAAATTACCTACTTATAACTTTGCTCACTGAGGTAAAAGAAAATATTTTTGCAATTAATAAAAGATAGGAGGGTCTCCTGGGTGGCTCAGTCGGTTAAGCATCCGACTTCAGCTCAGGTCATGATCTCATGGTTCATGAGTTTGAGCCCCATATTGAGGACTCTGTGCTGACAGTCGGGAGCATAAAATCTGCTTCAGATTCTGGCCCCTCTCTCTCTCTCTCTCTCTCTGCCCCTCTCTCACTCGTACTATGTCTCTCTCTCTCTCGCTCTCTCTCTCTCTCAAAAATAAATTAAAAAATTTTTAACTAAAAAAATATAGTAAACCACAGCAGAGAAATAAAAACTATACAGTAACATCTAAATGAAAATTCTGTAACTGAAAACTACATAAATTTTTTTTCAAACATTGTTGGGTAAATTTTCTACCAATTTGGAGAAAGACGTGCATATACGAATGCAAGATACTCAGCAAACTCCATGCAGAATAAATAAAAGAAACCATCCTAGGTGCATTAGAGTTAAATTGCTGAAACCAGAAATAAAGGTAGAATCTTGTAAGCAGTCAAAGAAAAACAACACATTATATACTACGAAAAATGATCCAGAAACCACTGGCCTCACCAGAAGCCAATAAGGCCAGATGATAGTGGAAAATTATCTACAAAATGCTAAAAGACAGATCAACCCAGAATTCTATTTCAAGTGCAATAATTTTTCAATAATAAAGGACAAGTAAAGACACTTCAGAATAAAGAAAATTAAATGAATTTGTTTGTCAGAAGACTTACAGTATAAAAATCCTAAAGGAAGTTATTGAGATGAAGTAAAATTTTACACCAGAGGAAAACTCAGATGACAAGGAAGGGATGAAAATCAAAAATTGTAAATATTCAAATAAATATAAGGCATTCTTATTCCTCACAATTTCGGTTAAATGCATGAGTGATGAAAGCAAAAATTGTAACTCAATCTTAGGAGTTTTACAGGTCTGTAGCTATGTGGAGTATCTGCAGAATAAGAACAGGGAGTACAAGGAGCTAATAGGGTGCCGAGTTCCTACATTTTATGTGAAGCAGTGGAACGGCAACTTTAAGTAGATCGAAAAGTTAAGTATTTATCTTGTAATTTCTAGAGCAACCATGAAAACACTAATGCAGATACGTAAAGCTAAGAAGCCTGGAGTAGCTGTTTTAACATCAGCTAAAAGAGATGTTAAGAAAAAAAGGTACTGGAGTGCCTGGGTGGCTCAGTCAGTTAAGCGTCGGACTTGGGCTCAGGTCATGATCTCCACGATCTCACAGTTCTGTGGGTTCGAGCTCCGTAGAGGGCTCTGTGCTGAGCGCTAGCTCAGAGCCTGGAGCTGCCTGTCTTCAGATCCTGTGACTCCTTCTCTTTCTGACCCTCCCCTGCTCACGCTGGCTGGCTGTCTCTTTCTCTCTCTATCAAAAATAAATAAGAACATTAAAAAAAATTTTTTTAAAGAAAAAATGTATTACTAGAGATAAAAATGGATAATTTAAATAATAAAATCATCAATACAGCAGGAATACAGAAAAATCATAAAAGTAACTGCACCTTAAAACAGAGCTTTATTGAGAAAGTTGTGGCAATATATGATTATACGAAAGACAAGGATGATGAGCTATCATTTATGGAGGGTGCAATCATTTATGTCATCAAGAAAAACGACGACGGCTGGTATGAAGGCGTGTGCAACCGTGTGACCCGCCTGTTCCCGGGGACTACATGGAGTCAATCATGCACTACGCCGATTAGGTTCGCGGCTTTTAAAGTAGGTTCTCCTTACTCAGTCAGACTGTGGGACTATTATGGTTAACAGAATTGTCTTACAATGTTTTCAAACGTGCCCATATTTTCAGGACATGCTGTTTCACTGGTATAATTGAATGTCTACCTGTAAGCATAAGTCTAGAGGCAGTTTGTGTATTGCTAAACAGCAGTCAATACAGGAGGCTGTCCATACCTGATTATGCTTATGTACTTACTTACGCAGTTACCTTTATGACCAGCCTGAGCATTCTGGGGAAGTGGGGTAGAGTATTTAACAACTCATGATTCAGACTGTACCATTTCATGTTTCCATGCAGCATGGTTACTAACGCTATGTCAGACTTATATTAAAATCAGAAAACTTCAGTCCTGGTGCTGGTCATACTTTTTGTTTAGACTTTCTCATTCTTGAAATATACTATTTGTTTAAAGCATGCATACAAATTTATGTATTGAAATGTACTTTAAAAAATCCAAGATGCTTCCAATTTGTGTAATATTTACTTGGAGTACTCATACTTAGTTCTCTTGAAATAAATTGAGTCTCTAAGGTCTCCATGTGAAACAAAGGTTTATCTGTACTGTTGTAATTTGTACCTAAGTTTTTTAATGAGTGAATTTGCATTATAAAATTTTTCCATTCATAAATACAAGTGAACCAAAGGTTTTTGTCCTTTCCTTCACTGGTTTGCTTTTAAAATAAATGAACAAATGAATAAATAAATAAATAAAATATACTTATTTATTGCAGAAATATGGTTCTATTTTCTCAATATATTAACTTGGAAAAAATATATTAGCCTTATCTCAACCTGTCCCAACGGCAGTGATGAATTTTTGCAGATTTAAAATCTGAGATGGGTATTTACAAGTCAATCTACTGAATTCCTTTTCTAACATAATTTTTTCAAAGCTAAGAAAATGTGTCAAAGTAAGCACATTCTGTGTGGTCAGATTCTTAGGAAACGCTGTGTGTCCTTCAGTTTTCCAGTGGACTGTGGAGAGGAAACTAAGTCTCTTTTACACAATGTTTTTGTAGACGTGGGTGCAATTGACTTTTCAATAGGCATTATTAATCCATTACCTGGCACTAGCAACATAAAAAGGTTTTAAAAGGAAAATAATTCCAAAAAAAAGTGGATCATGTATTAATCAGTGAACAGGGAATATATATATATATACCTGACCAACAGATTTTTATTGTCTTTTGAAATAATTGAAATGCAACACATGCACTTTGTGTGGCTCCTCTTAAGGGAAGGTTGAAGGGATGTTTTTTTCTTATCTTGTGTGCAATTCTATATTGCCTAGGATATTAAAATAGAGCACTCAAGTGTGGATTTCTTGTGTACTGAGGATTTGTTTGGATATCAAATTGCAGTTATGTACTGGGCGTTACAGACTTATAACAGCATAGTAAATGGTAAGACTAGTGCAAAACATTTATTTCTGAAAATTAAAGGCCATTATTGCTACCAAGTCAATGTGACTGTTGTACATGCATTTTGCCTTTGTTAATTTAAACATGATTTCAGTATCCCTAGTGATCAGCTAGGGATCATTCATATTTTTTTCCAACTTGTAGAAACTTTATTTTCCGTCAACCTTGTTTCCATTTTCTCTCTCTGAAGAAGAGCAGCTCAAGACCACTCGGTGGTTGTTCCTACCCACTCGGTGGCCTGAGCATGGGCGCTGCAGACCAGTCCTCCGTGGTGGGCTGGGCGCTCCAGTCCTCGGTGGGGACCTGCTGGATGGGCACGGAGGGCACCTGCACGCCTTCAGACCAGTCGGCGACTTCGGGCTGAGTAGCTGTGAACTCAGGCGCTGGGGCCGTCCATTCACCCTGAAATTCCTCCTTGGTCACAGCCTTTTCGGCAGCAGCCTGCTTCTCCTTTTCAATCTCTTCGGGATCCCTGTAGAAGTAGAGGACCGGCATGACCTCCCACAGGTGCTCCCAGGAGGTGGTGCCGCGCATGCGCAAGACTTCCCGAGTGAGCGCCCTTGTTGTTGCAAGGGATGGCGATGTCCACGTAGGCAGGGGAGAGTCTGTGTTGCACCGATCGACCGTGGGCAGGTTAACGTAAGACGCCTCCGTGAGCGGCTGGTGGTCAGCCCTGGGATCGGTGACTACGAGAAGCCTCCACTCCCGAAAGGCCGCCTGGATCTGGTTGGTGAAGGTCCCGGGAGTGAAGCGGCCGGCGATCGGAGTGGCCCCGGTGGTGGCAGCGAACTTCAGCACAGCTCGCTGGCCTGTGTTCCGGGATGATATGACGCTAACATGGCTGGGTTTTCAATGGCAACGATGGCACGCGCCACCGGCAGCAGCTTCTCCCAGGTCCTCTTCTGATTTATGATGTAGATGCCGTCGCTTTTCCTTTTGTAGATGTACTGTTCCATTTGGAAGTCAAAGCTGGTGCCACCTAAGTGGGTTCCTGCTGCAAGGAATTTGAGAACTTCCTCCCCCTTCATTTGCAGGACACCAAGGGCTCCAGACACTGTGAAAGTTTCCCTTTAAATTACGACGGGAACGCAAAACAACGCCACATGGACCCCTCACCGGGCAGCGCGGGGAAACCTTAAAACAGAGGACAAACAGATAAAATCACAATTACATTTCAATACCTCTTTTCTAAGATCAAAATATCAGTAAAGACATAGGTTATCTAAAAACTGTACTATTTAGTACCTTGACCTAACATTTAGAGAACTACACCCAATGACTTCAGAATACACATTCATCGTTATGATACACAATACATGGGCTAGAAAATACCATAGTCTGGGTTCTAATGAAAGTATCAATGGTCATATAATTTAACATATTATAAATAAGTCATTATTGAATATACAGGAAGGGAGGGAGGCAAAGTGAGAGTAGGGAAGAAAAGAAAGCAGGAAGGAAGGAGATGATTATACATAGATCATTTCTGAATAGTTCCCCCGGCCTCTTTTTTATTCATCCTAGCCTTCTCCAACCTCTCCAGCCTTGTTTTCATTCTAAAATAATTTTTGAAAAGAGCAGAGTACATGGAATTGTTAAATCACTATATTGTACACATGAAACTAATAAAACACTATGTTAACTAAATGGAATTAAAATAAAAACTCAAGAGAAAATCAGACAGCTATGTCTTTCCCATTCTCACGGTTTTTTCCAGAAATAAAGATCCAGTATTTCTATATCTTGCAAATATAACACTGGACTCTAGTCAGGCTATCATGTGTGTTTGTCATATCCTTTAAAAATATTCACGTTTTCTATGCAGAAGACTTATGAAGAATAAGATAAACAAATAACACAGATGAAAAGTAGATCTGTTAATAATAGTTACAAGACTGCTAACCTATAAAGACAAACACTAAATATAATTCATGTATGCTGCACACAAAATTATGAAATTGAGAGTTAATATGTACACACAAAGAGATGGGAAACTGATTAAATCTTAAATATTCATAAATCATGGATCATAATGCTCCCAGTGGCCAGTCATGTGATCCCTATTGTGACACTGTCACCCACTGGAGACACCCATTTTGGTCCCACATGACCTCTGCCAGAGGCACACAGATAAAATCTTTGGCTGCTCAGCAACTCATCGATGATCTACAACTATTGACCAGGCATACTTGCCCCTGTATCTCTCTCATCAAAGAAGCAAGTGATAGGTCAGAAGACCTTCTATCCATTGAGTGCCCTTTCTAAACCTCAACTCTGGTTCTTGTAACTACACCATCAGCAGAGCAGGCTGATGAGGCAGAAGGAAACAGAGAGAGAGGAGTATGTGAACGCTGTACAACACAAGACCAAGTAGTGTGTTCTTTCCAGTCCAAGTGCATCCCACTATTTTAAGTGTAATAAACCAACATCAAATCTTTGCTTCTTGCTGCATTTTGGAATTTGATTAAATAAACCATCTCATTTTAGCCTCTCATTTGGTATGGCAATCTCTCTGTTCTGCAACCTCAAAGACAGCTTCTAGAAATGCTACTGTTGTCTCAGATGATTTTCTACTGTGACAGTATGCTTCAGTGACCAAATGTCTAAGGAAGTTAACAAACTCAAAGACTGTGGTTAAGTATGTGACTGGCAGCCACTAATTAGATTTAGAATGAAGGGCTGAATTTGCTTTTAGCCCTGAGTCCTTAATAAAAAATATATATATTCACAGTGAAACCAGGGGGTGGGAGGCGGGGGAATCAAAGTTCAATGACTTAAGCATAGAGAGATTTCAGAATTTCTTAGAGGTTGAATGATTTTAAGTCATCCCAAATAAACAGTAAAAGAAACACACATACACACACACACACACACACACACACACACACCAGCAACAACATTAACAAATGTTGTCTTTATGCAAAAACAAGTATCAGATAAAGACTAAATTTGGAAGCAAAAAAACCCCTCAAGCCTGTGGTTCACAGATTTCAAGTAATTAACTTGAACTATCTGTTCTTCTGATTATCTCTCTTCTGCACAGAACTGTAGTCAAGATTAAACCCTTCAAGCTTCTCAGAGAAAATGATTTAACAAACCAAAAATATCAGGACATGTTACATTTTTTTAAATGCATTCATTTTTCCTCTAATGTAAACTATGAGTCTAAAATACTAAGTGGTCTGTCAGGAGATTGGTTGTTTTGGGTTAGAAAGTCTTTAATTTGTCCCATATAATTTTGCAAGTCAACCATTCTTTCTCCTGATTGTGCACCAGAACCATATGGAAAGATTTCCCCTAAGAGATGCATAAATTTCATACTAGAGTTTTGGATCTTTCAAAAAAAAATTTTAAAGGTCAGGGGTGGGATTCCATATACACAGCATTAAGTTATGGTATCTTGAGTCTCCACACTGGTATAGAATTTAACAGAATTCATCATTTGAAATTATTAGAACAATACAATAAATGTAAATGGAGACAACCAGTTTGAGAGATTTCAAATAGTATTTTAAAATATAAGGTACATGAGGAAATCTAACAAATCTGACTGAAGAAAAACCAGGCTAAATATTATATGATATTTACTACCACTGAGTACACAGAATAACTAAAACCCAGCCTAACCAAATGTCGCCAGGTAAAAATCCTTGACAGAACCTGATGAAATGAGTAGACAAATATAATTAATGTATATAAGTTGGCAATGTTAGGATAATGTACAAAACACCCAAGTTTCTAGGAGTCAGAAACTTAAGTATGCCACTAAGCAGGACTAATTTCAAGTATGTCTCTTAGCATGTCACTGGAGGGCTATTTTTCTGAACACTTTTCTGGCTAGTAGGCTCTTCTGCTACAATCACTCATTAATAATCATAAACCACCCTGCTGCTCACTCCTTTCCCCTCTTCCACTTTCTCCCGCAGCTCCCCTAAATCCAAAGCACAACAGGAGTCTTTATTGAAACAATTTGGAGCTTTCAGAAAAACCTGTGGGTGCTGAATGGAAGAAGAAACTGTAAAGCAAGAATAGCCTAAGGCAAAATTGTGTATCAGTGGACTCGCAGGGAAGACTGGCTAATGCCCCTGTCCTAAAATCTCTTCTTGCTTCTGTCTGAAATGGTCTCTTCATTCTGCTTCCTGAAATCTCATCTCTTGAGGACTCTAAATCTCACTGTGGGTTAGTGTTAACTCCCTTGTTATGCACTAACTTGGAACCTAAAGTAGCCTAGATAGGCACTGTCAATACAATTCCAGACTCAGCGTTGAAAGGTTTGGTAAATGTGGGACAGGTCATGTCTGCTTGTCCCACAGCATTTTTTTTTTTTTTTGCTCCTTCCCAATACCACAATACACATGCAAATGGTGGTAAATGAGAATTTGCTCAAGAGATAAAATGAAAAACAAATGCAGGCAATGGAAACATAATCTCCATTAGTGAAGAAAAAAACCATAAAAATGTTAAATCTCTCACAGGAGGTCCTCTTGAAGGTGCATACATCAGACTTGTTTCCCTGACTTGGTCTTTTTCTCATCTCAGCAGCTAGCTCCTCCTCCAAATATCCATCGCAAAGACCACAACTCCACCTACACAACACATTCACAACAAGCTCCAACTCAGGGAAGTCCCACCCTTCACCTGTCAACAACCCAGTAATCCACAGCACCTGGTCAGCCCAAATAATTCCTATCCAATCAGGAAATCAGTCTATAATAATATCACTAAGGGAACGAGGGAGCCAGGTGGGAGGAGGACAATGCGCCAATGAGAAACATCTGACTCAATAAACCAATCACTCCTTCTCTCCTGAGTTCTCAGTCTTTCCCTACAGCCTCAAGAAAGTATATTCCCCCCTCGGAAACAGTGTACAAAGGACAATCATTTAATGTCTAGGTTCAGCAAAATCCACACACCAGGTGCCATTATGGAGAACAGCAGAAGTTTCTTTTTGTTCAATTTCAACAACTCCAGGTGGACAGCTGGGAAAAGGGGTTCCTTTCACTGTTTCCAGTTACACATACTGCATTTGTATGATTCCAAGATAACAGCATTTTTCAGGATAAAGAAAAACACTACCACATTAAATACGCACATTAATAAGATACATTAAAATTCCAACAGTTAAAATGTGAAACAAATGTGCATCTTAGTATCTAGTTTTTCAAGTATTACACATGTGGATATATGTATACTAAAAATTCTTAGGCGATCATATTTTATTCACCTTGTCCCAGCATTTGTCTTTTTGTCCTCCGAAGACACTCATGGGAGACTTGAAGGGCATGCAACGTAATTACCTAAGCCTCACAGCTTTCCAAGCACCTGGAGAATGTCAGTGAAGGTAGAGACTGTAACTTTATCAAAATCTCAGGCTAACACATCCAAAGTGGGAAATTTCATTTTTCATAAAATCAGCCCTTAAGACTTATCATTGAAGTGCTGCTCAAACATCAGAGCAAGGAAAAAGCTGCCCCCAAACCACATCAGTATAACTTCTGCTTCTGTCCACTTAAGGAAATCCTGGTGCCACAAGCATTGCTGGTGGACTGTGAATAGATGCATATAGATTTCATCACAGAAATGGGAGCTTGATTTGTTTGAATGCTGGTCTCCATAATTGTCTTCTGTTTATTCTTCCTTCACAAAGCTTTCTCTCTCCCTCTCTCCCCAAGTTTTTTGTTTGTTTTACTTTGGGGCACCCTTGAATTGCTCCAGCCATCCACCCTGAGGGCCCTCACCCTGGTGTCCATGTCCTTAACTACACAATCACTGCAGAATGCTAGCGACCGCCTCCTGGTCAAGAACATCCAAGAACCCTGGCAAGTGCTGCTCGGCTATCTACTTTCATTTCATATAGACTCCCACTGTTTCTTTCATTCTGTCTCTATCTCTGTGTGGGTGTGTATGCGTGTGTTTAAAATAATCTCATTGCCACTCATACCCAGAAGTCCTTGCAATGCTTGTTCTTTTCAAACTCTCTGAAAACAAACTAAGAAAAACAAAATAATCAAGACTAACAAAGGCAATGCGAGTGTTTGGTGACCCAGAACCTGGAGGAAGATACAAGTCAGGAGTTTATAATTAACAGTGCAATTGGCTCCCACACCTGCCAGGTAAAAACAGAAGTAATAAAGGAAGTCTAGACTTTATCAGTCACTTCAGCAACCTCTAGGGTGCAAACACTCTCCCACCATAAATCTGTTTGGTTCTTTTTCTTCTGAATTGGAAAAGAAAGAGATGAACTTCCCATGACAGTGACTGAGGCTACAACTCAAGCAACGGCATGTCACCTGTTCTCCAGTGAGCACTGTTACACATACCGGCAAGACCGCTCGCATCATGACATCTTTCACAACATACATGAAACTATTCCAATTCTGCTTGTTCTCTCACATTTCATTAGCACGGACTAGTATTCATGAATATTTGGTTTCCTTTTCCTGCCTTTGTGTGCATTTTCACTCTCTCTTTTTTAAGTATATTTCCTGCTTCTTTTGGTGGTCCACCTTTATTGATACAACCACACCAGCAACGAGTAAGTTCTTAGTGTTATACTTTTACTTACTACCATATCCAAATATCTGGGAACTCCATAGCAAGAGTGAATTTATAGTCATGTGAATTTCCTGTTTTTAACCAGATATTTGGATAGCATGTAGATAAAATTTTTACTCCTTGAAGAAACAACATAAGAATAATGTATTTGTCACCAAAAACCATAAAATACTTAGGAATAAACCTAATCAAAGAGGTAAAAAATCTATACACTGAAAACTACAGAAAGCTTATGAAAGAAATTGAAGAAGACACACCACAAATGGAAAAATATTCTATTCTCTTGGGGAGGAAGAACAAATACTGTTAAAATGTCAATACTAATCAAAGCAGCCTACATATTCAATGCAATCCCTTTCAAAATAACACCAGCATCCTTCACAGAACTAGAACAAATAACTTTAAAATTTGTATGGAACCAAAAAAGACCCCAAATAGCAAAAGCAATCTTCAAATAGGAAACCAGAGCAGGAGGCATCACAATCCTGGACTTCAAGCTGTATTACAAAGCTGTCATCACCAAGACAGTATGGTACTGGCACAAGAACAGACACTCAGACCAATGGAACAGAATAGAGAACCCAGAAATAGACCCACAAATGTATGGCCAATGACTCTGACAAAGCAGGAAAGCATAGCCAATGGAATAAAGACAGTCTCTTCAACAAATGGTGCTGGAAAAACTGGACAATGACATGCAGAAAAATGAACCTGGATCACTTTTTTACACCACACACAAAAATAAACTCAATATGGATGAAAGACTTAAATGTAAGACAGGAACCCATCAAAATCCTAGAGGAGAAAGCAGGCAAAAAGATTATATTCTAATTATAATAGAAGATTATATTTCCCATCAAGGTATTTCTCGAGTTTTGACCAAGAAATTTAATTTCATGTTTTGATTTCTATTAACCTAGAAAAATGTATTAACTTATCTTAAAAATTGTTTTATCTTAGCAAAGATGTATTCCTTAGAACTTTTATGTTTAATCCCATATTTTCCTTCAGTATCTGAAGGTACATTCACAAATAAACATTACTTTAAATGTGGCCTCACTTCATACTTGTGGTTCTAAAGAAATTGAGAAAATTAAGTGCTATCAAAAAATAAAATTGATACTTGCTGTTACAGAGAATACTAATACACTTTGGAAAATAGAAAATATATATGTAAATAATGCCATTAATAAGAAGCATATAAAATAAGAAAAAGTATAAATTATATTTGGGAACTAATTTATACCCAAAAGACATTATTATGCAAGTAATTATATAATTTCCAAATAAAATCTGGTGATATAAGAAAAGAGTAGAACACTTAGTGGTTTGAATAGTATTATATTTGCTACGGTTTTTAAGTTTTTTTCTTTACATTTTTCTGTCTATCTGGCTTTTATGTACTTAATTTCTGTAACTGAGTGCAATGTAGTATACAATTGTACCAGATAATTTTGCAACAATAAAGTACTATTATATACTTTTATTTGGCACTTTTAGTACTGTATTATTTGGTTTATTTGTTTACTTACGTTATTTCCCCATTATGTGTATGTTTTTATGTGCCTTAACTGATACTCATAACAACAGAGAAACTTCACAGAAAAATAATTTGTACTGAACCTTCAAAGATGTATATAGTTGTGATACTTTAGATATGATCATTTTACTTATAATTAATGCAGAATCTTGAATAAAGCATATATGACCTACTATCACAATTCTAAAGGGAAGAGACAATTTTTTTACAAACATAATATTAATGGAAAAATGTCTTATTTATTCACCTCTTTGTACATATCTTAAGTAAAAGAGAGATATCTAAACTCTAAAACCACAGCAGTAATTAGTCCTAATATACAGAAAAAAATTAAAATCTATAGAACATTACAAATTTATATTTTCAGGGCACCTGGGTGGGCTCAGTCAGTGGAGCATCCAACTTCAACTCAGGTCATGATCTTGCAGCTCACAAGTTCAAGCCCCGCATTAGGCTTGTACTCACATGGAGGCTGCTTCAGATTCTGTGTCTCCCTCTCTCTCTGCCGCACCTCCCTTGCTCTTTCTCTCTCTCTCTCTCTCTCTCTCTGTCTCTCTCAAAAATAAATAAACATTTACAAAATAAAAAATAATTTATACTTTCTATTTAAGAATTAGTAAATAAAATTTAAACTTTATTAATTTTGGACATTTGTACATTTGTACAATTTCTTAAGTTAAATTTCATGGTAAAAACTAGTATAAAAACAAAAGCTGCTGGTCAGATTTAAGTTTATTTTACTTAAACTTTTCCAAGCTCAGGCAAATTAAGGATATAGGCAAATATCCACCAGCATTTCATTTTTAAAGAATACAAGTTCCAACTACATAACAATATTTAAATATATCTTATTTTGTAAAGATAAGAGCCAGTAGAGGTTTTGCCATTTTTCTTGTGAACTCATAGGATATTTAAAATTGTGTTTGGTTATTTGCAATTATTATTTGTAGTTATTTCCTTTCTCCTGCTCACTTTGATTTTTATTTGCTCTTCCTTTTCCAGGTACCTAAGATGGAAATTTTTTCTCTTTCTTCTTCTCTAATATATGAATTCAGTGCAATAAAGGTTCCTCCATACACTGCTTTCATTGAATCCCACAATTTGAAAGATATATATGTTTTCATTCAATTAAAAATATTTTTAAATTTCTCCTCAGATTTCTTCATTGACCCATCTGTTATTTAGAAGCGTGTTGTTTCATCTCCATGTATTTGGAGGTTTGCCAGTTATCTGCTATTGACTTCTAGTTTAATCTCATGGTGTATGATTTCTCTTCTTTTAAATTTGTTAAGGTGTGTTTTATGGCCCAGGAGGTGGTCCATCTTGGTGAGGGTTCCATGTGAACTTGGGAAGAATGTGTATTCTGCCAATGTGAGATGAAGGACTTCTAAAAAGATGTCAGTTATATCCATATGATTGCTCACCATCATGATTAATTACCACCATGGAGTTCAACGAGGTCCTTATTGATATTCTGCCTGTTAGATGTGTCCACTTCTGACACAAGAGTGTTGAAGGCTCCAACTCTAACGGTGGATACATCTATTTCTCCTTGACTTTGTCTCACTTTTTGCCTCACCTAGTTTGATAGTATCTTGTTAGGCATAGACATATTAAAGACCTTTCCCAGAGGTTTGTCTTATAATGCTAACAGTGCCTCCCTTGACTTCATCCCCCTTTTTAACTCTCAGAGTTCTCCACACTGAGCCTGTAGCAATTCATCAGTTACAGTTCAGCTTTTCCTATCCTGGCACCGGTTTCCACACATGAATCTCTGCTCTGGTAAACCATGACTCCCTGTATTCACTCGTCTGTCTCTAATCCCGGAGGCAGCTGTTTGCCCTTTGTCTTCCCTCTCTGTTGCAGCCAAGAGGAGTTGTTGAGTTTTCATTCTGTTGAGCTTTTTACATGTTATTAGGAAGGTGTGGAGCCTTCTAAGTTCCTTACACGCATTTTTTAATGGAAAAAAAGTCCCCTCTTCCTATAGACTCGCAAAGCAAGTTACTTAGTGCTGAGTTCATGACATTCTCATGTACAATCTGGTTTGCGAAGAATCATTTTTTTAAACTTTAATTATCTTCTCCAGGTGGCAAAGTTAGTTATGTCTGTTTCTTTGTAACTCTTAGAAGATGTTATATGAATCTTAATTATATCATGATAAGAAGACATCAGATTTTGCTCAGATTTGGATTTTTGCACAAATTATAATTTGGTTACTTCTATAAGTGAATTTCCAAAAACTGTAAGCTTTTCATGCCCAGTAAATCTTATATGTGACTTATTATACTCCAATAAAATATAAGTCCCTTACTTATTATCCTCTTTTTCAAATAGTGTTGTCCATGTACTACAAATCCCATTTCTTTTTTTTTAATTTTTTAATGTTTTATTTATTTTTGATACAGAGAGAGACAGAGCATGAGAGGGGGAGGGGCAGAGAGAGAAGGAGGCACAGAACCAGAAGCAGGCTCCAGGCTCTGAGCTAGCTGTCAGCCCAGAGCCTGACGCGGGGCTCGAACCCACGAACGTGAGATCTGACCTGAGCCGAAGTCGGAGGCCCAACCGACTGAGCCACCCAGGCGCCCCCAAATCCCATTTCTTAATAAAGAAGGTTAGTGACAGAGTTTCAAAACACATGAAGCAAAATCTGACAGAACTGACAGGAGAAACAGCTAAACCCATAAACATATTCAGAGGTCTCAACTCCTCTCTTAGTACTAAAAACAAATAGTAAAGAGAAAATAAACACGCATACAGAAGAAGAACTAAGAAAATACCATCCGCCAACAGCATCTAATTGATATTTATAAAACACTACACCCAACCAGGGCAGGGAACGAGTAGGACAAACACAGGTAAGCTGTGGTAGATGTAGGAGAGTGCAAGTGCACCCAGCGCAAGCCACTGGGGACGAGAAACCAGGCTGAATGAAAACACTAAGTTTTCTCGTGATGAAAATCTTAATCTACCCACTATCTGAAACTGCTTGTCTATTACACAAACTACCTCAACGAAATAGGAGAGTGTGTGAGAGTGCCACCAAGGTAGGCTCTGAGAAAAATCAGTTTGAAGTATGCATGATGGCGTGTTTCTAGGAGTTTAAAAGTTACACTGATTACTGGTTAATCAAATAAACATTTTAATCAAGATGTTGTTTATTAACAGGTGTCCAGCTGACACATAGTTGAAGCTAGTTTTAGGGATTTCACAGTACTGAAGAGCACACAGAGGTCCTGAGAATTCTCCTGTTTATTCATATTCGGTTCATATATTTCCCTTAAAAAACCAGTTAGAGGAGTGCCTGGGAGGTTCAGTCAATTAAGCATCTGTCTTCAGCTCATGTCATGATCTCACAGTTCATGAGTTTGAGCCCCACGTTGGGCTCTGTGCTGACAGCTCAGAGCCTGATGACTGCTTTGGATTCTGTGTCTCCCTCTCTCTCTATCCCTCCCCCACTCACTCATGTGCTCTTGTGTTCTTGCTCTCTCTCAAAAATAAATAAACGTAAAACAAAGTTTTCTTAATTAAAAAAACCAATTTGACATAGTGCATTATTTCCTTAAAATCTCTTTTCTTCACTTACATGACTTTAAATTAAATAAGATATTGAGTTAAAAAGTATATTCTTCCTACCGGTACTCACAACGCTTAAGCACACACATTTCAATCAAAAGTACCCTCCAGTTAATGGCATAATATTATTAGCAGAGTAGATATGATCCCAACATTTTTAGTGTGTGTTTATCTGTTCTCCCCAGTCCCATCACTACACCCATCAAAAATATTTAATGCCATAAAGCTTCCCATCTAAATTTCCTTGTTAAATTCTTATAAATCTACCAATATATGTAAAGTTGTTATTTAGGGAAAGAATTTGTACCCAGTTGAAAAAACAAATTATTATGCAAGCTATTATTTCCAAATAAGATCTGAGTTCACAAAGAGGTAGAAAACTTGTTGGTTGAGTAGTATTACATATGTTGTTATCTTGTGGGCTTTTTTATTAGTGTCTCTCTGTCAAGCATGATTTTAGTTGCTGTAATTAGGAGCAATGATTTAATGCAGGATTTTACCTACATTAAACAACTATTTTATTCTTTTCTCAAACATTTATGTATGCATAAAAATTTATATAATTGTTGCACATGCCTGAAAATATATAAATCTACATTTTGATGGACTCATTCATTTTATTCAATGTTGTATTTTGGAAATCCTACCCATGCAGGTAAACGTAGATCTGTTTAATTCCGCATATACTCTGTGCAGTATTCTACCATATGACTATTTTGTCTGTCCATTCAATCACTGATCATCCTTTAACATGTGTTAGACTTTTGGTATTACAAGTAATGCTTCAGTGACATCCAATATGCATGGTTCCTTTGAAATTCTCAATTGTCCTGTAAGTCAAACACTGGGCTTGGCTCTCTTGGTTTATCTCTTTTCCAAGATCTTACTCCTTTAATTTTTCATTAACTTATTCACTAACTTATTTCACTAATTCTACTGCCGTGAAGTTAATACTGTTTAAGATTTTGTCCAAAATTTTCCGTTATTCTCAATGAGAGTTGGTTACCTTGCCCACAGGTACCTAAAACCCCTTTACTCTTCACACTACCAATTCTTCCCCTACCGCATGTTTTATTGTTTGATTAACTGTCTTTCTCCCTCTAAATTTTCCAAGTACAGACTAAAACTACTACATTCTATAGGTGAGGTAACATGATTCACAAAATTCTCACTTATTTGCCCTGACCAAGTCATGAAAAATACAGAACTTAAGTAACCAAGAAGCTATGGAGTGATCAGGCTTGCTTAAAAAAATTTTTTAAAAATAAAAAAAAAAACCTTTTACCTATAATCCAGACTACAACCCATGATTATTTCTTCTTTCCTTCCCAAATCCATGTCCAGTTTTCTCCCACAGTGAAACTAGCTAGACCACAATTGCTCGGCTAATGAAAAAATTACCCTTTACTTCATTTGCTCACATTCTTGTGCACATTCTCCTGAATTCATTGTGCCAAGTTTTACTTTTCTCTTAAACTGATACATTTCCCCTTTTAATACAACAGATTTCTCTTCTGATCTCTACTCCCCAATATTGCACTATTTTCCCATAATTCTTATTTGTCTCCTTCCTAGAGTGATCACAACTTACAATGGTATTTTGTTCTATTATTTGTGTATCTTTCTTACTAGAATGTATACTCCATGAGGGCAGGAATCCTGTCTGTCTAGAGATACCTTTGTATCTCTAGCATTTAAGAAATTATCAAGGGAATATGGGTGGCTCAGTGGGTTAAGCATCCAACTCTTGGTTTTGGCTCAGGTCATGATACCAAGTTTGTGGGGCAGAGTCCCATGTCAGGCTCCATGCTAGGCATGGATTCTCTCTCTCCCTCTGCTCCTCTCCCATAGTTGTGCTATCTCTCTCTAAAAATAAGTAACAATAAAATTTAAAATAGGTAAATAATAAAAAACTATCTGATGACTGAGTATTTCTTGAATTATTAAATAAGCAGGCTGTTTTCATGTGTCAGTGCTATGGATTACAAAGTAAATTTTAAGGTCAATGAAAAAATAAAACTGTATGTACAGTAGCCAAGATACAGAAGCAGCCCAAGTGTCCAATGATTGATGAATGGATAAAGAAGATGTAGTTTATATATAATGAATATTATTCAGCCATAAAAAAGAATGAACACATGTCATTTGCAATGACATGGATGAAGCAGAGAGTATAATGCTAAGCAAAGTAATTTAGAGAAAAACAAATATCACATGATTCCACTCATATGTAGAATTTAAGAAACAAAACAAATGAGCAATGGGGGAAAAATAAGAGAAAGAAAGAGACAAGTCAAGAAACAAACTGTTGGAGCATCTGGGTGGCTCAGTCAGTTAAGTGACTGACCCTTGATTTTGACTCAGGTCATGAGCTCAGTTTGTGAGGCTCTACATTGGGCTCTGCATTGGCAGGGCAGAGCTTGCTTGGGATGCTCTCTCTATCTCTGTCTCTCTGTCCCTCTCACACGCGCTTTCTCACTCTCTCTCTCTCTCTCTCTCTCTCTCTCTCTCTCTCTTTCTCTCAATAAATACGTAAAATGTTAAAAAGAAAAAGAGACAGAGTCTTAATTATACAGACAGTCTTAATTATACTGATGGTTCCCAGAGGATGGGGTAAACAGAAGATGGCGATTAAGGAGTGCACTTGTGATGAGCACACAATGATGTAGGGAAGTGTTGAATTACTGGTTTGTCCATCTGAAACTAATACTACACTATACGCTAACTGGAATTAAAATAAAAACTTAAAAAAACATAAAAGAATAAAAATAAAGCTGAATGGCCTTTTAAAAGTATCTACTATGTACCAAACATGTAAGGTGTTTTATTATCATAAAATCATTTCATTTTTATGGTATTATGGTTCCCATTTTATAGATAAAGAAATTAAGATCCAAGGAAATTAAATAAATTTCTCAAAGTTCAGTTGCTAATAGCAGAGCCGAATTTTAATGCCATTTTCATTCTGAGCTCAGACCTATCTACTGTCCCACAATGCCCCAGGGAAAGCACTTTTGATGGATAGATAGTTTCAGATAATCTACATAAGCCCTGCAATTAAAATTCTTTGAACTCTAGTACGTTTCTCTGCCTCTTCCCTCTATGTGCTGGAACACACATTCGGGAAACAAGCAATTCCTGTTGGATATACTGCATCCATATTATTTGTTTCAATTTCCTTGTCACAAAACTGTCTGGAATTATAATTATATATCATTATCCTTAAAGACGTCTCCTCTGGATTATTGGGATACAACCAATATGCAGATGTCACCTTCCATACAAATAAAATTAATGTTTTCCAGGATTACTTAGTCATTGAAACTGAGCAGAATACCATTTTCTAGTATCTGGGGCAAGAACATATGACAAAGAGAAAAGCATAACCAAAGCATGTAATAACAGATGGGACTTTGCTGTTGGAGGGCCAACATGTTTTAATACTCAGAGGCAGAACCTAAGGTCCAAAGAAGTTAAATAACTGGCACAATGCTAAGCAGCTTGCTAATGGCATAGCTGGTGGCAGGCTAGTCACTTTATTACATATTACTGATGAGTTACTACGTGTGCTAGTGGCACAGCTAGCAGCATGCTAATCACTTTACAACATACATACCACTTATTAGTCACTGTTTCCCAGATGCATGGCTCATAAATAATAAATTGTAACGTTTCATCCTAAGAGTTTTATTTTTTCTTTGTTCCTGACTTTGCCTAATTCTCTGTTTCCTTACTTCCAATGCCCATATTCTCATTAAATGCTGGGTTATGTTACTCTTTTTCTTTCACTACAACATTCATTAGTTACACTATTTGGACAATAAACTATTGCTCTATAAGGGGCAAATTCTTTCTCATTTCAGTAGCTATGGAAACCCCAAGCAAACTTAATCAGATTTTTATGATAAAAGGTGGGAAGTAGGACTTACATAGTTCAGAAACCTTAAGAACACTCTTCTTGGTGGTCTCAAACTTACCCTAGCATTTATTTATGCATGAATTCAACAAAACGTTTATTGAGCATCTACCATGCTGCAAGAATTTACTCATACGAAGAGAATTGATTTATATTCCTTGCGCACAGTGAGGTCACTCACAGGTTAGTGAAGTAAACATACACAAAGAAGTAAACGTACACAAAGAATGACTATTAAAAGATTACATAATAATGTATGTAGTAAGAACTTCTAGGAAAAGTAAAGCCCAAATGATGTTTTGACATAGGTATACACTGGGAAATGATCACCATTATCAAGCTAATTTTCCCAATTGTATATTCTTGGTATTCCTGTTAAAGATCAATTGACCATAAACATGTAGATTTAAACATGTAGATTTCCTGGGCCCTCTATTCTGTTCCATTGGTTATGTGTCTGTTTTTATGCCAGGGCCACTCTGTTTTGATTGTAAAGCTTTGCAATACAGTTTGAAACCAGAAAGCATGATACCTCCAGCTTTGTTCTTCTTGCTCAAGATTAATTTGACCATTTGGAGTCTTTTGTGGTTTCATTTGAATTTTAAGATTATTTTTTCTATTTCTATAAAGAATGTCTTTGGAATTTTGATAGCCATTGCTGTTGATCTGCAGATCACTTTGGGTAATATGGTCACTTTAAGAATATTAATCCCTCTAACCCATGAACTCAGGAGGTCTTTCCATTTATCCCTGTATTCTTTAATCTCCTTCATTAATGCTTTATAATTTTCAGCGCAAAAGTATTTCACCAGTATTGTTAAGTTTATTCCTTGTTTGAGATGTTTGCATCTACCTACATACATAGTTGAATTTGGCTTTTAATTTCTGTTCTCATGTAGGCATTTTTTTTTCATTTGATTACAGTGTATACTGGCCTCATAACATGAGTTAAGATTTTTTTTTCCTATGTCTGTACTCTTCAACATTTTCAGTAGTGTTCAGAGCCGCCAGGTGCCCAAGTAGTTTCCCCTTTCATTCGTAGTTTACCTGTGCCATTGTTCTTGGGGTTTTCTCCTTTAAGTTCATGAACATTATCAGAAGCTTACCACTTTAATAAGCTTTTCAAGAAGTCACTTATAGCCCTTTGGATCCTCTTCATTAGAACTGTTTTCTATTTTATTGATATTTGATATGTTCATTACCTTTTTTATTTTGTCTGATTCATTCCTTTTCATTCTCTGAACTCTTAAGTGCTTACCTCATTAATTTTTAGACTTTCTTCTTTTCCACTTAAGGATATAAATTGTTATCAACTACTATTTTAATTGCATCCTGTACGTTTTATAGGTAGTATTTATTTGTCATTCAGGTTTATTATTTTTGATTTCCATTATGATTTATTTGACCAGAAGATTTATTATTTTTTTTAATTTCAAAATGGCTAGCTTTTTTTCTTTTTAGTAATAACTGTAATGTCAATTCCTGCATGCTTTCTAACTATTTTTTATTGTTCCACCACTTCCTGACACTGAGTCCTTTTTTCAGTAGTCTCTCTTTTTATCTTTTGATTGGAGTTCCAAGAACTCAGAGCGAAAACAAAACAACGCAAAATCTTCCTTAAAAGGTTTTCAAAGGATTGGCAACTAAAGAGTAGAAAACATCCTCACAAAAGAACCAAAAACTGAGCTTTATGACCAGATAGAAGACAGGAGGCAGTTTTTATGGATAAGTCCCCTCTCCCCGACCCAGGAAAAAGAAAAGTATTCTATCAACACCCAATGAGAGAGCCCTCCATTGTGCGTATCACAATGTTCTTTAGAGTCAAGCATCTCAAGCATCTCGTATGGTTGGCAATTACAGTGAAGGTCTATAAAACACAATGAGTTTTAGGAATACCAGTTTTTATTTGGCATCTGAGGAGTGGTGTGTTATAAATTTTATGAGAGTGAGGCTAGTGATATTACGTATCTTCCTAGATTTGGGAATCTTAGAAACACTGGACTAATTGATGGATGGGTATAATTTTAGAGATCATTAACAATCTACACTAGATCCATTGGACAGAGAACAAACAGCTCAAGCTATAGGTGCTGCTGAAGAATTTGGTCGTGAATTAGGTGTATGAGTGAGTGTTCTATGTTTAGGACTACACAGAAGAGACAAATTAGATAAGGATTATTTTCAGATTTGACCTTTACTAAACATTTAACTTCTACAAGATGAGTGATTCCATCTGTGGGCTTTAATTCCTTTGTGGAAAATTAACAGTAGAAAATACTGTATTCTTCTTGTTTGAACTTGGGCCGTTTTAAAATGATGATAATGAGCGAGGAATGTAACTGTGAACTGCCCACTGTATAACCTGTTCAAATGTGCTAAGTTAGACAACATGATTAAGCAGAAAAGAGAATAGGAATAAAAACTTCAATTAAAATATGATGTAACTTCATAGTTAACTTAATGGATACCTTAATATGGGCCATTTTAGAGATTTTACTGTAAGAGAGCAAACAAGCATCGCTGGAAAGCCAGAAGTGTCCAGCTCCTCACTGATCCCAGGTGACTGTGTAAGAGCAGTGTACCCTAGGAAGCAATTACACATAGGAAGGTGAAGGACTTGCTGATGCCCTACCAGTCCCCTGAAAAGAGGCATTAGCCATATCTCTAGTTTCCAACAGGTTTGGCTTTTAGCCTAATTGCTTAAAGAAAAAAAAAATTATACACACACCCCCCCCCCTCTGTATATCTAGCTATTGACACTTTGGGGAGACAACTGGGAAAATTTTTCTAACCAACTGTGATATTGTAATTTATAATAAGGAATATATACATATATATTTGACCTCGATACATATATATTTGACCTTCATCCCTGTTCACTCCTGGCACAAAGCTTCTAGAAGGCTTAGAATTTCCTAAGTGAAGACAGAGATTACAATATCTCTTGTTATGTTAATGAAATGGTTTTTGGAATGTGAGGCCGACCACCATGCCATGAGAGGACTGGGACTTTTTGTTCCCAACCCAGGCCTCTGGGACAGGAGCGGCTAGAAGTTGAATCAATTGCCAATGACCAATGAGTTACATCAATCCTACCTGTGTAATAAAACCTCCATAAAACCCCAAAGGGCAGGATTTGTAGAGCTTCCCGGTTGATGAACACATGGCGATGTGTGGAGAGTGGTATTCTCAGAAAGAGCATGAAAGCTCCATGACACTTCTCCCATACCTTGCCCTACGGCATGTGGCTATTCCTGAGTTATATCCTTTTATAATAAATCAGTAATCTATTAAGGAAAATGTTTCTCTGAGTTCTGTGAGTCATTCCAATAAATTAATCAGACTCTATCTGAAGCCAGTCGGGAGAAGTATGACTGACGACCCTGAACTTGTGGCTAGAGCCTGAAGTGGGGATGGGAGAGGGCATTCTGGTAGGACTGAAGCCTCAACTTGTGGGATCTGATGCTATCTCCAGTGTTTGAGAAATTCCTTGGTGATGAGGGGTAAAAAAAAAACACCAAACCTGTTGTTTATACTGCTCTGACTTAGTTCTTCCAAAGGAGGTGATACCAATCTCACTATATCAATTCCATATCACCAAAGGAACTATACTGACAAATGGATAGGCTTAGAATCAAAGTAAAAGCCCAGTGGTAAGTATGCGGCTTTCGCTCGGACTTCCTTCTCAGAGCATTAGAAAAATTAGGAGCCAGGTCCTGCCTCATCTGCATGAGCCCCAGATAATCTTTCTTCATCTGTCCTCCATGGTAATTATGTGTCAACTTGGCTAGACTACAGCCCCTTTAATTCAATCAAACACTCAACTACATGTTGTTATGAAGGTATTTTGATTAAAGTGCATAATCAGTTGATTCTACGTAACGGAAATTACCCCAGAGAATCTAAGGAGGCCTCATTCAATTAGGCGAAAGGCCGCAACAAAAAAGCAGAGGCTTCTGTAAAACAGAAGAAATGCTGCTTGTGGACAGTAGCTGCCACCCACGAAGGTTTCCAGCCGGCCCTTCCTGACAGCTCTGGTGGACGTCAGACTTGCCTTGCCAGCCCTCACTATCATGTCAACCCACCCCTTGAAATGAATCTCTTTTTATACATTGGGGCTATATGTATGGACTATAATCATCCTCAGTCACCCACACTCACCCTTTCAAGCCCTATGACTAAAAAGTAGTAGGACTTTCATATAAGTTTAGAAAGAGGCCCTGTCTAGGATTTAAGCTAAAGTCATGAGTTCCAGCCCCATTTTCCAGAAAACTCCGTACTGGGGTAAGAGGCTTCCATCTAACAAAGCAAATACTATAGTCCTTCTTTATAACCCTGCTTTATGTTTCTATCTCTTTCAGGAAGTACTGTACTGAGAGTAAAGTGGCCAAGGCAGAACCCTGGGATTTCTGGATATAGTCCCTACTCCATAAAGTCATCTTAATATAAGATGGTCATCAAAACCTCACTGAAACCTGAAAATACATACAAATACACAGTCATATGCACCCATGCACTATTACACATTCCCTCAGCCCACCTCCGAGTTCATCTGCAGCAACATGGGACAGTTCCCAGACCACACACACGCGCGCACACACACACACACACACACACACACACACACACACACACACCCTCCTCCACTGAAAAACTGTGTCTCTGAGATTCTCTGCCTGAAAGCTTCATGTATTGCTACAGGAGCTTGCTCAACCCTGTGCCAGGCAGCCTGCAATGCGTGGACATTTATGGCCCTCAGCATCTTTCAAACAATGAGGAGTAAAAGAGAGTACGGATCCCAGATTCCCCACTGCAATGTGAAAAAACTCTCAGGAGTTTTCCACATGGTTCTTCAGAGGGGTGGAGTCAGGAATAGTTCTTTGACTTGAAATTATTCCATGGGTAAAGCAAGGTGTCACGCCCTTCAACAGACCATTTGGAATCACTCTGTTTTGTTGTTATATTTTTCTCAAAAAAAATGTATTTAAGAGGTATCTGTTAGAGGCTAGAGGAAATCTTTTCATTCGATGGCAATAGGGTACAGTAAGATTCAGGACAGAGGAGGACCATGCCTCTCCTTTGTCAAGCAGGGAAAGGCCATTTTTAAAAAAAGAGAGGGGGGAGAAAAGAATACTCAACATTTCAGGATTCTTTGGGCGCTCAAGAAAGAATTATTAGAAAACCAAGGATTCCATAGAAGAAAATAGCATTAACAGACTTGTAATATAAAGAATCACAACAAATTTGTCTCTCACTGTTCCAGAATTAGAGTTAGAAAACCATGTTTAATAGAGCCACCACTTATTGGATATTTGATATTAATAAAATGACAAGAAATTCCTGAGCCTCAGGTTTTCAACTATAAAATGGGGATAATCTGATGAATCAAAATAATATGTAAAATGCTATGAATTTTAAAAATGTATGCACATCGAGGCACCTAAGTGGCTCAGTGGGTTAAGCATCCGACTTTGGCTCAGGTCATAATCTCACAGTCAATGAGTTCGAGCCCTCTCTCTCTGCCCCTCCCCCACTCTTCCTTTTTCTCTCTCTCTCTCAAAAATAAATAAACATTTAAAATATATATATGCACATGTTTTAGAATTTACTATTATAAAAGATCTACCTTTAGACATGCAAGAAAATAATGTTTTAAAAATATGATAAAACAAAAAAATTACAATAATACAAAAAGACATAATGAAGTTCTATATCCCCAGGTTTAATTACCCCAGCATTTCTAAGAAAACAGGCTTGCTACAGCAGTGTTAGCAACAAGTCTGCCCTATAAATCCCATTGTCTGGCTATAAGTTTGCCTATTCAATTTGGCATTACATTCTTATAATTACACAGTACATATCAAAGGCCCGTGTTAGCTAAGAGGTCACGGAGCACACATTCAACAAAAAGATAAAAGTACAGAATGAACTGAGCATGAAACAGAAAATAATCTCTTTGAACAAAGAAACAATACTATTTGCCCTTTATCTGGAAATGATTTCATGCCCAGAGGGTCTTTTTCCTTAAATAAAGTTCAGGTGTATTTTATGTTCCCTTTTATTGGTCATTATGTACCAGTAAACAAATAAAACAAAGAAGTAATGGGGGATTGGAGGCTGGAAGGGTGGGCACCTAAAACAAAAACAAAACAAGAACAAAACAAAAACAAAACAAGAACAAAACAACTGTGTTGATTGTCCAAAACACATTCATTGTTTGCCCGGAGAGAATCCTCTTCGCTTCGGGATCAAAGGCATTAAGAGGATTTCAGCTGGCAGTCTTGTCTAATTTTAGAACTATCTTATCAAATGGAATCTGCTAATAACTACAAATATAACACAGCATGTAAAGGAAGGTCGCTATAGTTTGAATTTTAAATAAGCCTCAAATATAAGTAGCTGTTAACAGGGCAAATTTTGCTTATTTTCAAGAAATTTACGCGTAAAATGTGCTCTTAAACCACCATATAGGCTACACATTCTTTCCCAGTGTCCAGTAAGAGTGATTTTCTGGCCGTCACTGGGTTTCTTTTCTTCTCATTGACAATGCAGTGGCGTTCACAACACTGCACTCTGTCTTTACAAAGTCAATCCTGCAATAACTGCCATCTCAGCTTCATTCCCAAAAACCCAGCAATGAATTTTCTAAGAGGGTGAACCTTTTACTAATGATAAAATTTTCTAGTGGTGGTATTATGCATGCACAATCAATAAGAAACTCAGAGCTTGCCTATTAAAATTACCCATTCCAGGAATCTGCACCTGTGAGGCCTAAGGTCATTTTTGAAGGTCATTAACACTAAAGAGTACCGGGCTCTGCTATAGTTTTATCTCCTTTGTTAGCTTTATTCTGATAATTGGAAAGACTGAGAACCCCAGTCCCCAAATACTTTTCCTCATCAACCTTTTGGTATTTATAATTCTATCATTAATGATAATAATGTGTGTATTGTGGTGGTGGATGTTTCTAATTAGAAGGCAACAGAGAAAGAATGGCAAGTCAGGCATTGTCTGCTGTTAACACCTACTTGTTAACTAGTGTGTCAGACTGGGGACTCGTGCCTCACACAGCTAGGACATCTCAATTTTGATGGAAGCGGCAGAGGCTGGGATCTGGAGGAGAAGACTAGTGCAAGAGGGCATGGTTGTGAGGTCTGAGTGATCAAACAACTTGGGACAATTAGATATTAGTGCTCTACCGGACAAGAAGATACAAGCTGCAAAAGGAAGCCACAAAAAACACTAGCTCACTGCTGCTTTTCAGATAATCCCTAAATCTACGTGTACCCATCACCTGTGTCTGATACAAGCCGATTCCTCAAAGCTCGACTCTCCAGGTATGTTGACTCTGAAAGAGGTCTTAGCAACTGTGACCAAACACTCCCTCCTTCGGGAAGCTGTAAAACACTGTCTTCAAGAATGGTGAGAAGGAGCAGTTCCATTGATGAGCCAAGTGCATACAAAGGATAAACAGCAAGCCCAGGATCCAGGCTTCCAAACTCTGAGGTCAGTGTCCTTCTCAGGAACCACACTACCCTCATGAGTTCGAATCTTCATCCTAACCTCGTTTTCCTACAAATCCAGACTTACATGGAAAAGAGAAAAAGAGAGACCTGCTAAATGAATTCTCCACGTAGGACAATATCTATGTGAAGTCTGACTTAACAGAAATTACAGTCTCTCCAACTATTTCTTAATATCATGGTGTGCTTTAGATTTACAATACTGAAATGAAAATAGTTGTAATAAGCTTGGTGATTCCTAATACCACCTGCCTCATAAATCAGTATAATAAGGGGAACCTGGGTTAAACCATCACTGTAAGGAGCCAATGTGTTCTAACAGCTTTATTCCTTGGCAGTGTATTTACTACTCTTCTAAAAACAGGTCACAGCCTTGGTGAAAAATAGAATTATACAGCCAGAAGGAACCACAATAAGGCCCTTAATTTACCCCCTACACTCCAATGGATTCATCTTAGATGGATTATCTACTGCCTATCATCTATGTCCTTTCTTTTAAAAAATAGCCTCATAAAATGAGCTCAAAAATAGTTCTTTTATGTGACAGCACTTTAAAAAGCACTACGGCATTGTACAGATGTAAGGGATTATCATTCTTTATGTTAAGGATAAAGAGAGTTCAAAATCTCCATCAGGAAACAGAGTACAATGTTTCTTTGGCGTTTTTTTCAAGCAGTTCTTTCTCATGACCACCCTAAATCTCGCCCTATTCTAGTTACTCCATTGTTCCCTCCACAGAAATAGAAGATAGAAACCTAGGATCCTAGGTTTGAAAAATACATCTCATCACATATCCTTGGGATTTCACTAGTGAAGATACTGTGATAGGCCAGGGCCATAAACATACATATTGCCTACAAGGGCTGGACAGTAACGTAAATAAGGAAATCAGTGGAGGAAGAAAACGTTCTTGGATCTCAAAAAACAAACAACGCAAGCAGCATGATAAAGAGCGACCAATGCTCAGGCTGAGTGCAAGAGACGACAGAGGGCAGGGGACCGTGGAACCAGGACAGTGCCACCACCACTCCCCAACCCTCGCCAAATGTAACCACGGAGAAATGCAGGCGAGCGACGAGCTGATTTCTCGAGCAGCTAGAATCCCAGTCTTTAGAGGACAATCTCCTGGTTTTAAAACTATATGAATTTTTAAAAGCCAAAAACCACATACACCTATAAATACATAAATAAAACACCTCCAAGCCTGTTCCAGGCTTCACATTGCTGGCTCATGACCTCTCTCATCCCCGTGACACTCTCTCTGGAGGGAGTACTGGTTAAGAGCCTACGGGAAACAGCCTCGGGGGGCCGGTCCTATTACCTATTCAGTGGCCTGAACTGCTGAGGGGGTTCAGGGGGCACCCAAGGCCTGCAGACCAGCCTGCCACCTCGGGTTGAGGAGCAGTAAATTTCGGAGCTGGAGCAGTCCATTCACCCCGAAGTTCCACCCCCTGGGCACAGCCTTCTCAGCAGCGACGTGGCCTGCCTTTGCCAACTCTCCAGAAGCTCCACAGAGCGAGAGAACTAGTGCGACGTCCCGCCTGCTTCTGGAACAGCTACGCGCATGCGCAGAACTTCCCGCCCTGATCTCCACCGCGTGGCCGACCGGCTGAATGAGCCCCCTTGCTGCAGGGATTCCGGTGTCCATGTAGCAAAGCGGCGCCTTTGTGTCCCTCAGGGCAATGGCAGGCGGATTAATGGAGGACACCTCTCTGAGAGGCTGGTGGTTGGCCCTAAGATCAGTAACCATAGGAAGTCATGGCTCCTGAAGTTTCTGTAGTGAAGCGGCCTGCAATAGAAATAGCTCCGGTGGCAGCAGCAAACTTCAGCAAAGCCCAATAGCCAGTGCTTCTAGAGGATGTGACACCGACATCATCTGGATTTCCAATGGCAACACTGTCACAAGTCACCAAAAGGAGACCCTCCCAGGTCTTCTGAAGACTTAGGATATAGATGACCTCACTTTTCCTTATATAGATGAACTGTCCGTTTGGAAGTCAAGATTGGTGCCCGCCACCTAAGTCAGTTGCCCAGTGTTCAGAGACATCTTCCAACTTAATCTGCAGGACATCAAGGGCTGTGGGCATTGAAAGTTTCCCTTTAAGTTACAGTGGGAATAGAGGGCAGTACTATTTGGACCCGTCTCTGGGTAGCACAGAAAAGCTTCCACCTTGGGAAATAAATTCTGTCCTTGGGGTTTACAACATGACCAATCTGCACATATATTCGGACATTTGTATTTGTCTTAAAGAAATGTGACTGTAATGTTTCCATTCACCCTCATGCTCCTCTAAACTTTCTGGAGAGTTGCAGATGCAAGGTTTTTCTTTGGAGGTCTGGGATCGAGGATGCGGATTGGAACAACACAACAGCAGGAAACATGCTCAAGAGGAAATGGTGTCTGTGATGCTGATTTCTTTAAGACTACAAACATCAGAAACATCTGAGAGTTTTCACATAGGTGGGTCAGCTTTCAAATCACCTGTTAGATCTCTCTTTGCTAGGCAGAATACACCAATTAGGCTCCCTTTCCTTATTTGTTTCTGTTCTTCCACCTTTATGTGGTTTGGCTTATTCTCCTGTGAGTCCTTCCAAGCTTGTTAAATTTGTCAACTCCCATATTTAACAAAATGCTGGACTACTGCTAACTCCACATAATGACTACCAATCACCTCTTCCTCCTGGAAAGAAGTGATATGCTTTCTTAAATAAAATATTGAATTAAAAAAAATAAACATTAACAGTACACTGTTAGACCTGGCACCAGATTAGACTAGAATCTGGTCTATTAAATGGACTCTGATGCTTTGTTCCCTACTGCAAATGTGCTTCTACTCTCACAAAGCAGAAACCGGGTGGGTGGGGGGTGCACTATCTGCATAGAAATAAAAACAATGCTCTAATATTAAAGAGAAAACACAATAATAGAAAGAGTCAGGAAGCAGCTCAGCAAAGCCATTACCATGCTTATTGCCATTTGAAGGCACAATGATTGAAGTTATTGTCTTAATGTAAGATTACTAAATAATGCATCCCATAAAGGAAAGACATTGTATTGGCCATAAAACGTGTGTAACTGCAAGAGAATTCATACTTATTTAATGACACTTTGGAATCGGATGGTAATTAAAATGAAGTAGGAATTTTTAAAAGGCAAGAAAAATTCAAACACACCAGTATATAAATTGAAACATTCTCTTTGTTTTGCAAGCACATAAAGAAATAAGTTTCACATGTTTTTTTTTCCTTTTTGCCCCACTGGGAACAACACAATTTTGACTCCTCAGTATTTCCACTTCTAATTGCTAGGAGGGTTCATTATCAGCTGTCTAAAGTGCAATACATCAACCTTGCAAAGCTGAGTTACAAAAGACGTTCACACATCTGATGGGCTGCTGTGCTAAATACATCTTAATTTGTGCTGCATCTGCTGTTTTCTAATTTGTTTGTCATGCTGTGAATGCTGCAGACTTTGTTAGAGCAGCTCCCTGATTTTTTTCTTTAAAAATGCATCAATTCTTCATAAAAAAAAAAAATGGCTGTCTTCCATCATTGTTCATCTGTGTCTTGGAACGCCATAAACTCAATTCCGTTATACATATATATGTATGAAAAAATTCCTGTGCATTTGAATATGTATATGTATTATATTAGAATAAATGCACATATTTTTGCATGTGGATCAAGCAAAACATTCAGTTTAATCACTTGAAGCAAAACAAACTTTCTGTAGCCAGCACTGAATGCACAAGGTGACACACATTCCACTTTCCTACCACTGGCATGGATAAAAGTGCGTTTCCAGTCACCCGGGTCTGGTTTAGGTTTCCCTGCGATGCAGAAGATGTCATTAGGGTGGCACTCTCACTTCCTGTCCACTAAGCAGCAGGTCAAGTGGTAAGCAAGCATATGCAATTCAGCATGATCCAGAATGAACTAGTCACGCATTAGGGAAGTTTAAATTCCAGTTGGGGAGGAAAACAAATACCACCACCTCAGTCTTTTCACAAACTACGGTGTCCAGGGTAATGACAGGGCCTGCTTCCTGGCACGTGACTCTGCAGTCACCCAAAGCCTCATGCTTACAAGAGCTGGGTTTGGTTTCATGCTCTGCTGTCACCATTTAGAAATTTTTCATACTTCATAAACACGGGGCCCCAAATCTTCGTTGTGCACCCCAGAGCCCACAGATCATGTAACTGGTCTGGGGTGCACGATGCATTTAAAGAGCACTCGTGGAACAGCTAATGGATGAACTCAGTAACATTTTCAGCTGTCAGTTCTTTTAAGATCACAAATATGTACCCTTTGAAATGAAGAATAAAAGAAGGATAGAAAGAAGAAAGCGGAGACAAAGGGAAGCGCAAAGGGAGGGAAAACTAAACAGCATTTACTTTGTATTCATATAGTTTGATGGGCCGTGAGGGATGGAAGGCAGCCATTTCTACGTGATAGTTATTCTGAATACAGAGTGTGACTGCAAGTGGTTAAAGGAATATGCCTCTTGTCACAGGTTTTGGGATCCCTAGCCAAAGTAGGCACTCAGCGTCAGTCTCCAACATTATTAAAAAACAATTAGCTAAATACAATTTAATGTTTTTGACAATTTCCCACCACTCCTTCCCTTACATATTCACACACAAAATCCAAATTATTTCAGGAAAGTGAAATAAAACCCAGGCATACAGGGGTGTTGGAAACCTTAGAGGAACATCTGCAGTTCTCTCCGTCCTGCAGGCTGTTTGGAGCAAGTCAGTGGACTGAGGGGCAGTGAGGGGCTGGCATCCTTTGTATCTGTGCTTGGAGATGGCGATGCAGGGAAGCAGATCCGTGCCCTCGCTTCTCCCGCTGCACACTGCTTCCTCTCCAAGAGGGTGACAAGGACACCATTTACATAATGCCAATCAGTCTACCGTGTCAAGTTTTCCCAAGAACACACAGAAGCGATTACCAAGGCAGGCGTTATGACTGGTGGAGTCACAGACAAATCAGGGCTTCCATAAAGGAGTATGTTGAATCAATAAGGCGTACTGTTCAACCAGGGCTGAGAAAAACACCTCATAAAGTAACAGCATTTGTAAAGGTTAATCAATTCAGCTAATTGTAAATGCTCTCAATTGTCAGTCCCTAAGCAGTCCCTTCTCTTTGTAGCTAGTAATTCACTGTGGGATGCAGCAGCTCTAAAGCAGGAAGCAGAGAAAGAGAGGAAAGCAGTCAAATTTCTCATTACTCTCTCCATGTTGTGCTCTGTCGGTGTCTGTAAATGTCAATACATTTACCACTGGGAGATCGCCTTTTTTCCCCGACTAGCACTACGTTGCCTCCTTCATTATATACAAAACAAAGTAAAGAGCCTAATTATCTTAGTCTAGGCAGATGGAAAGGAAATCGGGGTATTGATCTTTGGGGGCAATATCTTAAGGCAATGCATACGGCTAATAAGCTGGGCAGTTAAAGGGATGGTCTTTTATTGACATCGGTAAGAAAAACACATGAGATGTGAGTAAGCTCACTGCCCAGATCTGACTCAGAAAAAGAAAGAAACTACTTCTGTTTTTTTCTCTCCACTGCCTCCTTTTCCTAATGAGAACAAAACTAGAGGGGAGGGCTTTTTAAATAAGTGTCTGTGGAGAACTGAGAAGTAGAAATGGATCATGTCAGACAGAAAACGATGAGATAATTCTACCCTAAAATCATCACCAGTCTATGGCAGTGAAGGCAAAGCATTGACTTTCCCGGAACAAGGCAACGCTTGCCTTTCCACAAGGCTTCATGATCGGAGTAGTCCATACTTGCAGGGCACTAACAGATGTTCTACTGGGGACACAGAATGCAATTTGTTTTAGTAATGCTGCAATAGTCTTAGAAAATGGGGATATGGGTTGAGTGATAAATTATCTTAAGGAAAATCACTCTCTTTTTTAAAGCTGTAACAGACATCCTTTCTGTCCATTACCACGTAAATGTGTATGTTATTACCTTTCAGTAAGTCCTGTTTCCCTGCAGTTAGAGAAATTAATCTTCTATATTTAGAAAATATAGGAAGATAGTTATTTTCAAGGAATATTTATATAAGCCAAAAATGAGATGAGAACTATTTCAAATGTTTTGGTGCATGGTAATATTTGTAGCAATGTGTGTAATAATAACTAACATTCACTCATTTATTATACCCTAGAATCCAATGATGTATGTAATTTCCCTTATTGAAACATGAACTGCTGAAGCACACAGTCAATTCCCCCTTTATTTCATCTGCAACTTAGTAAAATGTAAATGTCTTTTCCTGAAAAGTAAGCCTGTGGGGTTTCACAGAATTTGGAAACCTACAAAGAATCACAATGTATTATAAATCCTAAGCCTTCAATAATTTGACAAACAGAACAACCTTATCTTGTCCATATTTCACTTTATTTTTTTTAAGTTTATTTATTTATTTTGAGAGAGAGAAAGCACAAGCAGGAGAGGAACAGAGACAGAGGGAAAGAGAAAATCCCAAGCAGGTTCCTCACCTTCAGTGCAGAGCCCAATGCGGGATTCGAACCCACAAAGTGTGAGATAGTGGCCTGAGCCAAAATGAAGAGTCAGATGCTTAACCCACTGAGCCACCCAGGCAACCCTACATATTTCACTGTAATGTTGTTAACCAAAGACATTGTAAAACTATAGTTAAATAAGTGAGAGGCCTCGGTCCCCATCAAATAGTTTGATATTTCAGATTGTATAATGCAGTCAGACAAACCAAGTGACACAATCAACACGTTCCACCATGTTGACCTGAATGGCATTGAAAATCAGCGGGGGAAGACACAGAAGGCAGCTTGTTGGCAGCTGGCACATCACAAGATATTTCATCCCCCAAAACATGTGGGATAATGCTAGATCTGTGTAGGAAGATAACATGTATAAAGTCAAATTAACTGGTGCATGATAATAATAATGGCAGGTAGTAAGAAAAAAATCTAAGTGTTCCTCTACAGTGAACAGAACCATTGGTTTACAAAAGGGAGTCTGTCCTTTATAAAAACAATTTTACTCAGGCATGAGTACAATTTAAAACATGCTTTGTTTACCTTTGAAAAAGGAGAAATTAACTAGTCAGTAGTGTCCCGCCAAAGCTATCTCACTGACAAGTAAGAGAAGACCTCTTCAACAATAAACAGTCTCCCACTCTCCCACCTTGCCCCCCTCATCCCTTTCCTTCCCCTCCTTCCCTCTTCCTCCCTCTCCCTCTTTTTCTAAGATATACTCCTTCCATCTAACAGTGCCATTTTCCCACAATTTTGGGAGAAATTTCCTGACATCTTTGAAAATGCGGAGAATGGAAAGAGAAATCCTCTAAATGCAATTCACCACCTTAAAGGAACTGAAATACCCGTGAGAGTTTCAAGAACTATAGCCCCAGGCAAACAGTGAGCAAAATTAACAAAACAACCCCCTCCCCACCGCAGGACCCTATTATCTCATTTCATTGACTGATTGTTCCTGAGCATTTGGTACCTTCATCCTCATATATATTCATTTGAAGCCTCACCCTTTTATACATAATGTAATTTTCTTTCCAGAGGATAAATTTTTATATCAGTTTCATAATTTCTTGAAGTTATACTGGAGTATCGCTCAACTCAGTGCTAAATTAAAGCACTTATTAAAAAACTTTAAAGTACTCTCACAATTCTAAATCACTGTGCACATAGCAATTTAAAATTATGGGAGCAGTTTTATAAGCACTTGAATTTGGAGGTGATCAGAGACCTGAAAATGTGCAGTATAGAGTAATTTAAAATTATTAGAGTACTTCACATTTTTATAAGCTCTTCAGCTGGAAAGCGATCGGGTTCCAACATCTCAGCCTGTGCAGCCCAGAGTGAAGTACTCCTCAGCCTGAGAAGATTCACTCTATTAAATCAAACTACTTTAATAATTCTAAAGTAATGTACAGTGAGCATGCTCAGATCTCCAAATTCACTTTGAAATTAAAAATATTTTTCACTTCCAACCTACAGAAGACACTCATGTGAAAAAGCAGCAATTTACCCTTTCAATTTTAGATATCAGACTGCCCTGTCGCTTTTAAAGTAGTCTTCCCTCGGGGGGAAAAAACAAACACCAAAATATTAAAAATATTTGTTCCTTTGCATTAAAAAAAAAAAAGAATTGTAAAGCATCTCCTGCTCTGAAAAATTCCACAAGCTGATTGTATTTGGAAATTTCCGTTTCCAAGTAAACTTTAGTGGATTATGTTTGGGGATCTAACACTTTTACAGCCCAAAAAATGACACACTAGTATCTCCATGGGATTTTCAAATTTTAACAATCAGCTAATTGTCTTATGGAAGTATGGCATCTATCCCACTGAGAAAAATGGATGACTCTTCACAATAGGGCGGCTGTCTTGCAACCTGAGAAAATGCATTGGGACCCTACTCTGTCTTCGGAAGAGCACTGACCTGAATGAAAGCATGCGGTTCCCATAACATTTCCCCATCGACCCTCAGGTTCAAAGAAAGGCCAACATAACAGAAGCAGGAGACCTACCACACTAAACGTACATTTGGCAAACTGCTTTTCAGGTTATTCAAATCAGTCTCTGTGATTGCTTTGTTCTTGTGAATTCTTATACTTTCTATAGCAAAGTTAGAAGGTAGAATTCTGGTCTGGATTAATTATTTCTGTTAAGAAACAAGATTATTAACCTGTTAAAAGGAATCCTAATCTCACAGCAAAAATGATTTAATTTCTGTTATTTTGTTGAAGTATAATTAACCTACAGTGTTATGTTATATTAGTTTCAGGTGTACAATAAAATGATTCAACAGTTCTCTACATTGCTCAGTGCTCATTAAGCTTAATCTCCTTTATTTCACCCACACCCCCTACCTCCGTTCTGGCAACCATCAGTTTATTCTCTGTATATAAGAGTCTTCTTTTTTAAAAGTCATTTTTGTTTGTTTGTTACTATTTTTTTTCTTTGTTCACTTGCTTCTTAAATTCCACATATGAGTCAATGCACACGGTATGTGTCTTTCTCTAATAAACTTATTTCACTTAGTATTACACCCTCTAGATCTATCCATGTTGTTGCAAATAGCAAGATTTCATTCCTTTTTATGGCTGAGAAATACTACATTATAGATGTGTGTGTGTGTATATAACATATAATATATATCACATCTTCTTTATCCATTCTCTGTGGATGGACACGGGTTATTTCCATATCTTGGCTATTATAAATAATGCCACAATAAACACAGAGTTGCATATATCTTTCCGACTTAGTATTTTCATTTTCTTTGAGTAAATACCCAATAGTGGAAATTAATGGGTCATATGGTAATTCTTTTTGAGGAACTTCCATACTGTTTTCCCACAGTGGTTGCACCAGTTTGCATTCTCCCCCACAGCAGTGTACAAGGGTTCCTTTTGCTCCACAGCCTCACCAACGCTTGTTATTGCTGGTGTTTTTATTCTAGCCATTCTGGCAGGTGTGAGGTGCTATCTCGTTGTGGGTGTGATTTGCATTCCCTGATGATTAATGATGTTGAGCATCTTTTCGTGGGTCTGTTGGCCATCTGTGTGTCTTTTCAAAGGCCCACTGTACTTTCTGGAATTTTAAATGCAGTTACTCAGGAATGAGTGGGTTAAAAACTTATTTTGGTAGTTTACTCACTCCATTTTTGTTTATTTTTTAAATATAATTTATTGTCAAATTGGCTAGCATACAATGTACTCATTCCATTTAAACATAATGACAATTCAAATAAATATGTAGACATCTATAAAACCATTTTGAAAGAATTTTTTTTCCTCATTACTATCAAGTAAGTGCTGGAAGGTTACCTTTTTCCCCTTTCCTTCCCTTACCTCCCTCTCCTTCTTTTTCTTATTCTCCTCTCCCTCTCTCCAATGTCTAAGTGTAGTCACACTGGATCTACTGAAAGGTAATCACTTTACTACCTACTTGCTCTTTGGTAATACTTTGAATTTTAATCTATAGGAGAACTGATCCTAACTAATGTGTTTATAGCCCACAAGTGAAATGGAGGGGTTTCCAGTAGCAATTTGCCACTAGTACCAAGTATGTTTCAACTGTTAGTTACAGCTCATCAGGGAATAGGCTACAATATATACAAGTACTGCTCTATTTAAATGTCCTTCTGGCTTGTCACAAAAACTTCCAGAGCTACCTCATCTCATACTACTGATGCTGCCTGAAAATTAAAGTATTCTGGGTTGGGGGGGCGGGGTGGAGAAGAGCAGGGTTAGCAATGTCTTTAAAAGTGCTTTCTTTCGAAACAGGCTCTTTCATTGAGAGATATGCCAAGGACACCCAGAAGTCAAACAAGCAGACTTATTTTGAAGGGTGTTGCAATGATTTTTAAACTTCATTTCAAAGGCCAGGCGCTGAACACTACAAAAGAAATTGGGAAATATGGTTCTATTGCCCTTTATAGGTAGAAAATGAGATACTGGACTTCAGATTATAATCCAGTTGTAAAACTCACTGAAGGCAGGGAGCACATATTGCCCAAAGTCTCTGAATCTTCCCACCGAGAAATACATGGAACCAACAAACGTCCAGTGTTTTAGTGAAAATGACAATAAAGGACTCAGTGGATTTTCATGTTAAAATATCCATGAGTACCCTGAAATCAGAAATATTATCTCTATGAAAATGTTTCTAAACTTGACCCGTGAAATCTTTCTAACTAGTGTATTGAAAACTTTCAGAACCTTTCTGCTTCTGTTCACAAAACATTTTGAACTCTACAAGATTTGCATTTGTTTTTATATTATGCTCAAATTGTCATGGTTTTCATGCTACGTCCAACATAAATTCTTCTGGAAAAAGGCCAACAGAAACCTGTCCAGGCATAGAAATGTATAGGATTTAGATGGTTTGTAGGTACTCAGTGCGATCAGTTCTTTGTCTATACTGTTCTAAGAGCACATAACTACACAAGACATCAGTGGTAATAATACAAAATCCTCTATCAATTCTTCTCTGCAAACTAAAATCATCTTTCAAGAAGCTAGAAAATTTGGGACTCCTGGGTGGCTCAGCCTGATGAGCGTTCAACTTCAGCTCAGGTCATGATCTCATGGTTCGTGAGTCTGAGCCCCATGTTGGGCTCTGTGCTGACAGCTCAGCTGACAGCCTGCTTTGGATTCTATGTCTTGGTCTCTCTCTGCCCCTCCCCCCCTTCTGTCTCAAAAGTAAATAAACATTTGAAAATGCTAAAAATCTAAATAGGTAATCATTAACAAGAAGTTAGAAAGAGATGGTGAAGTAGTGTGTGCCTAAAGTGAGGGAGAAATTTGGATATAAATAAAAGAAAAAAATATCACAGGAGCATATCTACATACTCTTGTGCATTGGAAACAGAGACAATCATTAAAAAAAACTCTAAGATGAGTTTTCTCTAATATGTGGGTTAACAGAAAGCCTCTACACAAAACTTTTGCTACAATGAATGGGTAAAAATATATGCCCGCTGATGATGACAAAAATGAACTTGAAAACCAATGCGGATACTTCAAAGTTCCTATTAGAAAGCAAAAATGTACTTGTAAGACTAACATAAAGGAATTTAGATGAAAATATACTCATACAGGCTCTGACTATGTGAACATAGTGAAACATGTCACGCCTGGAACATCTGTCAATGGCTAGGCTCGGGACCCGTCACTGCATCTCTCTAGAGTAATCTCTGCTTTTAGGACCTTATATGAAAGGTAAGAGAAGCAGTATTGGATCATGCCAATCTATGAGTCTCTCCTGTGTGCAACACTGACTTTAGGACTGAAACCAGGGAGATAATACTCAAAACCTCTTGTAACACACTGTAAAGATGGTTGTGTGCTTTTAAGATGACATTTTTTAATTCCTTTGCATTATCCTACTCCATTGACACGAGTGTATTTAATGTTATTTTATCTGAAAGCATTGCTAAATAAATAAAAATTTCATTAACACTGTGGCAATTTTAAGTAAATCTTTGCCTAATGATATGCCCTTTAATTCCTAGTGCCTCCTGCATAAGTTAATCCATTTAAGTGAGAAAACATGTTTTGTCAGATTGTGTGAGCTTGACAATTTTTTGAACCAAACTAAAGCCTTTTGAGAATTGGATTGCATTTGCTTCAGGGAGGAAAAAAAAAGTGACTTTCTGGTTCAAAGGAAAAATGCTTAGAAGCCATATTTGAAAGGCTCATAAGGGGTCTTACACATCAAATAGCTCTTAGAAAACAACATTCTGATGAGTTAAGTGTAAATTAATTAGAAACATACAGATTGCTTTTCCCTGGCTTATACACATGGGTTTCAAAGTTGAAGAAAGAGTGTTTGACAAAATATGTTTGGAGTTTTCATGACCCAAAAGCATAGTAAAGTAGTTCAAGATGTTTCTGTGAAACAAAGATATTTGTTTTCTTGCAGTGATCTTTCCAAACAAATATCTAATGAGCTCTTATTTAAAAACATTGAGACTCAGGCAGGTACTTCATTTCGTGTCCACCAAGTATACGGAACAGAGGATTTTTCCCTACAAAGAAACTGATTAAGTCATTATAAATAAATTCCAGCCTTGCAGTGCTTCTGAAAGAGGAAACACAAGTGAAATAAGCATTAAGATGTCCTCGCTGCAAATCTATCCTGCACTAAGAGTTGGTACACGGAGTCTCAGAGGTGCTGGGACTGCAGACCCAGGAACAGCATTTCCAAGAAGCTTCTGGAATAATATCAGACTATAAGAATTTTATCCATCTGAATTTTTACCATCTGGTTATAAGTCCATCAAGTGCTTATATGCAATTAACCAGAAACTACAACTTGTCAAAGATATTAAAGCAAATAAACAATTGTGGAAATGTATGGAGATGTATGTTCCCTAGTACTATCACTAGAGCGAGTACTTTAAAATGTTATTGCTAGCAAGTATTTAGTGTACATCAGTTATAGTGCTGAAAACTAATGCCACTAGTATGCTCGGAATACCTACCTTCAAACTCACCACTAAGAAAAAGAAAAGAAAAGAAAGATGCTTAAAGAATATAAAACACTACCCTTACATTTTTTAATGAGTGATTTAGTTTTTCTTAATTCTGTGTCCAATTAGATAAAAGAAAATTAGGATGTCCCTTTTAAAGATAAGCACCCATAAAGCACCAAGCCCATCCAGGAAGAACTAATCAAGCTCTACTTCAAAACCACTTAATTCTCACCCTAATATAAGGATTAGTGGGTTCATGTTTTTAATTTACTGTAGTAAGTAGTTCTTTAAAGCAATTCCCCCCCCCCCGAGTCATTAGAAACTTAGAAATTTCCCTCAATTATAACAAAGTTTCAAAAATTCTGAAGTTTGGTTTTATATAAATATTATGCTATCACAATTTCAAATAATTGATAGGCTGCTCAAAAAGAGGCATCACAAAGATAGCCTAACTATTTGGTATAAGTTAGCTCCCTGGCGACCCTGGGATAGAAAAGCCTCCAAAAGATTTTTTTTGTAGGTCTACCTTTTAAAGTTGATTTTGGAGTACCATTTCTTCAGTTACCATGTTTGGCATGCTGCATTCCAGGGGAAATGTGGCAGCTCAGATATATATAAGATGTAATATCAGTTCTATAATCAGGTGACATTTTCACACGTCTATTTTCTTTGCATTTAATTGCTTGAAGGCTCTACTTTTCGTTGTGGGAGATTTGGAAGAGAGAACTAACAACGGATGAATGTTTGCTTTCCTGGGCCCTAGAGGCCATGTGTGTTCAAGTGGATATATTCCATCATACAGCCTGGTTGCAGAAAAAAGAATTCAGTGTTTCACAGCCAGATATTTTTAGAAAAATATTTGTTGGGGCGCCTGGGTGGCTCAGTCAGTTGGGCGTCCGACTTCGGCTCAGGTCATGATCCCACGGTTTGTGGGTTCGAGCCCTGCATCGAGTTCTGTGCTGACAGCTAGCTAAGAGCGTGGAGCCTGTCTTCGGATTCTGTGTGTCTCTCTCTCTGACCCTCACCTGCTCATGCTGTCTCTCTCTCTCTCTCTCTCTCTCTCTCTCTCTCTCAAAAGTAAATAAAAACATTAAAAAACTTTAAAACAATATATGTTGATCACGAATGCCCCTCCACGGAACATATATAAGAAAGCTTGTCATTTGTGATCCAGATTCAGTAACACACTGAATTAGAAAGGTTTCCATGCTCTCATTCTTCTTTTCATCTTAAATTGTCCTTCCTTTTGCTAAAATATTTCTTTGTTCTTAAATACATTTTGAACGTACTGACTCTCCAAACCTTATGGTAAACAATTAGTACCACCAGTGTCCTAATTTGCTGGCTGGTTATCTTTTAAGTAGCTAGATTTGCAATTCAGAACAAGCCCTCCTATAGAAGTCCACAAAATGCATGGTACATTTGTGGTAGAGTACTAATGATACTGATTCATGTTGACCATAGCCATGTGGATAACACAGCTTCTGTCAGAAAATCTACTCTGCCTTCCAGCTAAGGACACAAGATTAACCTCTGCTTGGTGGTACCTAGAATAAGTGGTAAGGGAAGAAGAAAGCAAGGTGGGCATCAAAACTGTGGCACTGAATCCTCTATAACTACTGAAGAGATGGATTTTCTCTTAGTCTATAATTCCCAAATGTTGTCCCGCCATAACATAATTGTCCTACAACTTATTCAAATATGTTCAGTCATAAAAGTTTTCTTTGGATAATGAACTTGAAGAAAGGTTGGACTAGACATAATTAAACAGGCTTCTATCCTCTGGGATTTTCAGGATTTTTAATGGGAGACATTCTCTGGGAATCTCCAAGTTGAGGCTAAAGTGTGCAGGATGCCCTTGATTTATGAGATCTGGGAACCTCTGAACAAGGACTTACATGTTCCTGAAATAGTACCTAGGAAATACTCTGGTTGTTCCTTGTTTAAGTGTCCTCAACACAGACTGGGCAGTGGGGGGCAGTTACGATGAGCCTCTTCTGCTGAGACTCTGCAATCTCTTTGCCTAAATCATTCATAGATTGGGGACTGACAAGATCCTCTTTTATTTAGCAAAATAATTTATAAAGCTATGTCAGCAACTCCTAATTGAAGATCTATGAGGTAATGCCAAAAAAATTATGAGGGAAATAACTTTTACACAATCTAACCAATATAATCCTGTTGGGTTAAAAATGGAATTAAATCCATTGCAGAGAATGTCATCCATTGTACAGATATCGTTAATACACTAATATTATTCTGAATATATATATACCTAGAGAGTTGACGAAACCATACCAAAGCAATCTACCTTTCAAGACTGTTACTGTTGAAAGAAAATAAAAATACTTGAATGGAAAGGGAAAATACGAGAAACCTGGTTTAGAATATATTTTTGTGTTTATAAGGTGCTTTACACGTTTTGTACTAGACTTTATAGACTACACCATGCAGTGTGGTCACAGAGTGCAATGCCAAGGCTCCGCTTTGCAGCAGCCAGGTATGTATTAGGAGCTTACATATAAGAAGTCTATAGCGTCCATTACTTCTGCAGAACAGTGCCATTACTGCAGTTCATACCTCGCTGGAAGTGATTTCCTTTCTGCCAAAACGTCAGTGATTACAAAATCCATCCACTGCTTCCATGGAACTCTTAAGGAGGGAGCATGAGACGAGTGAGTTGCATCACAGTGCACGTGGAGAGGAGGTGAGTTTGGATATTTTGCTGACTATGTGGACAAGAGGAAGGAATTCACATCATCGCTTGAGAAAATAGGGTTTACAGAAAAAGGGCTGGGTTATTTTTGCATTTGCTACACCCTTTCTGTTATGAAGAAGCAACTGTTCCAACATAGCTCGAGATGATCTACAAAGAACCTGAAGGGGAGGTAGAAGGAGGACTCTGATAATGAAGCTCTAGAACCAGGAAACAAACACCTCCCATAGAAAAACCAATTCTGCCAGTTCTTTAATGAAGTCAAGATGTGAGTATAACTTGAATCGGAGGTTCTCAAACTTTTTTTAAATTGATTATTATTTTTAAATACTTATTTTTAAATCCTCTCTATGCCCAGTGTGGGGCTCAAATTCACAATCTTGAGATCAAGAGTCATGGTCTACTGACTGAGACCCTGCTGAACCAGCGGGCCTGGTTCTCCAACTTTTCAGTCTTGGGAATAGTTCACCTCTTAAAAAGGATTGAAGACCTCAACAAAACTTCATGTGACTTGTATGTACTGGTGTTTACTGTATTTGATACGAAAAGTAAGACATTTTGTGGCTCCCTGGGTGGCTCAGTCAGTTGAGCGTCTGACTCTTACTTTTTTTTTTTTTATGTTTTATTTATTTTTGATACAGAGAGAGACAGAGCATGAGAGCAGGAGGGGCAGAGAGAGAAGGAGGCACAGAACCTGAAGCAGGCTCCAGGCTCCAAGCCAGTCGTCAGCACAGAGCCCGACGCGGCGCTCGAACCCACAAACGTGAGATCATGACCTGAGCCGAAGCCGGAGGCTTAACCGACTGAGCCACCCAGGTGCCCCCGACTCTTACTTTTGAGTCAGGTCATGATCTTACAGGTTCATGAGATTGGGCTCCATGTCGGGCTCTGCACTGAGAGCATGTAGCCTGCTTGGGATTCTCTCTCTCCCTGTCTCTCTCCCCCTCCCTTATGTTCATGTGCACACAGACTCTCTCTCTCTCTCAAAATAAATAAACTTCTTTGAAAAGTCATGTTTTAAAAAAATTAACAAAATAAAAATAAGAGCTTTAGGATATATGTATAAATTTCGTGATAAGAGTGACATTTCTTTTACATTTTCCAATTCATGATGCTTAACAGAAGATAGCTAGATTCAGGGCACCTGGATGGCTCAGTTGGTTAAGTGACTGACTGTTGGTTTCAGCTCAGATCATGATCTCACAGTTCATGAGTTTGAGCCTTGCTTTGGGCTCTGTGCTGACAGCACACAGCCTGCTTGAAACTGTGTCTCCCCTTCTCTCGGCTCCTCCCCTGCTCATGCTGTCTCTGTGTTTCTCAAAAATAAATAAATAAACTAATAAAAAGAAAAGAAAAAAAAAAACAGAAGCTAGTAGATCGTCATATCTGCCTCAGCATCCAATCCCTGGCAACATCGTGTGGACGCTGGAAAATGCCTCTGTACAGGCAGAGAGAAAGCAAAAGGCAAAGTAAGTAAGGTTTTAGTACTTTTATAAGAAAAGTGTGATCTTGCAGACAACCTGAAAGATGGACAGGGACCTGGAGGACTGCCCAAACTGTACTTTGAGAACCAATGAGCCAGAAACATTGTGTGTCCAGTATATTCACAGATATTTACACATATCAATATACTGCATATAGAATAGAATTCTCAAGTTAACTTCTTACTAACTTGTAGGTAGACTATTTCATAGTATAAAGTCAAACATCCTTAACTGTCTTTTCCTCCAACTGTATAACGCCTGCCATACATATTACAAGCCAGAATGTCAATAAAGATAAAAATTTTTAAAAAAGATTTTAAAAAGTGATTTTAAAACTCTCATACCAAACAGAGCCCGAACAAGATGCATTCTTGACCGTCAGTGCTACATATCATATTTTCACATGGGCTACTTTTGTGTCCTGATAATGAGGTAGATGGAGTGAGCACTATTCTATTTTGCAGATGAGAAAAGTGCAGAGAGAGGGGTAAGTGACTTATCCAAGCACCATAACTAATCCGTGACAGAGCTGGGAACGGATCCAGCCCAATGCTGCCGTGGGCTTATCGCGAGGCCAACACACAATGCCAAAACACATGTTTGGAAAGGGAGAATTATTGCTGGGGCGTTGTATTGCCTGATTTGTTTCTTTATAATTCTTCGCTCACTTGGCCAAACAGTTGTTCTGGTAGATATGTAGTTGGTGCTTTGATACTATTTTGCTAAATATTCCATTTTCATATTTTGAAAATGGGTAATGACTTCCTCTGGCCTTAATTTTCCTTACCTATAAAATCTGGATCAAAATAGTATAAAGACTCCAGCAACAATTATATCTTAATAATTAAAAAACAAGGCATATCACAACCTATAATTTAATTTAAAAACAACAACAGTCCCCTTAAATTGGGAAAATATGCAAGGGCACTTTTGGTTTGCTCCAGGATGATGAATGGTATCTGAATCTTTGGGAAACCAGGCATTAGGGATGCTTGATGTCCTGCAACTTTACAGAGAATACTATACAATACTTACTGGCTCATGTCCCCACATGCACCTGAAATGTCTTGTGGACAGCCACAAGCAGAAAATGCTGTTTGTAATTTTCTGAACCTGGGTTCTGGTGTGTAAAACTAAGTCTGCAACGTTTTAATATGCATTGATTTTCCCAAAAATAAAACTACCATCTAAAGTAAAAGAAGACCGTACTTTGCTTTGTCCGGAAATCACCAAAAATGGCCCACCGATTCAGAAAAGCACATTGTGGTACTGGTGTCTTCACAGCGATCCATATTTAGAGCTGTGGTTCTCAATCGTGATTCTACCCACTAGTGCGAGCATCTGACTAAACCAACAGATCTACTACAGAGAAATATAACCATCCACAAAAATATTACAATATTTGGCCATAAATCACTTTCCAATATGTCTCCTTTATCCTGTAATTAAGATGTTTTATCAATATTTTAACTGGGTATATACAGATAAGTTATATTATTTGCGTTTCTCCTTGTGGACAGTAAAGGGGCACTTCCTAACATCTTTTAAATAGAGTAACATGTCTGATCAGATCAAGAATCCCTGGGTTAAGTTCCCTCAGAAATTAGCAATTGAAACTTCCCATTCTTTCTGCTCAAAATTTTAGTTTTAGATTCTGTATTAATAGCTACGTCTCAAATGTCAATCCTTTTGTCAAAAAGCTATGGTTATTCCGTTCATGTTAATAAAACCACGTGAAAACACCTTGCAGTGTACCTGACTAAAGTTGTGACGTGTTGGGGGTTGGGGGAGAAGAGGATGATGCATTGGACTAACTTCAAAAGAAGCTATTGAAAGTGTAGTTGGTTACCTGATTTGTGCAGCCTCTGGCTCCTATATGTTCAAAACCCACGATAGCCTCCACCATCACTGCCAGCACAACGCCAAGTACACACACACTCGAGAGAACACCACGCTCTCTCTGCTACACCTGCCAACACAGAGAGAAGATGTAGGTCAGAACACTGTTGATCATGTAAGAGAAGCTACCGCCGGTACTTGTACCCAAATATCCTCCTGAAAATGATTCCTTGCAATGCATCCTGTAGGTTCAAAAGGGAGTTTTCTTTCCAAACACGAATGATCTTCATTTATAATTAAATATCGAAAACAATTTCAGTGAGAAATGAGTGCCATTTACCAAAATTAGATAAAAAGCCACTGCAAGTTTTTAAATCCCAGTGAAGTTGTGATCAATGTATTCTATATAACAAATAATTACATTTATTTTGCTACCTGTTCATCAAGTGTTTCCTTGGCTGCTTTCCTGAACCACACAATTATGTTAAGATATATTTTTCATCCCTCCTGCAGTCTGAGATACATTTTGTGAACATCGAAAATGAAATGACTTCTTAATCACATCGTTTTTTTTTCCTCTCTGGAAGACACTGCCTTTTTTACTCACTGTTTTAAACAATACCGAAATCAATACAACTTTCATGGTTGGGTACTAGCCTACTTGATTACGTTAGGGAAATATGTACAGGTCTGGGAATCACGTTTACTTCCTCTGGCTCTATTAGTTGCGCAGCAATGGTTCATAAACAGCATATGCCATTAATTTAGCATAAGCTCTGCAATAATAATGACAATTGATTTCTTTGTTTAATTTCTCTACAACCAAATGACACACATTACAACAAACTGCATTTTAAAGTCCCTCTGGGAATGTGGATTACATTACACTTTCTAAAAAAAGTTACGTTTGATGCCCTAACCCACCTGATATTTTTCTCTTTGCAACATTTAAAATATAAAAATACATCTAATTGAACTATTATAATTTTAGTTATTAAGTTTTAGGAAAAGATTAAAAAGCATTTCTAAAAGTAAAAACACTTCTGCATGTAAATTTCCCTTTCCACTTGGGTGAACACCCATTGTGTAATGAACTATAATGCATAACTCCATCATTCTCTGTGGTCTAAAAGTCAACATTTTCAGGTGCCAACATCTACTCTCTCTGAGTATATTGACCTCGAGCCAGTCAGACATTCTTCTCTGCTTTAACTTTCTCAGCTATAAACAAATTGATAATATCTTGAAATATATGTTTTATGTAAATACTAATGGAAGCCTCAATTGTCAACCAATCCAACTGACTATCTCTCTCAATATGTTATGAAAAATAAACTCTTGTTGGCATAAGCATAAATCCTGAGGGAGGAATCCCTGAATTCAAGTCCTAACTTTGCCACTTATAAACCCAGTCATGTTGGCCACGTCATTCCACATTTCTAAGTGTCTATTTCTGCATACTCAAAAGTGATTAATGATATATATTCTGCTTCACTCACAGGGCATTTGTGAACATGAAATAAGAAAACTCATCTGTTTTTTCAAATCATAACACTAAGATGATGAATAGAAGGAACAAATATAGTTCAAAGACCATGATGTGTTTTCTGCTTTCTGGAATTCTGAATCCACCAGCATGTATTTCTAAATAGCCAAAACAGTGTGATCTGAGTGGAACATTGTAAAATAAACAAAGTCACATCTATAGGGCTTCTATGACTCGACTTACCGGTGAGCTGCATGGTCTGTCTAATTACAGTTAAGCTCCAAATTCAAGCTCATTCTATCAGCCAGGTCTAAAGCAAGGTCCTTCAATAAAAAGTATATCATATCAAATCTATTATTTTGTTAGAAGTTCCTTTCTTATTTATTTTTATTTTTATTTTATTCATTTATTTATTTTGAGAAAGAGGCCGTGAGTAGGGGAGGGCCAGAGAGAGAGAGAGAGAGAGAGAGAGAGAGAGAGAGAGAATCCAAGTAGGTTCAATGCCCAGTGTGGAGCCAGACACGAGGCTTGATCCCACAGTCCTGGGATCATGACCTGAGCCATAATCAAGAGTCAGATCCTCAACCAACTGAGCCACTCAGGAGCTCCACTTCCTTTCTTATTTTTAATGCCTAGAATAATTTGTTGGGGATTGGAGGCAAAGGTAGATCCTGTACCTATTAACATAACATAAACATTAGTCAAAATCATGATTTTGAGTTTTATGCTATAGGCCAGTCTCCAACATAGGTTTCTAGCCCCAAATTTTATCCAGAGTCACAAACGAATGTTTTCTCCCATGTGCTATGCATCTCAAATTGTACATCCCAAATCAAATACTTCCATGTTGCATTTAAATGCATTGGTTAAAAGCTTTTTGTTTGCTTTTTCTGTGTACTTCTTAGTTTGTGCCAATTTTCTATAGAAGCATATATAATGGTAAAATAATAAATTTTATATATTTGTATATAAGTAATATAATAATAAATATGAATAAAATAATAAATTTATATATTTTGCCAATTCTTAGTAAATGGTGCAGGCATAAAGATGAGCCTATCTCCTAAAAGACAAGCCTTGACAAGGAAAATATAATTGTAAGGGAATATACTAATACCAGTCTCTCACAAATTATATACCCAATGCAACCTTCATATTTGAAACAGAAAAAATAAAGTGAAATCTACTTTCTAATGACTCCATTCAAATCAACTACACCCTCCACTGAGAAGAAGCCCACTGAGAAATAGTTATGCAGCATATTCATAAAGTCCAAATAGCACCACAAAGAGACACTGGGTACGAAATGTTTTGATAAGTGTGATGTGAATAATTAACAGATGAGACCATTTTTTTTCCTTCTAAGGGCAGCAGGAGATTAAGTTAACAGTATATAATGGCATGACTGATTAGTTCATTTTCAGTATAAAAATGAGCTGCTTAAAGCTAATCCTCACGCTAACACGTAACACGTATAGCTCGAGAAAAGAAGCAATGTGTTCATGACAAGTGGCAAAAACAATTAGATTGGCAGCGGTCTTTGAAGGCAGCTGTGAACATTGTCAAGAAAGAGAACAGACAGAATCAATCTCTGACAGCGGTCCAGGCCCTGAACCAGAGTAAAGTCAAGTTTCATATTATTTTTCTGACTTCCATATTCTCTAACTTTAGAAATATCTAGATGGGGACGCTTATATTAGAGTAGAAATCAAAATGGATAAGAAAATCAACAAATTTATATCGACTTTGCATATCTTTGAAGACAAAAGTGAAATGAAAACTTTTCAATTTTACTTAAGAAAGAAGGTCATGGGCACTTGGGTGGCCCAGTCCATTAAGCGTCTGACTCAATCTCAGCTCAGGTCATGGTGTCACGGTTCATGAGATCAAGTCCCGTGTCAGGCTCTGCATTGACAGTGTAGGGCCTGCTTGGGACTCTGTCTCTCTTTAAAAATAAATAAATAAACTTTAAAAATAAGAAAGAAAGGATGACATAATACTACTCTAGAACTGGTAAAGCCTTTATAATTTCTCAAAAAGGTACACATCAGTGTTAGACCATAACACAGAATGGCTAAAACCAGATGGGAATCTATGAAAAATATATATAATATAGTATAAAATATATAATGTATTATAATGTATATAATGTATTATAAAAATAATGTATAAAGGACACAAAGCATATTGTTTCTTGGATTGGGTAGTGGTTATAAGTGTTTACATTTTATAACTATTCGCTTTGTTGTGTATTTATAAACTTCTGTAAAAAATTTTTTTTTATTTATTTTTGAGAGACAGAGAGAGACAGCATGAGCAGGGGAGGGTCACAGAGCCTAATGCGGGGCTCGGACCCAAGAACCGTGAGATCATGACCTAAGCCGAAGCCAGATGCTTAATTGACTGAGCCACCCAGGCACCCCTTAAAAACTTTTATAGAAGTGAGTTGTGTTTCATAATTTTTAAGATTCTTTTTTAAAATGTTACAAGCTACGGAATCAGAGTTTTAGATTGCAGTTACTCTGTGTCTATGTCTGCTCTATCTAAGATACACTTCAGCCAGAACATCAAGCTGCCAGAACCATTTGTCAAGCAAGCCTTTTGGCATCATGCAGGGAAGATAATCATGCAGACCAAATAATGAATTTATATATTTCACTAATTCTTAGTAAATGGCCTGGAGGCAGGTATGACAATGAACTCATGCTGAAATACATTTATTTTTTAAAAAAATAAAAACCCTTCACAAAGAAAAAAGAATTCTAAATGAATCACCAAAACCCAGAAAATAAAACGAAACCTAACTTACTAGTGATGACTATGACTTACTTAACTCACCCTCCACTAAGGGGAAGCTAACTACACTATTGCGGGTTACGCCATGTACAGAGCAACTCACTCCTCTGTTCTTCAAATTCACATCTGGAGACATAACTTCAGACATGCTCCTGGCAGATAAACCTGGTCCTGATTCATATTCATAGGTCACAGAGCATGAAATTTTAGTGCCCTCCGATCTGTGTGTAAATCTGAAAAGGTAAACAAACGTACTCACCTTACAGGGACAAAAGAGAGTACTTAGTGCACTAAGGAGCGTGCATATCACAAAGTTCTGTGAAGCCGATGAGTGTCCAAAAGTCACTGATGGATTATACAGGTGCGAATGCAGCAATGAAGAGATGGCATCTGGTATTGTGTCTAAGAATGAAGCAGCGGGTTACACATAAGAGTTGGTAACACAGGTTTTTAAATGTCACTCTATAAATACTATTGTCTAATGTACACTGAAAAACGTCTGAAGGAAACAAGTGCTACACACACACACACACACACACACACACACACACAAAATCATTTGAATTGAAAAACTGTGGCAGCAGCTAAACTTTCAGGAGTAACCCATTTCATTTTAGTCCACAATCCTATGTTAATTTGATTGTCTGGCATTCATAGTCACCAGATGGAAAAAAACAATGTTGTACAAAGAGCTACAGACCTTGGCTGTTTAGGGATCACGCAATGTTATTCATCTTGAATATCTTAGGATATGACTGCCTCATGGACTTTTTTATCATCTTTTTTATTCCTCTGTCTTATATCTTTAATTACAGAATCACCAATTATGGGATGTTACGAGGTACTGGATGAGTCAGCAAAATATACATTTGCTTATTTTGAACTTTTCCTGTTTTTGGTAAAATTTATCCTAACAAAAAAGTATAAAAACTTCACATCAAATAAAAAGAATCTGGACCCTCAAAACATATTTTAGAAAACTAGAAATATATGTAAAAGAAAAATAAAAATAGGTCAGTGTTTTTCTTCGTGAAAAGGCTCGTTAGCCAGGGGCAGTCAGGAACTGCCTTTCAACTAAGAATATCATTCTGATTAGATAAATTTCTGTATCCCAGCTAAGCTCAATTACTTTTATTGCAAGGTATTATATTCATGAAGTGACAATAGCTACTATAACAGATAAGCCCTAAAATCTCAGAAGCTTACCGCAAATCTCAATGGCTTAACACAAGTTTATTTTTCACTCCTGTAGATTCCAAACACTTTTCTTGTTCAAGGATGTCTGTCTGCCAGAGGTAATTCAACAGTTCTCACCATGGGAGGAGGGTGGGAATCTCTGGCAGACAGCTAGCTCTCTCCTCCATGGAAATTGTGTTTTTAGGAAATTTCAGCTTACCAGGAAAACTCAAGTCATGAACACACATGCCCCTCACTTGAGAAGTCTTCCTCTTAGTTGTGAGAACTGCCACAACATGGAATCATGAGGAAACTGGAGTCCGGGGACCTCCATGCATGGGAAGTTAGAGAAGAGTTAGGAAAGATGGCCATCATGTAGTCAATGGAACAATCCAGAAAAGAATTACAAATGGTACACACAGAAGGATAAATGTGAGACACAATTTTTCCAGACCAAAAGGAATTCTGATAGTTTTAATAATAGATGTTAGGTAAACTATGCTATAAATGTGTTAATACAGCAAACTTATTCTATGATGACCCTGAGGGATCATCTACATTCATTTGCTGATGTTTGCATTTTAGCACAAGAGAATAAAATTTCAACCATGAGAGTGGAGGGTGGCTTCAAGAGAAACAAGTTTTTTCTGGATTCTATACGAAAGTGGCAGCAAAGTTCTGACGGTGAAGCTGCTGCCCTCACTATCTGTCCCCACTTGCAATGATTAGACAATGTGCTATCTAGTTTATATTTGTTATGCTCTACCCCTTAGATACATACTGGGCTATTGGCCATTGTATGTCCTTTCTGTCATAAAACAGTTCACTATGTGGCCCTAACTGTGGCATCAAATCGAAGTAATTCAGGTATATGACTGATACGTTGATTTTGGCCTGTGTGGTACTGTCAGTGCTAAAGATGCAGCAGAAAACCATAAGACTTTGATGTTTATGAGGCACAGGATTTTCTGCACAGCAGACTGGAGACCTCGGAAGATGAACATCTCTATATGAGGAACAAAGATCATAGTGGTGGGCTGACTACATGGGGTGGGCTGACCCCAGCAGGGTCGTGGCTGTGGATGCTGGCATTCAGACATAATGGCGACAGAGCATTCCTCCTCGGAGGAAGCAGAATTCATCTGTAACCAAACTCCCACGATGAGGCAAATATCAAAAATCTTCAGAGTCTACCATCAGATCAATCTCTGTCTTCATTATTCCTTTCCAAGATATCAAGTTATCACAAATTTTACAAAAGAAATGCTAGCGCGTCTTAGAGCCAACAGCACCTTTCTAGTTCCTGCTATGAAAACCAAAGGGATTGGCTCTCATCCTGATTCTCTTATTCAAACTTACTACAATTGTTCTCCACTTCATTTAATCAAAAACTATTTATTCAGGATCAACTATGAGCTGGATAGTACTTGGTGCTACAGAGATGATATTTAAAAACAAAAACTCTAAAATAATGCCTCTTCCTTTATGGAACTGGTAATCAAGGGGAGGAGACAGATGAACAAATATTTCCACACTTGCAGAGGCTATTTATTCCCTTTACTCGAACAAGTCTTCCCAGTTTTCAAGCCAGCTCAGCTTAATCATTCAGTGGAAAAGAACTTCTTTATAAAAATGGATTGACTTTCACAAGCCACAAATTTTTCTGATGTTGCTAGGCAGCATTAACATTACAGACATGGCCTGTGCTTTTTTTTTTAATGTTGACATTTCTCTATACATTAAACACCACATGTACACCAGATTATACCTACAATTTCTTGGCTGGCTATGCTTCAGGTTAAAGAAAATGAAGGGCACCTGGGTGGCTCAATCGGTTCGGCATCTGACTTCGGTCCAGGTCATGAACTCACGGTTGGAGAGTCTGAGCCACGTGTTGGACTCTGTGCTGACAGCTTGGAGCCTCGAGCCTGCTTTGGAATCTGTGTCTCCCTCTCTCTCTCTGTTTCTTCCCTGCTCACACTCTGTCTCTCTCACTGTCTGTCTGTCTTAAATAAATAAATAAATAAATAAATAAATAAATAAATAAATAAATAAATAAATAAAGGTTTTTAAAAAAGAAAGAAAAGAAAATGAGTCCTTTATTCCATTGTTTCCCTGTCCTTTCTGGTTATTCCCAAGATCAAACTTTAATAAAGAATTGCATACCATTGGTTTGTGTCTTTTCTTCCCCTAATTTTGAAATTTGAAAGTAAGCATTTGAGGGGTGCCTGGGTGGCTTAGTGGGTTTCACGTCAAGATTTTGCAGTTCGTGAGTTCAAGCCCTGCTCTGGGGCTCTGTACTGACAACTCAGACCCTGGGGCCTGCTTCAGATTCTGTGTCTCCTTCTCTCTCTGCTCTTCCCCTGCTCATGCTCTGTCTCTCTGTCTCTCAAAAATAAATAAACCTAGAAAAAAAAGTAAGCATTTGAACTTTGTCATGACAAAGTACATTATGTCACAAACTTTGAGCCAGGAATTTTATCTGCAGTGGCAAATTCCCTCTCTCATGAACACTTTACCCATTTCATACATAAACTATTGTCGGGAATATTGAGCAGCACTTAATGTGTCCACATTTCTGTAGATTACTTAAATTTCAGAATTTAAAAGAATTCTCTAATTGTGAGTTTTGATGGAATCAACAATATTACCATGCCAGATCTTCTGTTAAACATTTTTGTAAAAATTAAACACGATTTAAATTCTACTTTCTATGGTTTATTTCTCCCTGCTACTATTATACAAAACCCCTATTAATATGCTGTGAAATGAGACATCTACAGCATCGCTAGGAAAAGGCCTTTAAGTGGTAATCCTTCTGAATCCTTTCTTATAATAGCCGAACATTTGCTGTACAAAACCAATGAAATTCACACGTGCTGCTATGGGGTAGTGGTGCGATTATTACAGCATTTTTTCCCCAAAGTACCTTAGGCTTTAGATGATTAGAGAATAGTCTTATGTTTTAAACTTCCTGCCAACAATGTGGCTTTTAGTTGCATTGGATTGAGGACAAATTGTAGTATAATGTATGTTGACAGTTTAATAACATGGGTTACTATCCTTGGTGTGCTTTATGATGTAATACATCCTTATAGGTGTCTCCAGAGAATTGTGCTATGATTTTCGAGGCACAGAAAATTCAATAAACTAAAACTGTCTGACTAAGATTTCTGCCTTCTGTATACTTTGGACATTTTCCTAAAATATAAATAAGTGCTACCCTTCTAAAATATTTTTTTGACATGCTTTTTCTGTTTTTCTTCTCAAGCTGCAGATTTTAAGATTGGAATGGTACAATTCTTATTAAATTATACATTAAAAATATAAAAGTCTCATTCTTTATATAATAAACAGTCTTTTTCAGGTCTCAGAGGTAAAGTTCCTTTTCTATAAAAAGCTATAATTGTGTTTTTCAAAAATCTCATTAAATATTTAGATCTTTTACAGCACAAGTGTTTTCTGTTGAAGCTTAAACACATTTAGGCTAATTATTTCTAATGTTTTGACCATTGTACAAATACTTATAGTATTAAATAGCTACTAACATAAAACAAAACAGCAAGTCTTATGTGCAGAATTCATATAATTACTCATGGATTTTCTTTTTGTTGAGATATTTTGGGGTAAGACAAAAATGGCAAGACAAGGCATTTTAAAGTGATATGAAATATTATTATTAAATTAACATAAGTCTCAGTACAGATGTTACTTCATATAGCCTTATTTCCTCTTTGTTTCCATTTATGTGACTATAAACACAAAACGATTTTTAAATTCTTAAGCACACTATATCCAGTGTGATTCCCTAATGGACAATTGTTTGGTATTTTACAGATTTACAGAAAAGAAAATATACTACAATATTCTCAAAGAAATATTCTCCCAATACTACTTTATTTAAAAAAAAAAAATAGTGGAGCCTTAGTGGCTCAGTCAGTTAAGCATCCAACTCTTGGATTAAGTTCAGGTCATGATCTCGGGGTTCCATGAATTCAAGCCCCACATCAGGCTCAGTGCTCTCTGCCTCTACCCTGCTTGCACTCTCTCGCTCTCAAAATAAATAAGGTTTTAAATTTTTAAAGATAAATGAATTAATTAATTTAAAAAATTGAAAAAACACTCAGTAATTTTATCATCTACCTGTAAAGAGAAGATACAGAAATCGACTATAAATCACTATTTTCCACAGCTACCATCCTTAATACAGTCCTCTCTCTTTTCTTAAAAAGCTTTACATATTTATTTTGAGAAAGAGAGCATGCAGGAATAGGGAAGTGGCAGAGAGAGAGAGAGAGAGAATCCCAAGCAGTCTCCATGCTATCCATGCAGAGTGCAATGTGGTGCTTGACCCCAGAAACCATAATATCATGACCTGAGCCAAAACCAAGAGTCAGACACTTAACCAGTGTAGTCACCCAGACACCCCAACCTTCTCTTTTTTTAAAAAAAGTAGACAATATGGGAATACAGAAGAGAATAAAGCAAATTTCCTGCCCTAAAAGTGATATAGTCATTTTTATGAAGTACTCCCTTTGTTGCAGATAATATGCAAAATATTTGACATACATTATTTCCTCTATTGCTCCAAGGAATCCCAGCGGATAGGCTCTTTATTATTATCTTCATTTTACAGATGAGGAAAGAGGATCCAGAAAGGTCAGTGGTTCACCTAAGATTTGAAAGCCCAGAGTGGTGGCACTGGGATTCTAAGCAAAATATTCAGAATTCAGAACCTGGAACATGCTGCCTTCCTCACTTCCCAGGCAATTGATTGAGATTTTTTTTTTTAATGAGTATGTGGGGCGTCCCCGGTGGCTCAGTCGGTTAAGCATTCAACTCTTGGTTTCGGCTCAGGCCACGATTTCACAGCCTTGTGGGTTCGAGCCCTGCATTGGGTTCTGCACTGACAGCAGGAAGCCTGTTTGGGATTCTCTCTCTCTCCCCCTCTCTCTACCCCTCCTCCACTTGTGCTATTTCTGTCTCTCTCAAAATAAATAAACTTAAAATTTCTTTTAAATGCATATGTGGGTATTTTAATGAAAAACAACACAAGCCATAACAAGGAATACTAAATGGATATAGATTTTGTTTATTGTTTGTTTGAGGACTAAGAAAGGCAATCATTTGGGAAATCTGTTCTAAAATCCCTTCATTTCAGAATGTTCACACAACAACTCAACATTATTGCTCTTGAAACTCACGCTACTTAAATTGTCTCATTGTTATCATTATCACTGCATTTTCTAGTGGCAACTCAGAACCAGACTGTCTATGTGTTCAAAGCAAACATATATAAAATAATCAAGATTTTTGTGAAGCCCTTGAGAGCTGACAGAGGGTGATGTGAAAAACAAATTGCTATAGAGTGTGAGGCTCAAACCAGAAAAAAAAAAATCGTGCCTTTGAATTCTAGCCTACAATGAACTTTTTCAGTTCCAGTGTCTTTGTTTCTTTTTCTAATTTTTTTGGCCCAAGGTTTGCACGCTTTCCTCCTCCCAGGGCAGGCCTGGTTGGAAGAGGTCCCAGCAGAGAGCAGAGGTCTGAGGATTATTGAAGTGGTTTTCTTTTTAATCACTTAGAAAAACAGAGACAAAGCCAATCACCAGCCATGTGATTTGTTCCAAGCCACCAGCCCTTTAAATTCCCTGAAGAAAGCTAGCATCAGCACTTTTCCAACAGCGTGGTATTTTGAGCTTCACTCAAGTTTGAGGACCATACTGCTCTGGGAAGGGAGGGAGGCCGAGAAAAAATATTACTTGAAAGCATTAATAAAATGGAGAACGTAGTTAAACTATCATGCTCAAGCACAGCGTATATGTCTATGTGTCTCTTTTCCTAGCACTTAGAAAATTTATTCTCGCTTTATTTCCTGGTTGATGAAGCTTAACACAATCTCTATTCCTTCCTCTCATAGCCTCTGATTTTTCTTCCGTGGGGTTTGCAATCAGAAAGTACTCCTTAAAAGCTAAATTAGGAACAGAAGATGAAGAGACTGAGATATATCTGATTGCATTGGTCCTCGCTAAAATGTAATTAACTAGCATTTAAATAAACACTCCCTAGGCAATTGCAGAGAGAGGGGCAAAGCATTGAAAGAGGAGTCACAAATTTAACACCCTAGTGGCCAAGCATTCTTTGGAATGGTCAGTGATTTCACTCAAAGTGAAGCCCCCCACCCCAAAACACAACACCAAAAATCCTGACAGTGAGCACAAAGGATTCATCTCATTTTATCGTGTATTTGCGATTTTCAAGACTTTAGCTTAGGTGATAAGCTTTCATTCCCACCCACCTCAACCATCCCACCCCCATGTTAGAAAAGAAAGCAATCTGTAAACCCAAACCACATGTTTTCCATTGCTTTGCCTCTCAGAAACATCAGCCAACTTCGTCAGGCACAGGCAACGTGCCAGCCACAGCAAGATTACGCTAACCCCGAGATGTGGGACTTGGCTGGGTTCCTCTGAGGCTTGCACAGAACGGCATTAAAAGTAATGAACACACAGAGAAACCCTGCACCGTGTGACGTGGTTTGTGTTTATGCCTCATTGGAACACTGTGGGTATTAGCAATTCTTCCAAATCTGCATGTGCGTGGTGTCCTTTGGTTTTGCACATGTACTGACTCACTTCTCAACATATTTAGGTTTCTTTCCCTTTCAAATGCCCACTCCTCACCCTCCAAACCTGCATCTGTCCTTCCCCCTTCCTTCTCCCCACCAACTAAACTCTAACCAGGCTGGTGGAAGCTTTTTGGGCCTTTCGTAAAAAAAAAAAAAAAAAGGCCCTTTCCTTGGAGCAGATGATGCCCACGGTTACTTCCTGAGGTGATATGGACAACATAAAAAAAATTTTAATTTGACTGCACACTTAAACTATAGGTATAATATCCAGGATCTAAACTACAGGCTTACTAATGTATACAATGCAGCTTAATATCACAAATAAGAAGTACCTAGTAGTTTGATTGTAATATTCACAGCCCTTGAGAACACTGAAGAAACATTACACACATAGTTTTATGTTCAAAATTATGCATAGAGGCTAGGTATACCAAGAGAATTTTAAACTAGAGAGAATCAATACTCCAACATTCAGTATTCATTGAGACTTATGATCTTTGTCCAATGAGAAAACTGACAGAATTCTTTGTTAACTTTATGAAGAAGGCAAAACTAAAATGGCTCTGTAGTAATTTGCTTGGTCTCTTTCATTTGGTGATCTTTTATTTACTTGCACTTCCTTCCATTCTTTAGGGGGACCAGAAAATACAATTTTTTTCAATATATATCATTTATTGTCACGTAAGCTCACATATAGTGTATACAGTGTGCTCTTGGTTTGGAGCTAGATTCCTGTGGTTCATCACTTCCATACCACACCTCACACCAGTCAGAGTGACTAAAATTAACAACTCAGGAAACAACAGATGCCGGCGAGGATGTAGAGAAACAGGAGCTCTCTGGCACTGTTGGCAAGAATGCAAACTAGGGCTCATCCCAACAAGTACCCTCTGCAATGCTCATCACCCATCTCCCCCCCGACCCCCATCCACCCTCAGTTTGTTCTCCACATTCAAGAGTCTCTTATGGCTTGCCTCCCTCTCTGTTTGAAACTATTTTTCCCCTCCCTTTCCCCCATGGTCCTCCATTAAGTTTCTCAAGTTTCACACGTGAGTGAAAACATATGTTATCTCTCTTGCTCTGACTGATTTATTTCATTTAGCATAATACCCTCCAGTTCCATTCACGTTGTTACAAATGGCAGGACTTAATATGTTCTCATTGCCAAGGAGTGTCCATTGTATATATAAACCACATCTCCTTATTCCGTTCATTCATCAGTTGATGGACATTTGGGTTCTCTCGATAACGTGGCTATTGCTGAAAGTGCTACTATAAACATTGGGGTACATGTGCCCCATGAATCAGCACTCCTCTATCCCTTGGATAAACTCCTAATACTGCTATTGCTGGGTCGTAGGGTAGTTCTAGTTTTGATTTTTTGAGGGACCTTCACGCTATTTTCCAGAGTTGCAGCACCAATCTGCATTCTCACCAACAGTGCCAGAGAGTTCCCATTTCTCTACATCCTCACCAGCATCTGTTGTTTCCTGAGTTGTTAACTTTAGTCACTCCGACAGGTGTGAGGCACTATCTGAGTGTAGTTTTGATTTGTATTTCCTTTATGATGAGTGACGTTGAGCACCCTTTCATGGGAAACACAATATTTTAAATAGCTTGTAAAATAACAAGGCAACAACAATGCAATCCAGAAAATCAGAGCACCAGGACACAACCTTCCCTAAGAGGTGACTCCAATCCCTTGAGGGGACCCTCTGAATAAAACTAGAATATGTGTGCATCCACCAAAGCTTTGGCACATGGCTGAATGAATTCGAGGTGGAATAAAACTTGTTCCTGCAAGAAAAGAAGTCACTAGAAAACCCATGGTCATTACATGGCTAATATTCGTCACCTAATAGTAAGGTTACTTCCTGTGAAGTCCAGACTGTGAAGCTATAATGATTTCTTTACACACAATAGCAATGTACTCAATAAGGAACTGATTATATTACAATTATAGGAGCTATTGCGGAGCCCTAAATATATCATTGGCAGGAAATATATCATTTCCTCCAAGTTGAAAGTGCTGATATCCAATACACATCAGCTCTGGCTTGGCTTGTCTTGTTAGGTAAACAAAATGTGTCTTGCCTGTCATTGTCATAAAATATTAATGCACTGGAAGTCTCTAAACCTTGCTAAGCATAAGGCCTATTATCACACTTAAGAGCAAAGCAATCTAATAAATCGCTGGCTGTATAAAAACTAAGTCAGCTGGCAGAGACGGTAATCTCCCTAAGGGATAGTAAGAGCCTCGTCTTCAACCACAGCAGCTGCAGTTCCAGAGAAATTATGTTTCTTCCGCTTAGTAAAAATACATTTGTGCTGAATTCTGTTATTTAAACACTAATGGAATCATTAGGAATATCCATACATTATGAGTAATAGAAAATTAACTAAGAAAATCATCTACAATGCTGTCATGTAATAGGCCCAGTATTTTTACTAGGCTTGAATTCTGGATGGCTAAATCTGACGAGAAAATCAAGCTGTTTCTTCCTAATACCCATCTTGAAAGAGTATGAACCCCCAACTCATACATAAATAATCATGTGTAAACACTGAGCACTGAACTACTCTCCCTAATTGAACACAACTGACTCTCTCCCCCTGCCTGGTATGAGGTCCTTTAGGCAGTCTATAAGTATAAATGCAACATTGTTGCTATATACCTGAAAAACAGTTATAAAATTGCTCTTATGTTGCAGTTTTATGCTATACCTAACCAATCTCCAAAACCAGAGGAAAGAAATATTGCAAAATGGACCATACCTCTACTTACCCCGCCCATACACGTACACATTCAATTAGTTAAATCAACATATTTCCAGTAAGAGACAAAAGATAAGTCAATAGATTTTTTAAAATCATTTTTAAAATAACAGGGACACCTGGGTGTCTCAATCAGTTAAACGTTTGAGTCTTGACTTCAGCTCAGGTCATGATCTCCTGGTTGATGGGACTGAGCCTCACAACTGGCTCTCTGCTGATGGTGGAGAGCCTGCTTGAAATTCTCTCTTTCCCACTCTCGAGTCCTCCCCTTCTCTCTCTCTCTGTCTCTCTCTTTGTCTCTCTCTCTCTCTCTCTCTCTCTGTCTCTCTCTCTGTCTGTCTGTCTCTCTCTGTCTCTCTCTCTTTAAACAAACAAATAAACATAAGGGCACCTGGATGGCTCAGTAGGTTAAGTGTCCAACTTTGGCTCAGGACACGACCTCATGGCTCATGGGTTCAAACCCCACTTCAGGCTCTATGCTGACAGCTTGGAGCCTAAAGGCTGCTTCAGATTCTGTGTCTCCCTCTCTCTCTGCCCCTCTCCTGAAAAATAAACACATAAACCTTTACAAAATTAAATTAAATTAAATCATGCCCGCAGCTATGCTAACAATAGGGACAAAGTGCTCAGTGACACATAAGATGCAAAAAAAAAAAAAAATCATTTCTTAATTTTCTGAAATCAAATCTAATCCAGACCCAAGACTTTATTTGCCAGTGATGGCAAGAAGAGCATTACCGGCCACACTGGCTCCTTTCTGTGCCTTATTTGGTCCCCAGGAAAATAGCCGATCACCTTGAGCCGCGGCACATCATGGTCATTCTTCATGTCACAGTTCATTCTGGGGCAGGAGACTGATCAAGCACTGTCCCTCAGAGACTGCTTCCCTCTCCTCACGCCCCCTCCTCAGATCTTTGCCAAAGCTTCCAGGGAGCAACCACCGCTGAATGGCCAGTTTTGATCATTCTTCACAATGTTTCTCTTTAAGGCCTGACATCCGAGTAAGTTTCCAGTTTCTACTTCCCAAAACCCTGCAACATTATTTGCTTGCCCCTCTCCTTTTGTCTTTATTGGCAATTATCCTCTCATTGACACTACTGCTCACTCTTACTATGTACGGAAAAGTGCCGAATGACTCATTGAGTCAGGATCCGTACCTTCAAGTTAGAAAATACCTGCTCACTAAGGGGTGCCTGTGGGGCTCAGTTGGTTAAGCGTCTGACTTCAGCTCATGATCTCATGGTTTGTGAGTTCAAACCCCGCATTGGGCTCTGTGCTGCCAGCTCAGAGCCTGGAGACTGGAGCCTGCTTTATATTCTTGTGTTCTCTCTCAAAAATAAAAATAAACATTAACAAAAATTAAAAAAGGAAAATACCTGTTTACCTATTCTGAGGCAAAAAAGAAAAAATAAGTCAATACAAAAAAATGCAGTACTACTCTTCTGTTCTCCCAAGAATGAAGCCCATTTCTTTACAGGCAGCAGAAAATAAATAACATGGCTGATATGGTATATTCTGCTATTTTAAATTCTCAGTATCTCACCCTGTTACTCCTATACCACAAGCACTCACAAAGCACGCAGATGAATTTCTATCAAAGTTCCTCAACTACACCATGCTCTTTCATGATCCCATTTCCATATCTGTACATGACATTTTCTCTCCTAGAATGAAAATGCTGAATTTTCAAGGCTCAGTTCATATGTCAACATTTCTATTAATTAATTACTAACTCCTCCAGGCAAAAAGACAGACTTTTCACTTCTATAGCATTTTAATATTACTGCTATCATATATTTGAGGTTATATTATAATTATCTGTTTACTTGACTGTCTGTACCCCAGATCATTATCTCCTAGAGGACAGACACTATTTCTGTTTTATAAATATGCTTCCAGTAGCACACAGTCTCAACTTTGGAATAACTAGGGTGACAATAACAGGATGGCAAAGAGGGGATGCAAAGGCAAAAAAGAACAGCCAAGAGAAAAACTACAGCTGGGGCCAATACTCCAAAATATTGACGAATCGCTTGCGTAATCTATTTTAGTAGAGTCGGTGTTCTCAACAGGAATCACCGGGCAGTGGTGAAATTTGGCATCAGGCTAATGGCAGCATGTAGATCTAAAGGGTTCTCGTGGATGACTCTAGACACCGGCTGGTGGCTTGTAGTTCAGGGGTCGATGCGTAGTGAGGGCAAGTTAGTGTTCCAGCCAGGTAACCCAGAGGAGAGAGCAGGAGAAGAGCCAAAACAAAAGCAAAAACAAAAACAAAACCTCATCCCCAGGGCCAGAAGAATTTTTCCTTTGCATCTCTAATAACACTAATCATCGGTGATCGTGGTAATGGTCATACTTGTTCATGTCAGTGGTAAAGGAAAATGTCTCCCACAGTCCCCAGCATCCGTCCCTCATATCATAATCAGCCAGAACTAGCTAACTGATACAATGCACCCAAATATGTTAATACTGGTAACAAAATGCTCCATGACTCACTAACTGCAAAAATAGGGTATTTCTTAATTTTTCTAAAACCATCTAAGCTGAACTCCAAAGTTCCGTTTACCAGTGGTGGCACAAGGGCACGGCCAGCCATCTTGGCCCCTTCTCCCTCGCTTTCTTTGGCCCCAGGAAAGTGGGAGCCTTACTAATTAAGCCTAAGCCTTCACGCATGGAACTCTTTCTTAGAGTCATCTGATCACTCCTAGATGTTCACTGTCAATTGGGCTTGCTGAATTGCCTTTAATCAGTAATGATACATTCCCTGAGTCTGGGTACATGGCAACACAAAGTCAGTAAGAAGGAAGTGGAAATGGCTGATGGTAGGCCACAAACAATATCTACCATAATCAGACTGAAAACAGATCCCAAAAATTGCTTCGTGGCCATTTGACTAAGATCAAGTGAAAACAGATTCCCAAAAGCATCAAGGAGACGTTGAGAGATGGGAAGAATGAAAGATAAGTTGTAAAGATACCCAGAAAGATACAGAAATGTCAACATAAGTTAATGTATAGATTTTACAGTAAATGAGTGAATAAATAAATAGGGGAAGGCATTTTATAAAAGATAGTGACTTGGGGCACCTGGGTGGCTCAGTCGGTTAAGCACCCAGCTTCTGGCTTCAGCTCAGGTCATGATCTCACAGTTCATGGGTTCGAGCCCCGTGGCGGTCTCTGTGCTGACAGCTTGCTCAGAGCCTGGAGCCTGCTTCAGATTCTGTGTCTCCCTCTCTCTCTGACCCTCCCCTGCTCGTGTTGTCTCTCTCTGTCTCTCAAAAATAAATAAAAAGCATAAAAAAATAAAAATAAAAAAAAGAAAAGATAGTGACTTTAAATACTCAGAATTAAAGAAAAATTTAAGACCTTGGATTGAAAGAATGTATAACTGCAAACTGGATAAATTAGGACAATCCCAGGTTGAGACAGGCTATAGTGAAAATTAAGAACATCAAGGAAAAATGAAAGGTTCTTTAAAGTTCCAGAGAGAAAAAAATCCAATCACTCATAAAGGAGTTAGGCTCAAATGGACATTGAAATTCTCAAGGACAACATTATAGTAAAAAAGGCAACAGGGTTTTATCTTCAGAATATTGAAAGAAAAGCACATTATACCAGAATTCTATATTCTATTAAACATTTTCTTTAAATGTAAGTGTGAAATAGAAATATTAGCAAGCACAAAAGACTTCAAAAAATTAATCACACAAAAATCCATTTGGCTTGTTCTCCAGCAAATAAAGCTATAGATCCAGGAGGATAGTGCAAATACATGAGAAGTAAGGGTAAATAAAAAACTTACGGAAATATTTGATTATCTTAAGAAAGCAATGACCATAAGAAAAAGAAATCTAAAAAGTAAGAAATTGTCCATAACAGTCAAGAATTAAAATTCTAGATGTTGTACAAATGGAGTATTTGCTAAAGTGTTTAACTTATTGAAAAATATTTGTAGATAATTATAAGCTAAAAACTGACTCAACAAAAATAAACTTTAGCATAAGTCTTGGTAAAAGAGAGTCAGCAGAAGAAAATTCCCTCTAGATATTAGAAAGTTGAGGAAGGAAAGGGGGAGAATAAGCAAAAAACTTTTAATAAATGAAAGAAAAAAACAAAACATATGTCGAAAGTAAATCCCAATATAATAGTAACTAGGAGAAATGGAAATGGCTGTCACCACTAATCAAAAATCTCTGATGGGTTCTTGAAAAGATTCAGAAATATTAAAAACTATGTGAAGTTTGCAAATCAAGGGATAGAAAAAAAATGACTGCACACAAACAAGGACCAAAAGAAATCCAGAATCAGACAAAATAATTTAAAAGTGATCATGAGGAAAAAACATAGAAAATATACAGGCTATGTAAAATCAGTCTGACTCTATCTTCATATAATAGTATAGTTAAAAACAAAGCAAATGGTATAGTCAAAAATATTATATAACAACATTGATAGATTTAGAGGGGAAAATGTTAGATCAACAAAGATAATTAGAGATTATTATTATTATTATTATTATTATGGAGATTATTACCAATGATCAAGATCAAGAAAAAGCAAATATATTCATTACAGAGACTCTTGAATGCAGAAAACGAACTGAGGGCTGAAAGGGGAGGGGGAAAAGGGAAGGGGGGTGATGGTCATGGAGGAGGGCACTTGTGGGGAAGAGCACTGGATGTTATATGGAAACCAATTTGACAATAAACTATATATAAAAAAATAAAATGGAATAAAAATAAATAAAACTCATGCTTGGAAGTAAAAAAGAAAGCTCTAATTAATAAACTTTACATCAACATAGACTTAAGCATTGCTTTAAGCAACAGTTCAAAATTTAGAAAAATTAATACTGTACAAAGTCTCAAAAGATCCCTCACAATTAATATTATACACACTTTATCTATAAAGCAATAAAATTATTGGGATGGCTAGGTGACTCAGTGGGTTAAGTGTTTAACTCTTTATTTTCACTCAGGTCATGAGATCAAGCTCTGTGCTAAGCAGGGAGCCTGCTTGAGATTCTCTCTCTGTCTCTGTCTCTGTCTCTCTCTCTCTCTCTCTCTCTCTGCCCCTCTCCCACTCTTTCTCTCTCAATAAAAATAAGGAAACATTTTTTAAAAAATAAAATAAAAATAAAACAATACATTAATTTAATAACTGATTTAAAAAATTAATCTCTAGAAGAAAATAACCCTTGGATTCAACAAGGGAAATTATGAAAGTCTTTGGGCAGAAAGATATTAGTAGAACTGTACTTCAAAATCTGATCATCCATAGAAACAGATTTAAAGTTCTGTTGGGGTTTCAGTTGACCATAAACTCAACATGGACAAGCATCTGGGGAAAAAAAAATTGGACAAAAAGCAAATGAAATCTAACATCTTTTCTAGAGCAAGTACAGTATCCAAACACAAAAAGTCAGAATTCATCCTGAATTTTGTATTCTGTATAAGATGCCACAATATAAGGAGAATTGAGAGGAAAACAGGGAGTGAGCGCCAGTGTGGAAAGATACCTGGGCTCAACATCTTATTCAGATGGTTGGTAGTTTAGGGCTAAGAAGTATGCGCAAGCACATTACTCCTCAGTACGTCAGGAGTTGCCATCTGCATGGTGGTGGAACAGGCGGATAGATGGCCCATGTTATTCATAAGGGCAAAAGTGAGACCAACGTCTGGGAATTCAAGTAGGCAGAAATTGAAAGAAGGTAGAAAAAGAAATTTCTAAGAGTTAATTAAAAACAATTGTTCAAAACAGCAGCTTATGACAAAAGAATATATATTGACACAGAGATGACCTCTTGATGTAGTAGAAGGAATTCCTACAAAGAACAGGTTATGGTAGAGCAGGAGTACACCTGTGCTCCAAGTTGTAGAACAGGAGCCCCTTGGGACTAAAAAATGTCTGATGTTCTCTATTTTCACGATAAAAATATCAACTCTTTGAAAAGGAATAAATTATCTTAATAGTATGTTCAGGTTGTATATGCAGAAATGTGGTGATTTCTACTAAATTTTCATGTTTCTGGTCAATTTCCGTCAGTACACAGCCTTAATAATATAAAGCAATTTTACCTAGAATTTTGTTTATTTTTTAGCCCTGATCTAACCCATCTGTTTGCAAAAAGAGTGCTAAGACCTGCCTAGATGTAAAATTTTATGGAGTTTACCTTACCTTTTCATTTGACTAATAAAAACATCAGAAAATATTTCTTTCACATGAGTTAAAGACTGTGAATTTTTGTTTCTACCATAAGCATGGACTACTTATTACAAAATGCTCAGGAGAGGAGTTTCTTTTGTTGGCAAATGTGAGGCCAGGGGTCTTTTCATAGGTCGTCAATAGTATGAGTTTGAGCAGCAAGGGATGAGGGAGGTATCCCTCACTGATTAATGGAAGAGAAACTTCCAGTGTAGAATGAAATTCCTGTAGAATGGCCAAACAGAGGACAATATTTTCATTCATCTGTTAACTAGTTCATACATTCACTTAATTATGTGAGTGACACTCTGTGTCACAGTGAAGAGCATGGGCAGCTGTTAAGACTCAACACTTATCTCTGCCAAATGAGAGGCATGAAATGCAAAGCAAGTAGCCTGATATTCTTGTACTTCAGTTCCATCATTTGTAAGCAATGTTGATGATACCTACTCCCCAGGTTGTTATGAAGACAAGATAGATACATACATACATACATATATACATACATAGATACATAAATAATAGAGAAAGATAAATGAATGGATGGATGGATGGATGGATAGATAGGTAGATAGATAGATGGATAGACAGATACAGATATATAATTATAGATGACAGCATACTTACAGATAAGTAGTGCCTAGAACAAAGACTGGCCTTCTTTGTGCCATCTAAGTGTTAGTAGTTAACTACCACATTCCAGGTTCTGGGCTGGATGCTGAGGATACAATATTGGATAAATGAAAGGTATTCTAAGATCAAGTCATACAAGATATGATAGATCAAATTACGGAACTTTACTTAATCCTAAAAATTCAGAGAAGTTGTTGGAAGATTTGAGATGAGCAGGCTACACGGTCAGTTTTGCTTGTTTTAAAGATTGTACTGGATGCGCTGAGATGAAAGAATTGACCAAGGAGAAGGGGAAGTTTCCTAACGAATGGACACCAAGAGACCAGGGAAATGTTATTAAATGCCAAAAGCAAATGTAAAGAAAGGCTGAAATTTTCTAATTTTGTTTTCCGAAAATATGGTGGGCTTGTGTCCCGGTATGCATGCGTATGTCTGTTGGTGGAGGTGAGGCTGTGGTGTTTACGTATGTGTGCACTGTGATGAAACCATTGGTGGAAGCCACTCTGCATTGGGAGTCTCAGCAAGTAACCCTCTGACCTTTATAAAGTTTCTAAACCTCTCTAAGACTTAATTTCCTCTTTTTGTAGAACATGGATCCCCAGCATTTTGGAGAGACCTAAATAAGAAACTATATATGAAAGGAATTCCTAAGAATAAAGCACAATATAAATGTTGTTGTTGTCATAATTATGTGGGGAATGTGGAGAGGGAAACAAAATCTCAAGGTCTCTTCTAGGATGTTTATTTTACCAAAGGAGAAGCATAAACGGTAGAAATGGGCTATTGCAAGGCAAGAAAAAGCATTGTGATTTTTTAATATTTATTTATTTATTATTGAGAGAGAGAAAGAGAGAACAAGCATGAGGAGAGATGGTCAGAAAGAGGGGTAAAAAGTGTTGTGATTAATATCTATAATCACAAATCAAGCTTTTCATTTAACATCGTATTTCATCTAGAATGATGTTTCAAGGGGCCATATCTCTGACCAACTGTTCTGGTACCCAACTCGCTTCCTCAGGATTTTGATGTCTACAATTTTTCCCCACTGGGATAGTGATCAGAACATTTTGTTAGCTTTCCCTCACTCCCCTCATGTCCTCACATCCCTCTTTAACCCAGCTTAAATGCCATGTTCTATCAATATAATCATTCCTGCACGTATACCTAACCACCACACATCAGTGCCCCCCATCATAGTTCCCTGGAAAAATCCCAACTGCAGTTAAATTTAACTATCTTTATAGTCTGCTCCTGCCCCCTGAGAGCTGAATATATGGAGGGAAACAAAACCGCACATATTGGACTCATTTTTATAATCATGACCGCTAAGTACAGTTCTACCACATTTCTCTTCTTAATCTTCTAGACTACTGACTAAGTAAGTCCAATACTCTCTTTGCTCTTAATTATAAAAGCAACATTTTACAATTTTACATTTAGCAATCTACTCAACCTGGAAAGTTTGAACTCATTCCTTGTTTGGGATTTCTTCTTATATGGTCACTTTGTCATACTGACCATCTATGTGAAGCAATAGCCTCCTTCCAACAATAACATGTACACACACAGGCACAGAAATCCGCATCAGGTCTAATCTCCTTTATCCTACCTAATTTTTTCCCCCAGAGCCTATACCACCATTTTTCATTCTACACATTCACTTGTTTGTCAATATTCATCTCTCGCCATTCAAATACAAGTTTCACAAGGACAGGGACTTCATTTTGTTCATCATTAAATCTCCACAGCCTATAAGAGTGTTCAAAATTCAGTAGGTATTCAACAAGTTTTACTTGAATGAATGATAAATGAGTGAAATCAATATTTAAATTTAGGAAATTTCCCAGAAGATAAAAATAGCAGTTTAATTAGCAATGACAAATCAAACATGCTGGCAAGCTATGATATAAATATTCCATATTGGGGCGCCTGGGTGGCTCAGTCGGTTAGGCCTCCGGCTTCGGCTCAGGTCAGATCTCACGTTCATGGGTTCAAGCCCCGCGTCAGGCTCTGTGCTGACAGCTAGCTCAGAGCCTGGAGCCTGCTTCAGATTCTGTGTCTCCTTCTCTCTCTGCCCCTCCCCCTCTCATGCTCTGTCTCTCTCTGTATCAAAAATAAATAAAAAAACATTAAAAAAAGTTTTATAAATATTCCATATGTGTATTTATTCATTATTCAGTGGTATCCAGAATTGCCTATTCCCAAAAATGATCTGAGGCAACTGTTATGTACATAGCATTGGTATTTATAAACTAAGTGCAGAACATTCTATCCATCTCTTACAAAAAAAAAAAATGTAGTGCTTTTATAAAATGTAAATCTTCATTAAAACGGGAAAGGGACAGAGTAATACGGCTTTCTTCAAATAATAACTGATGAGTTATTTGTTTGATTTTTTTAATGTAATTAAAAAAATACAAGTAGACAGTGCCAAAGTTGGGGGATATTTGAGGTAACAGAAACCAAGATTTTTTTTTATTACTTCAAGAGTGAAGATCCAACTGAGCATCTACTCTCTTCTTGAATATACCTATGCTTCTTTCCAGTTTAATTAGCTCAAAAGACAATTCCACATGTGCCAAATACACTACTGAAACGTGCATATTATAAAAAAAAAAGGTTTACTATTATCATTTTGGCATAAAAACAGGTTTCCCCCAATTTTAAACTGTTTGAATTGATCAAGACACAATAATCTCTCACCTACATTTATATGTCTAATATAAGTTCTTACCCAAAAGGGAAAAAATAAAGATATCTTTTCATTTCTGTTAAGAAAGTAATTTTCATGATGGGATTAACTAGAGTTTGGAATGAGTTTTCCATAGAAGTGGAGAAGGCTTTGAGGCCATTAGAATAAAACCATACAAAACAGTAGGAAATGTACTATTCTATGAGGAAAAATTCTGTCGAGATCCCTGGAAACTACAGCCGAGAGCTGAATAGGCCTTTTCAATCTCCAGCCTTTATGATTCTAGGTAACTATTCTGAGAATAGATGAAAAGCGTGGGGTTTTTTCTATCCGTGTTGAACTCCTATTAGCCTCTTGAGGAAATAGGGGTTTTGCAGAAAGTGTGAGTTTTCTAAGTGTTACCAAACTGTCCTTGTGTAATTTCCTTATGAAAAGACAATCTAATAATAGCTACATCTTCTAATATTAACAAAGCTGCAAAGTTACGCAAATCAGAATAATTTTCCTCTGCTGGGATGGCAAAATCCTTCAATGTCCTTGTCTCTCTTTTCCCAATGTGCCACCCTCTTTATATTCTGTGTTTGCTCTTTAATATTTGATTTCACACGTGATTCCAGTCATCCTGATACAAAGCTGCGGCGTGAAGTAGAAACATTCAAAACGGAGAAAAGGTATGGCAGCCACCTTACCATAAGCAAGTCCACCGAACTGTAAATCTACCCTGCATTTAATTACTCAACTAGACGGCATGTGGATAAGGTCTCCCGAGTGTGGGCTATCCTGAGTGACTGAGTCGGCTTGCAGTCACTTGCTTTTCTACAGCTAAAGCCAAAGGTTAACAGTATACACAGAACTTCATGACAAGCATTGTTTTTAAGTAGCTGCAAAACTAAAAGAATAATAGAAATTTCTTTTGTATGAATTCCTTAGTTTCAAAACCCTAAACTGAAATAGGGGAGTTCTGTGGAAAGAACGGTGGCCCCTCAAGCAAATTTATAAGTATTCAGGTGGGTAATGGGGATGGAAAGCCCACCCTCCTCATGCCAACTTCTACCACATCCACAGCATCATTAGCTGGTGTTTGTATAATGAATAGCGAAGATGACTGCACTTATGAGATGAATCAGCAATTCCCCATTAGAGCAGCACAATAGCACTGTTTTCTTTCTGAATCATTGTGGAAGGCAAATGGAAAAGTGACAGATAGACTTTGTTCTCCATCAGTGATGGGAGGGAAATTCATGTTGGGAGCCAGATTTCCAAAGTAAGGCATACACGGCTTGCCAGCAAAACTGTTCACACCCCCACAGAGACCACAAACCCTGCAGCTGTAATTTCAGAAACACCCGTGTGTATAAATCAAGTAATTGCACACCTAACTATCCACTTGAGCCTGTGTGCCTGCGTTTTTTGCAGGTGCCCCGGGCACTTATGCTATTTGGCTTTGAAAACAAGGTTTAGTTTAATTGACAGGATATTATCGAATTCAAGCTGACTTGTGTGGACAAATCTCAAAATACGAGGGTGGTGTACAGAATCCAGCAGCACCTATGAATGCTCTATATGTGTGTTCTGCAAGGTCTTTGCAGCTGACTGAACTCTACACAACAGAAAGAGACAAAATGAAAACGTCAGCTTAGTTCTAATTCATGGAAGTATGTTTCCAGAGCATTCAATGAAGCGACATCATTTTGAAATATTCTTGCCATTTACAGAAATAGAGAGGGAAAATCTAGCAAGCATTATTTTGTTGTATATAATGACTTTTTAAAAGGGGATGAGGGGATGCTTTGGGTCTATTGGCCAGAAGAACAAGCAGATCCATGTTTCCATCTTCCAGCTGGCAGAAGACCCAGCAGACAACCGGGGAGCAGGCTGCTGGCTGCCCAGGAAAGCAAAACTCACCACAACCTGCAATCTGCCTGCAGCTAAGCTCGTGCTCTCATTTTTCCAGGAAAAATTCAGGTCTTTGGGACTTCAGCTCAGGTGTCGTTACTACTAGTCCTGTATAACTGCTTTACATGTTCCAGTAAAGTAAGATTAATGTGGACCAGTTCATCCAAAAATTCTACTGCAGTTCAACAAAAGGCATATCTACAATTCTCACCTTGAGAGAAAGAAAACCATGGATGGCGTCTATTTCACAAAAATATTAAAACTGCCAACTTCTCATTTACCACCCCTCACCAGAAGTTTACAGATTTGGCTTTACTAAGCACATACATATATGCGTATGCAACACACACACACACACACACGCATACACACACACACACTCACACACATATACACACACTCACACACATTGTACAATCAGCAAACTCCTAATGGAATGATGCCAAAACTCACTAGCAAATAATAAGATGCTGTGAATGGTGTCTCCCATTTCTGAAGCTATTTCTAAAGCACCTAGTGTTACAACTGCTACCCTACAGGGAATTGATGGAGGTTCTAAATGGACCATGAGAAATTCGACCTTAGCCTTCTTTGCATCCAGGTCATATTTTACTATTTGAAATAAAGAAATGGAATCAGAGGTAACATGGTAGCTCTAGGTAAAATCCATCTGACAATAGAATGTCCCACAAGGAGGCTCTTTCTTGAGACAAAGTCAGGAGTCAGCCAGAGCAAAGAAAAGAGAACTCTATGCAAGTGTGTTTCCCAAAAATGTGTGCAAAGTCCCACTGGTGCATTTGAACAAAATTTCCAGTAAGTCTTGTTTTCATAAAGTAATTATTAAAGAAACCCATTATATTTGCATGTAACATTAGCCAAAATTAACACTTCAGTATGATTGCAACAAAATTTAACCCTTCTTTTTTTTTAATGACTTGCAGATTTTTTTATTAATATTTTATCAAAGGCCTGGTTTTGAGACTTTTAGGACTGGCATGCTCCTTTTGCTTGTTATCAGGGAACTTGAAAATGGATAAGGTGTTTATGGCCTATTAAAGACCCATTAGGCCATAAAAATAATCTGCCCGTAAAAACAGTGAGGGAAGGTGAAATGTACAATGTATAAACTACAGTCTGATCGCTGTATAAAGGCCTAGTAGGAAAAGCTATCGATTTCTTTCTCATTGAACAAACATAATAAATTATAGATGTATTAATAGGCTAAAAATAAACTTCAATCTTATACAAAGGAAAGAGGGAAAGCCATATGAGAAAAAAAATGTCAACAACCTACTCTACATTTGAAATGATGTCCACGTGCCTTGTGTGGGGAGGCAAATGGGATTATGATCAACAAATTCTTTGTTGACTTAGACTCAGCCACTTGTATAAGGACATCTTTTGGATGGCATAAGGATTCATAAGTTTGATTTTTCAAATTCCAACAAGGTACTTAGCATTTGTACACCACAAAGCATAGTTTCTGAAATGGTCATGTAGTTTTTGAGCATTCCATGGGAGATAGTTTGGGGACAACAGGGTAAGGGGAAAGCATGGGATGGGGGGGCTCAGCCTTGGGCAGAGACTCACTGCCAGTCTGAACCACCTGTGTGGTATTAAGAAAGAATCTCATCTGCTCTGCCTCTTCATCGCCACATCTTCAATGGGGGAGGATATTATTAAATTATCAAAATGTAAGTATTAAATAAAATAATAGGTCAAAAGGACTCTGCCTGACACAAAGAAAATACTTGATATATTTCATCAGTTGTTATTACACCGCTGCCTAGGGCCTTAAACAATTATGATCTTGGGTATTTCCTTTAACCTCTCTGTTCTATTTCTTCTATAATAATGGTATTTGCACTATGGTCCTTCCCAGTGACTTTATGACTCCCCATATGACTTTATGACTGCATAAACTCCTATGCCCTAAATTGAATCAGACCTCAAAGTTTTTGAGGCCCAAATGCCAGACCCTTCTCTGACATCCACTGAGGACTGACCCCTTCTCTGGATGGTGATAACATAGCCAAGTTCCTGGAAAGGGTTGGAGGTTGGGCTCTTCACTGTTCAGACATAAAGCATCTCCCAAAGTAACAATTCCCACCTTTGGGGTACAAATGTTGGTCAAGATATGAGGAATATAACAAGTTTTTTTGGCACTAGCAGTTAAATGAAAGTAATAATTGCAGTTAAATAACTATTAATAATAATTATAGTATGTTACAATATAACTATATTGTTATATATTATTATAAACTAGTTTAATAATAATTATATATTATAGATTTAAAGCTTGAAATTGACTTACTTCAAAATATATATATTGGAGCCAAATCAAGTTTACTTCTATTATAATGTCATTTCATTTAATTTGTATTCCCACAACTTTCTCATGAGAATCCTGGAAAAACCTTGAACACTTTGCTAATGTTAATGTGTGTAGTAAATGTTTTGTGGCAAGGAAACAGGTAATTCCCAAGAGGAAACCTAGGACATTATTTTAATAATAATACTTCAATAAAGGGCAAATGAACCAATGAGTAGACCTAATAAAATATTGATACAGTCCCTACAATATGACTGAAAGTTAACTGAAAATGTTTGTCTGCCAAATTGGAGTCACAAAGACAAAATAGAGGCATATTCTAAATCCCTCCAATGCCTCTGCATTTCACATTCCTATAACATTCTATTAATACACTTATTAAGTATTTCAAGATACTTCTTTAAAAGCCATGGCTTCCTTTTCTCTCTCCCTTCCTTCCTTCCTTTCTTTCTTCCTTCGTTTCTTTCTTTCTTTCTTTCTTTCCTTCCTTCCTTCCTTCCTTCCATTAGGATTCTAACCCTGTTACTCTCAAGCTATTTTTCCTACCAATAATCAACAGGGCTTTCCTAAGTGTCCTTAGAGAGCCTGTAAAATCATTACCTACCAGAAAACTATATGTGGGGAAATATAAAAGAACTCATGAATGTCCTACACAATGAGATAAACGCAGAAATAAGCATCCTAATTGCATTCTTCCTAATTTGTTTTACCCATATTATTCATTTTGTGGTCTAGGCCAGTTCTCCAAGGAAGTCTTGGGAATAACCACCAGCAGTACATTGAGACTTGTTAGAAACATAGATTCATCTGAGGCCCAGAAATCTGCCTTTTGACAAGCCCCCAAAGTACTTTGGATAAATGTTAGTTTGAAAATCACTGGTAAAGACCACAAATTAAATCATAGTGTCTTTAAATATTGAACAAAGTAACTTACTAGAAATTAAATAAAAATTTGGAGTAAAATGTTTTTTAAAAATACATATTGAGCAAAGAAGGCAAAAAATAATTTTGCATCCTAATGATTTTATCTATAGAGTAACAAATTTTTAGTATTAATTGTTATATATTATAACAGCAAAAACTGTGAAAAGCAATATCATTCAGTGTTGTTAAGATTAAAGGGAAACAGGCGTTTATATATTTCTGAAGTATGCATGGAAAGCTTAAAATAATTTTGTAAAAGAGTCTGGAAATCTCTGCTTAAATAAACACACATAAATCCTTTGACCCATGCATCTCATTTCGGGAAAATTACACTACAAAAATAAAAGTGTCCACATGTAAAGCTGTCTGTACAAAGGTATTTATGGCAACGTGGTTTATAGAGGCAAAATCATACTAAAGCAAAATCATAAGCAATCTGAAATCCCAGCAGTAAGGAATAGTGAAATAAGTCATGATATAGTCATACTATAGAACATGATTTGGCTCTCAGAAAAGATGGATAAGTCCTAGCAATACTGTTAAGTAAAAAGAAAAAGGAAATTTCTATAATAATGTTTAGTGTGCACCCATATATACATCACAAAGTACTTCCACAGAAGACTCTGAAAGTTCTGTAGATTGTCACAGTAAACGCTTGTAGTTTTCTCACACAAAACCCATGCCAATCAGGAGGTCTTCTCCATCTCGACATTATGCCACACACAGCCTGGAGCCTCTAATGTTGCCATAGCAGGACCTCAGTCCCAAAGTGACATATCACTTCCACTCAGATTTCATTGGCTAGCACTTATCATATGAACTTTCCTAATATCAGGAGAGAGAGGCCAGGAAATGCAGAGGATATTCGGTGAGCACTGATTGTCTCTTCCACAGTATGTATTTGTATAGTTTCACATGAACACATCAAATTGTTAAAATAGTTGCTACTGGAGAGAAGTAACAGGGAGCTAGGATGATAAAGAAAGATTATGAACATTTCTATACATAATATTTAACTTGCAGCAATAAGCATATACCATTTTTATCATTGAAATAAAACTGTATTAAAATCAGAACTGCTTGTATATGCAGTCACCTCAACACCATACACTCGTAAATCTACAGATAAAGTAGATTACTGATCTACAATGGGATCAGCTAAGCGGGAGAGTTTGAGTGTAAGAGAAAGAAAAGGAAAAGTCAGCCACCGTGTTTCAGGCTCCCGAGATGGTAAGGGGTTGGGACACAATATACAGGCTGAAGAACTGATGTTAATAAAAGAAAAGAAAGCTCTTCTATGGCAATAGGAACAATTACAGAAGAGTTACAATTAGAGGTAAGCTTGCATCTTTGATGTCTCACACATGAGAAGTATCTCTCTCATTGTTCTTGTATTCTCTGTAAAAGAGAAGCCAAGGTTTTCTGATGAGTGTGAAGGAGTAGAATGGCTTGTAGGTGGACTAGACGAGTCTGAAATAATGGTTGTAGAAAAAGGCTGGAAAATGTGTTGGCCAGAGAAGCATATTAGTGATACCAGTGTAACAGACACAAATGTACCTCCCCAAATTTCATCAGAATATTCCTTTTTTCAGAATGTGCCACTCGCCTCCAACACCACTACTCCACTGTCAGCGTCACCACTGCAGAGCCTCTGCGCTGGCTATAGGTCATGTTGAAACCCAAGGTCAACTCACATATTATGTGCTCCATGCTTTTACCCCTCAATTTCTAGATCTGAGTAAAATAATATACTGCAAGGGTAGGATCTGGCTTCCAGAGTATCTACCAAGCAGCCAGGTGAATAAGCCAAAGTTCAGGTTAATTATCTCTTGTAATGTGAAACGTGACCAATGGAAAACAAGAGACAGGAAGAGGCCAGGCAGATGACTCTCACTTCTTTTTTATTCTTCCATTTATCACTAAATGTGCAGTTCCTATTTGAAGCACAGATCAAGCAAATATGCCTGCTGAGTGCCCTGATGCATCTCTTCAAAACTTATCATGAAGTGGGAGCCAGGGCAACGGTACATCACATTTTATTGCTCTGTAGGTATTTCCTTTGTTGGCTTTTCTTTTTATTTATACCTCAGCTTGACTAGCACAAAAACATCTGTACCTTTACCTTTCCTTAGGCTTAGCCTTTTATAAGACTTGGCCTAAAAAAATTGGTGCAGGAAGTGGCTACAGACAGGAGATGCTCAGGATGGGAACTTGGTATTGAATTGTTCATCTGTGTAAAACCAGCAGAGACCATATGGGTGGGAACTGAGGTGGACTTAAACTCTCACCTGTGATTAATAGGAATGAAGTGTAAAGCAAAGCCCTGGGAAACCAGCAGCTATGGCACTTAGTCAGTATGCAAAATATGCTGATATAAAAATGGGCATTAGAATAACAACCCTACAGACCATCCAAGAAAAAATGGTGGGGTATTGCTATCCCAACCTCCTCCAAAAAGGAGCATGTTTTTAAAAGCCAAATTATCTGAGTGGTGCCTTTAAAGGACACCCTTATCTTTGTATCTGCAGCAGACTGTACGGGAAAGCAATCTCAGGATCTGGTTAAGATGTGACAAAACTGTAATGGACACTAAATGTGCAGCTTTCAGAGGTCTTCTGTTATAGTCAAGACAGTGGGAAAGAAAGAGTTGGACAATGAGATCTTCGACGGGAAGATTTTGGTGAATGACCCCCAAATCTTGAAAGCCCAAATAATACTGAACCATCGTTGCTAGGAAAAGTAGCCCAATCCCTAGAAACTGAATTATAAACTGACTTCAAGCAGATTCCTTACATCATGAGGAATGTTATCTCAAAGCATGGACCCACCATCCCCTTTTGCCAACTGTGGGGACCAGAGCTTTATTTCACTGACTCTCTCTGCTCAGTCATCCAGGAGATGCAGACTCCATGCTGCCTTGGAAAGGTCTCTCTGACTGATGGGACTCTTTAGGAGAGGAGCAAGGGCATCCCCATTCTCACACACATAATGTGAGAGACCTGGATTCAATATAGGATCTAAGAAGTTCATGGAGGTAGTGGTAGATTGCAGTGTACAAAAACCTTGTTCCCCTGTGCATCAGTCAGGTTTCATAAAGAAATAACTGCAAGGTAGTATTTGACATTATGCAGTAATGGACACTGGTGAAACACCCTGTGGAACTGTTGTCTTCATGTCTGATGTTGGAACTTGGGGGCAGGCAGTAGAGAAGAAAGATGGATAAAAATGGAGAGAGCAGGAAGAAACTGAAACCCATCAGGACCATCTAAAACTCAGCCTTGATGGAGTCAGTGTCCTTCTGGAGAAGCGGACGCCTTTCATCACGGAACATAACACACCTTTGGCCCAGAAGTGAAAGTGAGGGAAAATCCATAGGACATTAGGATAGTTGTATGCAAGGAGTTGAGCCAGCAGCTAAGCAACAACACATGTGAGCCATGAAAAACGGCTCCTGCCCCAAACTTCTGAGCGTAAAATATAAAATGGCTGGTGCTTTACTTCTTTTATGCTTCATGTGAAAATGTCCTTTGTGGCGCCCACCTTAAAGGAAATCTAAAGGAAGAGGAATTCTAGGAAACATATTCAAACTAGACAACTTGACACATTGCAATGTCCCCATACCTTCCTTAAATTCCTTTGATTATTAGTTAGGAAGGACTACTTCCGTCCTGTACTATGCCCTACCCACCGCTTCGGCCTTTAACAACTTTTCCAAGTAGATTCTGGGCACTGTGCCTATGTGGGCTCCCAATCCCACACACTGAGCTACCCATTTTAAGCCACCTTTCCACTTCTAGCCTTGAGCAAAATGCCACACCTTAGGGCTTCCTGAATATCCACCAAAGGGCAAGTAAATGTACCCCAAAAATACATGGGAAATGGGAGACAAGAAGAAGCTAGATGTCACATTGCCCACTTTTCTCCCTTCCACAGACTACTCTGAGATGCAGATCTTGTTTAGGACCCAACCATAGAAATTCCCTGCCTGCTGTGAGAACATGCCTGCTGAGTGACATGATGTGTCATTCACAGTCTACACGAAGCAGCAGGCCACATGATTACTGTCACATTGTGTTATTTTCCGTTTATTCAGGCCTCATTCCCCATCTTTTAAATCCTCATCATCATCCCCAGTAAGAACAGTGTATTAATCCTTGCCTCAAGCTCTGTGCTTTAGAAAATCTGAAGAAAAAAAAAAAGTTGAAGATCCACCTGAGGCTGGGGGTAATGAATGTAGAGTAAAAAAATTATCTCCTTTACTTTCGTGATTTTTACATTCTACCTGCTTGTTCAAGTATACACACAGAAAAAGAAGACTATTTGGTTCATCCAGAGCTGAGTTTTGTCTACTGAAAAGACAAATATGACACATCTCATACTTGTTATTTTAGACAGAATTTTTTATTACAAGCTTTCCAAATGTTGTGTTAATAAAAACATGTTTTGATGGAAAAAGAATAGGGCATTCTGGCCTTCATAAGAATCGAGGGAGCAACATAGATATAATGGACCCTTAATAAAGAGAAGGAGCACAGTTGGAGAGGGTTCTGACGCTGAAATCGAAGGTTTTTAAAACTTTCTGCTTCCTCATTGTTCTGCCCAGGATAAATCCGAATGTTAGCACAAGGATACCATGGATGTGTATTGTTTTCTTAACACTTAACCCACCTTCTGATTATAAGCAGAACACTTCTAAAAGATTCACTAGGATTTTCAACTCCAAAAATGCCATATAGCTGCCTGTATGAGACAAAGAGCGCCTATATATATAGGCAATAAGAGAAATAGTGAAAGCGCTTTTCTCTATATTTTAATAAAACCAACATTTATCAAGCATTCCTTTAGGCACGTATAACAGATAGCACTGACTACATAAAAATGAACCAGGACTGTAATTTCAAGAAAGTGTGGTCATGAGTGCCGTGAAAGAAGAAAAACATGAAGGGCTATGACATGAAAAGCATCTAATCCTGGGACTATGAGATGACTTCTGGAAGAAATGACAACTACCTGAGGTTTGAAGGGTAATCAGGGGTTATCCAGGCAAAGGAGGGGAAAGGAATGTTTCAAAATGACCTTTGACGTGTACTTACCACACCACTTACCACGTAGTTAAATACACTCCCAGAAAAAAAAGTCTTACACATCATCTCTCAACCCTCATTTCTTTACTCGCTTTACTCCTCAAAACAAAGGGACCAAAGGGAACAATTCCTTCATTTGACTTGGACATAAAGATGCTGTCACAGAGCAAAAAGTAACCAAACTTGAAGCTTTTCAAAACCTGGAATGGATTTTAAATTTAAATAAATGTATTAATATTCTAGTTGGAGCTGCTTTTCACAGATGTAGAGGTTTCTTTCTCTTTTTTTCAAGTACACTTATTTGTAGCTCAAGTAATTTCAGTAGCTAAATGTACGTCTGGAACCTCATGAGGTGATATAAAAGGCAGAGAGGAAGAGTGACAAAGAGTGAATGATTTTCGCTTATTTACATATTGAAAAGACTTTGCTTCAGGATTCCTGGTATATTATCAGCACTAAGTTCTTTTTTTTCTCTCTCTCAAAAGAATGAGGTCTCCTTCTGAGTCAAACAATAACATCAGCCCAAGCCGTTGTTCAAGACAACAAGGTACTTCCCACAATGCAACTGAAATTTTACCTGCCCCGGTACTTGAGCACAGTTAATGACAGAAGAGACAAAGGAAGGCAGCCATGTGCTATCTTCTGTTCCAGAAAGCTGATTATTACAAGTTATATAAAACCAACTTGGTGAGATATGCCTTTTGTCTATTATTTTTGCCTGTTTTCATTTTCGTTTCGTGTCATTTGAGTCTTGAAGACGAACTATTAACAAACCACATTTTACATTCAATTTTACAATATTTTTTTCTAATTCCTGCCAGAACATCCACACAGGCAATTAAATGAATACCTCTTAACCTTTTTTGAAAAACATCTGAACTATGCAAAAATGTAAGAAAAAAACCCATAAACCATAGCAGGTTAAAACTTCAGGGCAAGTCCCTGACCTAAGAAAGATTATTCTCCGTTCTTTCTAGTGTGGTCTCCACATTAGATCATTCCTTTTCCTGCCTCTTTCTCCTTCTGTTTGATATACTTTTTCCAGTGAGTCTTTGAAGTGTCTAGCCTAGGAAAATATGATAATGGTTAGTGGACTTTGCCGACTACTCTTGGCAAGGCAAGAGGGTAGAGAGTGTTCACTGAATCTTGTCAGATTCCACACTTTCATGATCAAAAGTTACATGGGAGCTCCTGGCTTTCCAGATATTCTTACCAAACTCCTTTCACACCTCAATACCAAATATTTTCCATATTATACTCATCAGACACTTTATTACTGTTCACATCAATAACAAGCAACACCAGCCTAAAACCCATCCTATCAGACTATCCACTGCCCTTCATTCTTCTGACAGCCCCAAGGTCACTCTTCCTATTGCCTGAAGATTTTATCTACTGCTCACTGACACTCTCTCCATTGCTACTTCTTAAGGAACTTCTTAAGGCCTCAGTCTCCCTTGTTGTTCTGTGGTGATTTTGAATAGACCCACATTTTACTCTCAAAAGTGCTCCCATTTGGCCAATAAATTGTACAGTCACCTTGGTCGTGTTTCCTGGTGTTTGTGCCAGGCAAATAGAGGATTCCTTCAATTTCCAAACTCTAATTTCTTATTGCCTCTCCTCTGATGATATTGCCCTACGGCCTACCTTGATTATTCATTTCCACAACCCTACCCTAAGTCTTGTCATTGTCAAACACGGAACCCTCTCCTCCCAAGTCTTAACTTCAATCTTGCTATTTTCTGACAGTTTCTATCTCTTCCAGTCACGCACATTATTACACCAACCACAACAATTCTTTCTCCTCATCACTGCTCACAACTCTTTGCTACAATGTACCTTTTCCTTTTACCTTACCCCCTCGCTTCACAGTGTGTACAGCTGACTCTAGTAAGTCATTAAAATCCATCCACTGCTTGGGTCCCCAGTTCTCAAGTTTCACTCACACTTTTTCTTACTCCCTTGGCTAAATGAAAACCTTAGTTTAATCTTAGTGAAACTAAACTTAAATTACTTAGGTTCAATTTTCTGCCTACTTTATACTTGTACCTAAGTAGGTAACTGAGGTAAGAAGTTGAGGACACACATATACATACCATGTACATACACATACACATGCTAACACATCCTCACACATCACTACTGTTACCATACTGACTGTACTTACTTTAATTTGTCATCACTTTATATTTTTAATGTTTATTTATATTTTGAGAGAGAGAGAGAGAGAGCACGTGAGCAGGGGAGGGACAGAGAAAAAGGGAATCACAGAATTCAAAGCCATCAGCACAGAGCCCCACGTGAGGCTCCAACTCAAAAACCATGAGATCATGACCTGAGCTGAAGTCAGACGCTTAACTGATTGAGCCACCCAGGTCTCCCTAATTTGTCATCACTTTATATGGACCCTAATGGTGATTGAAAATTTTACTCTATTTTCCCAGAATTCACTCTCCCCCTCACCCAAATGATTCCATGCAGCCACCCCTGTACTCAAAATTTTGAAATTCTCCTCCTTCATCCTCTCTCTCTCAGCTGATGAACTGGGTTCCCATTTTGATGAGAGAAAAAAAGGAATCAAAAGTGACTTTCATAGGGTGCCTACGTGGCTCAGTCAGTTAAGCATCTGACTTGATTTCAGCTCAGGTCATGATCTCACAGTTGGTTGGATTGAGCCCTGCATGGGATTCTGCACTGACAGCACAGAGCCAGCTTGGAATTCTCTTTCTCCTTCTATCTCTGTCTCTCCCTTCACATCCCTCACCCTCTCTCAAAATAAATAAATAAACATTTTTTTAAAAAGTGGACTTCTACAAGTTCTACCGGCTCCCTCATTTGTGTCCCAATATACTGTCTTCTCTCTCTTTTTTTAATTTTTACAAGCTCTAGAAAAGGCCAACTTTTTAATTATCTGTTAATCTCACCCAATGACCAGTAATACCATATCTCATCTTTTCCCCTAAGTAGAGAGGAGACACAGGGGGAAAAATAACATTTTAAGAAACACAGGATACACTGAATGTGAATGTGACAGAAGTCACAAAAAGCATGTGCTACAGTAGTGATTCCAACTCGGTACTCAGAAACTAAAGAATGACTCACAAGATGATTTGGAATCCAACTGGACCTCCTGGAGACAGAATCAAGCCAAAATATGAGACTAGGTTGGCTACTTTATTGTTTGTTAGTTTGTATTCATCTAGCTTCCCATGATCAATTAAGCAGTACTTAAGATTCATGTGGTTTAGATTATTAAGTTTACCAGACTGGTTTTGCTCTTTATTATGGTAACTAGCTCTCTTTGCTTTTAATAGTTGAGCTATTAACTTAATAATTAATTAAATTGCTTCTTGGCCTTTGCCATCCCCTGGGCATTTCCTTTCCATCAAAATCATAGAGCCCATTTAAATTGCAGTAGAGAGGAAAGTCAACACAGCTCTTTGTAAAGATATTGGTGCTGTTATGACCCACGTACCTCTCAAGGCTCTCATGCAGGAAATGTTGCAAGACCCACTCAGCAATGAGCAGGTGGCACATGATAAATCCACACTAGCAATTCTTTCTTCCACAACATATCAAAGTAGAAAACCAAAATTTCACACAGTGTTAAAAAATGAAAGCATTTGTCAGGTGTCGGTTTTATTTTAAAAAATAAACAAATGCATTATTAGTACATACTAATTCAATTAATTATTGCAAATCAGGGAGGCCATATTTAGTGGCTTAATTTTCAAAGTTAATGAGCAAATTTAAGCTACTCAAATAGAGGAATGAAAGAAAATCTTCATAAAACACATTTTTAACAAATGTAGTGTTCTATAACAAATATGTTACCTATAAATTAATAAGTTGCAGTCCTTAGAAAGTAACCATTAAACCAGTTTCCAAATATTAGAGAAATCCTTTAACACTTTTTAGTAAACAAGCATAAACATTCAACTTCATCATGACTAGAAACAGGGTAAGTGTGAATTTACCTCAAGCTTTACAAGGCACAATTGGTAAATAATCTCCAAATTTCTCTCCTTTACCAAAAGCTTTTCCATCCTCAAAAGCATTTGTGCCAATAATTTTGCTAAACGCCTTTCATTAAGTCTTTGAAATGTTTGGTCCAAGTTTTCATTTGGAATTTTAAATAAAATGATCTGCAGTTTTAAATAATTTTACAGTTAATTTCTGACAATTTCCTTTAGTGAGGGGCACCAGTGTTTCATCAGCCAGCAGAGCAAATGGCTCCTTGAGCTACCCTCCTGAGTCACAACCCTGGTATGTATATATTTATACATTACTCAACTCAGTCTGATCTAAAATGTTTCTTTCTTCTTGTATGTGAAACTTCAGAATTCATTCACCCCATATATCCCTTGGATTTTTCTTCCTATACATTACCTGAGTAATCTCCCAGATTTGATTTTACAAGTGGTCCCGTGGGTCCTATTTGGATCTGACTCTACCTATACCTGTTGGGTGGTTTGGAGGGAAGTGAGTATGAGGAGAAATGGTCTCCTGTTGCAAATGAACTCCCATAGATGAAGAAGGCATAATATCTTTAAGTAAGAGAGGATATCCTTCATCAAACAAGGGGAGAGATATACTGAAGTGATCAACAAAGGTTCAGGGTGGAATGAGAGTCCTTCAATTATTCTAATTGATCCTCAGCTAAATTGTGGAGGACGACTCTTACCTAATGAAAACTCTAACCTTCACAAGAGTGACCTGGTGAAGCTGTGATTCAAATAATAATATATTTCAGCAACACGTTTTTAGTTTGAATTTAGTCACCTTAGCTCTGTAACTAACAGTTAAGTTCTTGTTGACAGATCATGGTAAATGTCTTGATTTCAGTGCCTCCCTGTGACGAGAGTCTGTGGATGTGAGTTGGTAACTCTTACTTGATAAGTTGTGCAGTATTATTAGAAGTAGCTATTGCCGTTCCTAGTGCAAAGTGGCCACAGTACCGTGATCTCTCCACTGCTGGGAGTGAGCCTCCAAATTTTCATGACTGGATGTCAATGGGATGTTCATGACCTTTTACCAAACCCAGAAGAGATGACCTATCCCGGATTCTCTACAATCTCATTTTCCTGAGGAAATTTTACCCGAAACCCAATCTTTGGTGTCAAAATCTATCTATCCTGAGTTCTTGATTGCAAGAAAGACAACAAACTCTGGTGAATTTAAATAGAAAAGGAATTTGTTATAAGAGGAACAGGTAGATCATGGGATCAGTGAGATGCCTGGAAAACCCAGGCTTAGATGGCAGGCAGTGCAATGTCTGAGGAAGGCTGACTGGTGGAACACAGCCGAGGGAACATACAGAATAAGCACAGCTACGCCTCTGGCAGAGCCATCTCTTAACACACACCACCACAGGTACTTGAACTTGGTGCTTCCTTTATGAACTCCTCAAATTTCCTTAAATATTTGAATTATTCCCTTAAGACTCAAAGTCCCTGGTAGGAGCATTCACTTTGATAAGCCCACCACAAGTCTCCTTCTGAGGCAGAAGATGATCATCTCTTAAATACAGAGATGAGTGGACATTGTCTTAACACAAAATGGCAAATTTGTACTTACACTAGCAATGGGCAGGTACAAAATATATTAGATAATACTTTGTTCTGTACAGAGTGAAAAAGCAAAATATGTTTGGATATATGTGCAATAAAATGTAAAGATCATTTGTGAGGAAAACAGCAAAATTTTACTGAATAACATAAAATAAGATCTGAATAAATAGTGAAATATGTCATGTCCTGAGAAGGAAAAATCACTGGTAAAAAAAGTCCCTAAATTTTTATGAAATTTTATCATTAAATTCAAATAAATCACAATGAATGTTTTTATTTCTTTCCATTGACCTTAGTGAGGCAATTCTGGAATTACACAAGGGAAAGTGAAAGAAGAGTCAGGACAATTTTGAAAAATAAAATAGTGGCAAGGGAATCACACTACCAAACACTAAAAGGAGTTAAAAAGGTACAAAAATTAAAACAGTATCCCATTAGCCCAAAATATCAAGTTAGTAGCAAGCAAATGAGTGGAACAGAAAACAGGTCCTAAAATTCTTATGTACATATGGAAATACAAGGTCTAATAAGAGTATTGTTTCAAATAAGTGGAAAAGAATACATACTTGATAAATCTGCTAATAATTTGGAAAAAAGTTATTAGATCCTTATCTCACATCATTTATAAAAATAAATTATACTTAAACACTTAAAATAATGTAAAAAACAAAGTATCTTTTTACATGTCTTAGAAAATTCTTGGGGTGTTGAATTGACTCAGTCAGTTGAGTGTCCAACTCTTACTTTCGGCTCAGGGCATGACCCCAGGGTTGGGGGACTGAGCTCCAGTTTGGTCTCCACACTGAAAGTGGAAACTGCTTAAGATTCTCCTCTTTCCCCCTCTGCCCCCCTCCTCTGATCACTCTTTCTCTCTCTCTAATAAATAAATAAATAAATATTTTAAAATAAAGTTCTTTTTGTATTTTTTAATGTTTATTTTTGAAAGAGAGACACAGCACAAGCAGAGGAGGCACAGCAAGAGATACAAAGACATAGAATCCAAAGCGGGCTCCAGGTTCTGAGCTGTCAGCATAGAGTCCAATGCAGGGCCCAAACCCACAAACTGAACCATGAGATCATGACTTGACCCGACATTGGATCCTTAGCCAACTGAGGCACTCAGACACCCCAAGAGGATACCATTTCTCACCTACTATTTACAAAAATTAAAATGTTGTCAAGGATGTGAGGAATGAAGACCCTCACAACATCCTCACAATAATATAAATATATACAATATTAAGAAGGCAAATTTGATGATTTCTTTTAAAATTTAAAATGTATAAATCTCCAGAAAATCTGCGTTTTGGTGTCAGCTCTAGTGAAACACTGATTTATATACACAAAGGAATATAAGCAAAGATATTTATAGAAGCAATGTTTGTAATAGCAAAAAATGAAAGCAACTCAATGCTTTTTTTCAGCAGAATTACTAAATTTATCAGAGGACATATTTGGTAGCATTAAACAGTAGCAGATAAACTGTCGAGTGAAAAAAGCAAACTGCAATAAAAGCCATGTAGTATAGATATATTTATATTAAAATAAAACCTTACAGAGCATAAAATCATACTTCTATGTATTAATTCATATAAGTTGAGAAACTATTCATTGAGCCATTACAAAGGTTGCTTCTAAAGAGGACAATGGAACTATACATGATTGATAAGGGGTACTTTCAATTTATTTCTGATATTTTAATACTCTTAAAATGATAACATATTCATTTATTACCTATAGAATTAAAACTAATATTAAATCTTAAAAGTCTTCCTGTTGATTTAATAGCTAAAGCAAATAAAATTTATTAATACAATTATACTACAGCCACCAAGTACATCTGCTTTTACATATGTGAAGAAATGAGCCATGGATCCAAGACTGATTTTCCCAGTGAAATTGGGTAAACTTTTCTCTAATAGTAGAGGGATTCTCATATGAATCTTTGAAATATGGGATGTGATAACATTTCTTTGTTTAATTGGTAATGTCAGTTAAAGACCATTTCTATCATATTAAGCAGTTAACTCTAGCAGATCTCAACAATATATCAACTATTTTTCAGGACAAAAAAAATGCATAATTTTGAATACACATGATAAGATGTCAGGATTTTTTTTTTTTTTTTTTTTTTTTTTTACCAAAACCAAACAAGGCTGCAATGGCTTCTTCCCCCAGGACCTAACTTTTCCTATTTGGTTACTTTTTTTATTTATTGGAGGCATAAATTTATGATAAATTTTGGGTCAAATTTAAAAAACTGTATCCAAACAATAACACAAGATGTAACAAAATACATTGCAGAGTTGAATACAACCAAAGCTGAAAGTAGGTGTCTACCCATGAGCTTTTCACAGAGAAAGATTTAACCTTCCAATTTTTGCTCAAGCTCACCGTGGGGGCATCTGAGGGAATTTTGAAGGTACTTTTTAGTAAGAACTACCACTGTCATTTCTGAGTCCATGTTTGACCCAAATCTTTATAACCATCTACTGTAACTATCAAACACTTGCTACCACTTCACTGACCTACAAATTAAGCTTTCTTGATTTTGCAGAAATAGAAAAATTAATAAAGAAACTACCCTCTAGTAGAATGTGACCTAAAGTTTAAGCTCAGTAACATCAAGCCCAATAGACAAACTGTGATAAAAGCATTGGACTATACTATCTTTCTAAATCTGGGGTTGGAGAGTATGTCCTATAAAGAGCGAGATAGTTGACTAAGGTTTTGTGAATCATTTGGTTTCTGTCGTATCTATTAAATTCTGCCATTGTAACACAAAAACAGCCATATATACCTAAATAAATGTGTGTGGCTGTGTTTCAATAAACTTTACCTATGAACACCAAAATTTCAATTTCCAATAATTTTCATGGGTCATAAAGTAGTAAGTACCTTTTTTGTAGCCATCTCAAAATGTAAAAGCCATTCTTATCTGCAGGTCATGTAAAAAAGCAGGTGACAGGTGGTTATGTGGTCTTGAACCCGAGTTTGCCCACCCTTGCTCTGAACTGCAGAGAATGATCACTAAAGTTTAAACCACTTATTACTTTGTGACAATAATTTTTCAATTTGCCTAAAATTACTCGTTTCTGTGTGGGTCAATTAACATGTCATCAGTAAAAGACAAAAACAAATTGTGCATAAATTGTGTGACCTTCAGTAAGTGTAGTTGTAAAAATAAAATAATTACAGTATTTCTCTTTACAAACCTTTCTGATGAATAAATAAGAGCATGAAAATCATCTAGGACATGGGCATGGTACCTAATAAGAGTTCAATAAATGATAGATTATTAATAGGCTGCATGCAAGTCTCGGGTCCCATGAGCCAGCACATCCTTAATGTGAAAACAGATGTGGGGAGCTACAACAGCAGGTTTCTAAGATTCCCATCTCATTGGCAAGATCATCTCAACAGTAAGAAGGAAGCAATTAAACATTCAATTCATCCAACTCCCCTGATTCTGTTTCTCTGCTCATCAGAAAACATCCTCTAACAATGGCATGGCTGTTCATGCAGTCAATTTTCAGAGAGTCTCAGGCTTATAGTCCTGCAAACATTCATTTTTGCACCTAATTTTTAGCCTAGTTCATGAGAGAGCATCCCAAAAATTGAATCCACCAGTGGTATTCTAAAAAATGAGGTTTCTGAGACTACAGGCTGAGGGGCAGACCCTGAAATTTGGCAAATTCACCAACACAATAAGAGATGGTCTGCCCACGTGCTAATCATCATCCTGATATCACTGTCTGCCCACCCCTACTGTGGGTGGGATGCTGAATAGGCTGTTCTAGCTACATGTTCTCTGTCTGGGTCTGGGCTCTTTCTGCATCTAGGTTGTCTGCCTGGGTACTAGCAGTGCCCAAGTAAGTGTCTGCAAAGTGTTAGGTGATTAGACAGGGAGAGCCTTTCAGTAATCACATCACCTTACAAGACAGCTAAAATAATATTTTAACTGGAAAGAATGACTTTATTTTTTAAAAATTTTATTCATTTTTGAGTGAGAGAGAGAGAGAGAGAATGAGCAGGAGAGTCTCAGAGAGAGAGGGAGACACAGAATCTGAAAAGGCTCCAGGTTCCTAGCTGTCAACAGAGCCGGACGTGGGGCTCAAACTCACAAAGAGTGAGATCATGAGCTGAGCTGAAGTGAGATGCTTAGCCCACTGAGCCATCCAGGCGCCCAAGAATGAATTTTTAAAGGGGCAATAGAAGAAAATAAATAGGAGAAAGAGAGGGCACATTATCCTCACACCAACATTATTAATTCTGCTTTGGTCAGAAAGATCTCTTAAAATGCCAGTAAACTCCTGCTACTTAAGATTTTTAAAAACACACATTGTACCCACATAGATACAGGCAAACCATTCCAGTGTGTTATTGGTTGGTGGTCGTCAACATGAACCTCAGCTGTCTTTTGGGGATCATTCTAGACTGTGGGAAATTGCACTGCACTGACTAATGATCAATTTGTGGCAGACCGTGGAAAGGCTGTGCCTGACTCAAAGACATTCTCATTAAGGCCTTAATCTTTCTCCTGCAACCTGATGGCATCTGTTAGCCTTCTTACCTAATGTACTCTAATCTAATGAGTGGGCAGTGATGATTTTTGGTAAGCTTTTCATTGGAAATGTGTTGCTGACTTTTTCTTTTAATGTATATATATAATTTTTTTCCCTTTTATACACAAGACAAATGCATTTAGCCTGCAAGTAGAGCCAAACACTCTGAGAGTAACTGACTGATTTAGCGGTGCCTGGCTTCCTGTGTGTGTCAGCGGCAGGTGACATTTAGCACAGGCTTTATCTCAGTTGTGGTAATTACTGGGCTGACATGAGCTCTCATACACAGCACAGACTGTTTTCAGGAGATGTAACCAAGCAACTCCGCTTTCTCTGGAGCAGTTATCTGGCTCTTAAATTGTGGCATCCACACAGACACAGACACACACACAGACACAGACACACACACACACATATTTTAATGTCATTTTTATGGAAATACTCTTTGTTGCATTGACTGTACTGATTTATGCCATGAGGTGGTGGAAGGGGATACCCTCCTTGTATGCAGCTTCTTCATGACATGCTGGTAGTGAATCCTATTAACAGAAAGGTTATTGTTATTGTAATGTATCTCAGCAGTGTACCAAATGCTACTTTAATGATGTAATTAACATGCTTGAATTTACCATTTGACGTTCTTGGGTACCAATGGTGTTACTGTTGGGATGGCAATGATTATGTTTTTTAAAAAATGGTGAGGGGCGCCTGGGTGGTTCAGTGGCACGATCTCAACGGTTCGTGAGTTCAAGCCTTGCGTCAGGCTCCACGCTGACAGTACGAAGTCAGCTTGGGATACTCTCTCTCCCTCTCTCTCTGCCCCTCCCCTGCTCATGCACACATGCACACTCTCTCAATTAAACTTAAAAAAATAAAAATAAAAAATAAAAAAATTGGAGAGGACAGCATTTTTTTCTGAGAGAAGTTGGAATGGAAAGACAATGTTTTAATAAAGGAGTCACGTTTCCTAACATCCCTTAATTATTAGTGTTTGACCTAGTTTAGTGAGGCACCAATTTTCAAGATAATTCTTAAGTTCAAACAACTTCACATTATTTATATTTAATCAGATTACTTATCCTGAGTACCCAGATATGAGATAAATAACAGCCTGGCTCTTTAATATTTTCAGTTGAAATTGATATTCTCTTATTTCCAGACTCTAAGATTACTCTGGTCAGTTAGCAATTATATTACAAAAAATACATAATTGTCCAGAACCATAACTCAAAACATGTCAGTTACTTTAGCTTTGCTATAAACTCTAACTATATAAATGCTCAAACTTTCATTTAACCGAATTGCATGACCAGACATCACGCTGTTTAATGGATCGAGACAAGAAGAAGAATTACTAATAATAAGTTACTACATCGCAGGTCATGAAATATATGCAGGCTTCAGCCCAAGAATTCTGAGTGAAGCGATACGCTGATGGCAGTAAGTTTGGAAGAGACTCAGGTCAGGCCAGGGCTTAAGAGAAATGATGAATGAAAACCTAGCTAATCAGAGGAAAGTCGTCCAGTGCTGCTGTGACCAAGAGACAGAAGGAGAACTTGGGTGTATATAACTTATGAAAACTGTTCCATTTGCTAAAAAAGAAAAAAGAGGCAAAAACATCTCAGAGGTATTCCTGAGACCTTTAAATGTTATAATAAATGTTGGATGATGTGAGGTTGTGCCAGATTGTAATTATGCAAAATAAAGCTTTCTGTTAAGTAGCATTTCCATAAGAAATTTTAACCTGTGGCATTTAAGCAGGGAGGCAAGGGGTGAGGTACCATCATGGATATATGTGGAACCTGAGCAAGATGTGGACTTATCAAAAAAACTGAAAACAACTTTCTAGCCTGCCCTCTGATTCCGTCGAGGGATTAAGAAAGTCTCTGCCATTTAGTAGGCTGAGCGGGGACGTGAAATAAAAATACTGACAGTTAACCTCATATAGTACTTTTAGTTCATTAGGAGGGAAGCCGTCTTTTGATGAAATTTACCTAAGTTATGTAAGTCATTTTAAATGACAGCTATCTTTTAGGTATGCATTTGCTCCTAATGTCACTTTTCAAACAACTGAATGAATGTTGATTGGAATTAAAATTCCACTCACTTGACACAGACTCTGCTTCTATGCCTCCAGTGTCAGGTTATTTCAAATTCTTGTGTCAAATGTTAATTGACCTCATGATTATAAGTGGTGCTCTGGTCTCAGATTTCCACCCCAGAGCACAGATTTACAATGCACAGAGAGAGAGAACTTTTGTACTTCTTCTCTTTGTGTTTTCTCTGCCCATCAGGGAAGGAAAAGGGATGGGCCAGACAATGGAGAGAGAAAGATTCTGAGTCATAAGCAAACCTAAATTCAAACACTGGCTGGCATTCTACCACTTCCCAGTCTTAGGCTCCTTCATTATAGAAGTCACTGATACTAGCAACTCCCCTCCGCTGCAGAGTGGCTAGCAAATAATCATGCTGATGTGTCTGAAATCTTTTCAGGGAAGCCTTGATAGCACTGTAAGGAGTTATCACTTAAGTTGAATCTCAGAAAATCTCCTAACAACCATTCCCCTTCTAAAACATCTACCCTCTTTGAAAAGTGAAGTTCAAGCTTAGCAAAAATCACCATAATAAGAGGGCTGAAAACCGAGTCCTTCCACTTCCTTACAGACCACAAGAGAGAAGCAAACTATGCTGTAAGTATCCGCCCAGTGACATGAAAGAGAACAGACCCCTTACACAGCCTGCACCAGGCCACCGACACGTGCGATCAATGCACAGCTGTGGGCTGGCTTTGGAGAGAGACCCTGCCTCACAGCCCGTCACTTAGAGGTCATAATATTTTAGTGGCTCTTCTCTCCGAACAGAATAAAACCTGCAGATAGTTAAAGAGAATGAAAGTTCAGTTTAAAGCAATGGAGTGTAAGGAAGAGTAAAAGGGAGTTGATGAGAACCAAATGTCTCCCATATGGCTCTGCACAGAGCTGCTGGAGGGCCATATAAAAAATTAATCCAACTCATATAATTCTGCTCAAAGCCAAGTATGTGCACGTAATGAAAATGCAACTCAAACATGACACATCTGGGTTTTTTGACAACATTGTGAGATGCAGCGTTAATCTGCCTTAATAATTGATTCTTAGACTTGCAATTTATTGTGGGTTTTTTCCCTTATGTTTTAGGTCCTGACATAGTTGGGAATAGATGTCTCTTCTTATCTTAGAGGATAAAAGGAGTATGAAAATTTACCATCCCTCCCAGTGATATCACTTTCTTATATATGCATACTCAGTGATTACTATTTTTGTATAAGATAAATTCTTCTAAGAGTTAACAAAGCTTTGTAATCCATTAACAGAACATTCTGGGGAGTTCATGCTGTTTTCTGCCCTTCATTTTCACCTTAACAGTTGGGATGGCAGGGGCACCTGGGTGGCTCAGACAGTTAAGTGTTCAACTTCAACTCAGGTCATGGACTCATGGGTTCAAGTCCAAGTCCCGTGCTGGGCTCTTGGCTGACATTGTGGGGCCTGTTTGGGATTCTCTCTCTCTCTCTCCCTTCTTCTGCCCCTCCTCTCTCTCTTTCTCTCTCTCAAAATAAACATTTTTTAAAAAGTTGGAATGGCAAAATTTTAGAGCTGATAATTTTAATATTTTAAAAATAATTTTAATAAAAACAAATGGTAGAATGGGCTTGAACGCTATCAGATGTGGAAGTAGGACCATTCTTAACTGCACACTGATCCCAACTTAATTTGTCTTTTTCCGGAAAACATATGCAGAATGAAATAAATCAAGCTGTAGCATGAACTACGTGAATAATTCAAGGCCTATATGCCAAACTAGAAACTACATAGAAGCACACACAGACACTGATTGATTTAACAGTAAGGTTTGCACCAATCAGTTCTACAGATTTAACTCGTCTTTACTTCTTCAAAACGCAGGACGATGTTTAAGACACTGTGGTACTTGATGAGTAATCCTGTATCTAGTGTGCTCATCATTTCTTTTTTTTCCCAGTATTTATTTTTGAGAGATACAGAGTGCGAATATGGGAGGGTCAGAGAGAGACAGAGAGAGAGAGAGAGACAGAGAGAAAGAGAGACAGAATTCAAAGCAGGCTCTAGGCTCTGAGCTGTCAGCACAGAGCCCAATGTGGGGCTCGAACCCATGAACCATGAGACCATGACCTGAGCCGAAGTCAGATGCTCAACCAACTGAGCCACCCAGGTGCCTCGTGTGCCCATCATTTCAAACTTAGCTCTGGTACTATAGATTCGGGAATGACAAGATTCAAACCCTGCCTTCAGAGAGCTCACAGTTCAGAGGGGGCATGTTTGGGCTAATGGGCAATTGCAAAACACTGGGTCAGTCCCCTCCTAAGGTTCCCATAGCAAACAAGTGACAGGCAACAGAGGCATTTGGGACATCTCCTATTCCTAACTCCCAATAAGCTGATTTTAAGTGGATGCCGTGGCATGGGTGGGTCAAAAAAACCCTTTTATTCTGCTCTGTGCTTTGATGAAGCTAGTCCCTTCAAAAGGGCCCAGCAGGAGTATAAGAACTAAGGGAAAGCTTCAACAGCTTTACCTCAGAAACAAATTAATTAATAAACAACAAATAAAAAGTATGAGAGCCTGGGCATGAGAAAAAATTAAGAAGCAGCGCTGCCTAGAGATTAGGCTGAGAACACATTTCTAAAGGACCCATGAGAGATCACCAGGAAGATACAGACTTCGTGAGGTAGGGCCATTGTAGATAGGAAAACTAAAACAGGCGCTTACAATGGTCTGCAACCATGACTACTAGAAAGATAGAAGGTCAAAAAAGAAATCTACAACGAGCTCTGATTGGTTACAGGCTAAGTGGTAAAGATGAGGAGCAAGCAACTTCATCCCGTAGCTTTTACGGTCCCATAGAGAGTCCCCCGTCACATCTCTGCAGAGGTGCAGCCTGCCTGAGCCCATATTTGTAGACAGAGTCCACCTGATCATAGAAGCTGAGGTTGGTGATCCTCAGGGTATTTATTTACATGTATTGCCCTCTATGGAGACTTTTAAAACAATTCTTTTACCCTTACTTTGTTCTGTTCTTGAGGCGTGAGACCCAACATGGGGACAATGAAGAGGACATGCAGAGAGGGAGGACACTGCAGGCTTTTGCCTGTGTTGAGGTTGGCAGGACACAATTTGTAGAGAAAGGCAGGGGCAAGGCTGAAGGAGTTTTTGTCATAAGAGTGTTTGTGAGCACTGAGTGGTGACTGGCTAGCCCCTGGGCTGGTAAGCTCCTATGAGGCAACTGTGGGTCCCCAGAAATACTTCAGGGCATTTTTAAGGAACTAGAAATTTGCATTAACAAGAGGCAACAAGAGGGATACCAGGGTGGCTCAGTCGGCTGAGCATCAACTCCTGATCTCCACATAGATCACGATCTCACAGTGTGTGAACAGGCAGTGGGGAGCCGGCTTGGGGCTCTGTCTCTCCCTGCCCCTCCCCTGCTCATGCACATGTGCTCTCTCCCTCTCAAAAATAAATAAACATCAAAAACCCCCCAATAACCAATAAGAATAAGAGTTACTCATGTCATTGTGGCTTCAGTTTTATAAAAGGCTGGTAAGAACTGGTGACAAATGGCTACATTGTGATATCGCCAAATTGTACTATAGTTTGTATGTTGTCATGCTTCTCCATTCCTCTAGAATCTTACTTTCTTGCTTCCTCTGTGACTCTTATTTTCTCTCCAAAGATCTTGGGATTTTCATCCATTATTGGGCAGGTGGGAATTTTTCACTCCAGTGGATCTATACATTCTTAGATGCATTCTATTTAAGTCAGACCTCAAATCATTTTTTTCTTTATAAAACATTTCATTCTCTCTTAAGTTTTTGAAATTATCAAATTAATATACAGTTATTATAACAAATAATATAATAAAAGATGTATAAAGGTAATGTTAGTCATCTTCCTACACAGGCTCCAAACCTCTAATCTCATTCTATAAACATATACATACTTCAGCCTTCTTCCTTCCCCTAACCATGTCATTTGTACATCCCTACAAATCAGCAGTTATAAATCTGAATGTATTTCTTTCATCTAATCATGCACCACTGAGTATATTTTCTATAGATAGGCATCTATAGGTATATAGATATCATTCATGGTGGATTTAGAACTATTTTATTGAAATATAGTCAGATGAGGGTTCACCTTATAAATATATGTAGTTTAATGTATGTTCCCATAGTGAACACAACTATTTAACCTTCATCCACATGAAAAATAGAATGCACAGCACCCTAGAAGCTCTCTGCCCTCCCACACCCACTACCCCCTGCCCAATGTTTACTATCTCATAGTTTTCCCTTTTTAAAATTTATATAAAGGAAATCATCAGTATGTATGCTACCATGTCTGAATTCTTCCACTCAATGATGATGAGTTTCATCCATATGTTTGCATATAATCTGTTCATTTTCTTTACTGCACAGGAGTCTAGTAAACAAATATAACACAATTTGGGTTGTTTCAGTTTGAGAACTAATAATAATAAGACTGCTATAGTCCTCAAAATAGGGAAGCCTCCCCAAACTAGTCTCTAATGTATCAAAAAGAAAAGCCTTCTCTTTCAAAGTTCTTGTTTCTGCCACAAGCATCAGGAGTCTGATTTGAAATTCAAAGTGAAGTTCGATTCAGCATTTCTGAAATACCAAGAAGAGTGTGGGCGGAATATTCTAGCTGCCTGGACTGAGAGCCAGAGGCTCGTGTTTCAAGAAACCGCAAGTGTGGGCAACTGAAAGGGACTGAAGACACTGGCAGAACCTACAGCAGCAATAATGTCTCATCAGTGAAGAACGGCAGGAGTAACTCTTCTCTGCATATTAGAATCCAACCTGGAAGCCGGGAATCCAGTGGAGGTGACAGCCAGAAAGACCCAGAAAGAATTAATGAGGAATTTCAATTTGTTCCATAAAAGATTTAAAAAATAAAAGAAGAAAACAGGGAGTTGGTAGAAGAGAAAAACAAAGTGTAGGAAGAAAGGATGGAGCAGGAAACTTAGAAATGGAAAGAAAGATGATTCAGTAAGGAATGAAACAGTTAATAGATTTTTCAAAAATAGGAATGGTGACAATTAAGCATCTCACTCTTGATTTAGGCTCAGGTCATGATCTCACAGTCATGAGCTCGAGACCCCCATGGGGCTCTATATGGGGTGTGAAACCTGCTTAAGGTTCTCTGTCCCTCTTCCTCTGCCCTCCCTTGCTTGCTCTCTCTCTCTCTCAAAAAATACTTTTTAATTTTTAAAAATTAAAAAAATAGTAATGGATATAGGTGAAGGTGGTAAAAGGTACAAACTTTGAGGTATAAGATAAGTAAGTCCTGGGGGTGTAATATACACCATGGTGAGTAGAGTTAACAATAGAGTATTGTATATTTGAAAGTTACTAAGAGTAGATCTTACAAAAATTTATATACAGGGGATAGATATTAACTAAACTTCCAGTGATCACTTCACAGCATATACATATACACCAAATAATGATGTATGTTAAAAACTAATACAATATTATATGTAAAAAAAATAGGAAGGCAGAAATCTAACTTTTAACAGTTCCCATTGCTTTGTTTATGCTATTTTTCATATCACTGAACAGTTGATCTTTGTTTTCAGAGATTCCATATTTGCCAGTCACCTATTTGCCAAAAGGCAGTAATAGAGGTATTTTTGCAGTCACTGGCAAACACATGTAGAGTAATGAAAACCCTGTGTAGCATGAAGCACACATTCCTGGCTGAGGTTGAACAAGACAATGGCATATTTATTTCAGTTCTCATAAACAGGTGTCCTTTTCACCACTTATTTAGTGTCATATTTTTACATTTTGTGCTATGTGCTGAGTCCACTGTTTAAAATGGCTCCCAAGGGGCACCTGGGTGGCTCAGTCATTTGAGCACCCAGCTTCGGCTCAGGTCACGATCTCACAGTTCGTGGGTTCAAGCTCTGAGCGGTCACAACAGAGCCCAGAGCCTGCTTCTAAGTCTGTGTGTCCCTCTCTCTCTGCCCCTCCCCTGCTCATGATCTCTCTCTCTGTCTCTCAAAAATAAATAAATGTTAAAAAAAAATTTTAATGGCCCCCAAACATGGTGCTGAAGTGCCGTCTGGTGCCCCCAAGCACATGAAGGCTGCAGTATGACTTACAGAGGAAAACACTGTGTTAGATAAGCTATGCTTGGACATGAGTTACAGTGTTCTTGGCCATGAGTTCAATGTTACTAAGTCAAAAAATATTGATTTATTTATGTTTTGTAAATATATATTATACTATATGTATATTATAATATCAGTGTACATTAAATAATACATGTGTATTTCCTTAACCAGAAACACACATGTATTAATCAGTTGGTGAAAATGTTATGACCAAGGCTTGCAGGAACCTAATCCTATATTTCTTTTAGGAGCGATAATTCAAGGGGCTCTTGGGTGGCTCAGTCATAAGTGTCTGACTTTGGCTCAGGTCATGATCTCACGGTTCATGTGTTCCAGCTCCATGTCGGTCTCTGTGCTGACAGCACAGAGCCTGGAGTCTGCTTTGGATTCTGTGTCTCCCTCTCTCTCTCTGCCCCTTCCCTGTTTGTGCTCGCTCGCTCTCTCTCCCTCTCTCTCTCAAAAATAAATGAACATTAACAAAATTTTTTAAAGCAATAATTCAATTTTTGCTAATTCAGTGTTCACAGTAAATGTATCCAACTATTAAAAAGCAAAACACGAAGAGCCGGCTGAATTTAATATTATCTGCTGTAGGCAAGGGTCTCAGCAGAGAAAAGTTGTGCATCCCTGAATAGAGACGGGGGTATATGTTAGGACAAGATGGAGCTGCACATGTAAATCACACAAGGATCGCACTCTTTGGCGGTGTGATGCTCCAACAACCTTGGTTCGGTACTAGTAGGAAAGCAGCTAGGCACAACAGTTAAAACATGTTAGTGACAAGCAGTTAAAACATGCTTTTGTGTGCTCAAATAACCCTTCAGCATGATAATATCTTTAACTGCAAGATCAATGGTGTGCCATCTATCAGCCTTGAGGGAATGTTATCAGCATAAAAGTGACAGTATCTAGGAAGTGTTAAGAATGTTTTCAAAGGAGTCATATTTTCAATGACTTGTTCATTACTGGCAAATAGAACACAATCAAATAATATTTGATTGAAATTAGAACATGTTATATATACATCCCATCTTTGAAACCGATTATGTGATTTTAGATCCATCACTGAGAAATAGCTAATTAAGAAAGAATGCTTATCATTTTTACACTTAAAACGCATAGCGAGGGGCACCTGGGTGGCTCAGTTGGTTGGGCCTTCGGCTCAGGTCATGATCTCACAGTTCGTGGGTTCAAGCCCTGCATCGAGCTCTGTGCTGCCAGCTCAGAGCCTGGAGCCTGCTTCGGATTCTGTGTCTCCCTCTCTCTCTCTGCTCCTCCCCCATTCATGCTTTGTCTCTCTCTCTCTCTCAAAAATAAATAAAAATTTTAAAAATAAATAAATAAATAAATAAAACGCATAGCGAGACTACACAAAGAGCCACCCAAACAAAGAGTAGCATTATTTGTATCAAGTTCTGCCGAAGCCCAGAATCTAGTGATGGTGCCACTAGTTTTACAGCCTCATCAAATATAAAACGAAGGTCAAAAATGAAATGAAAGAATATAACGTATGAATGAAACTTCAGCATATGACCAGTTGTGCCTCTGAAGAATTCATTATATTAGTATGCTCTGATTTGTTGTGCTTATTTTTGCATTAAAATCAGACTCTGAAAGAAACCAACAAAATATTAGGCTGTGATATTATTAAAGGGATGACACTGCCCATTGAATACCATTTAGCACGAATCAGTGGTAGTACTATTAATTTCTCCTTTTTTAATGCACACTTTAGCTAGCACATGACCCACACCACGAACATCAGTTACACCCCAGGGACCAGACATTAACAGCATGTGCTACGACTGGTTTATTTTACAATTGCTGGGAAATAAAAGCTGATGGAAATGAGCCACTGGTGAATTACTTGCTAGCAAAAACAACAATATTTGTATCACTACTGAAAACCTCCCTCCCAAAGGGGGGTGGGGGAGGAGCCAGTGGTTTTATTGTATTGTTCATGTAGAAACATAGAGATAGAGGAGGCTGGGGGAAGTAAACAGTTAAGAGTCTGAAGTTATTTATCTGCCTTTAAACAGAATACATTTTAGTAGCTGGGATCCGTCCCTTAGTTAATTAAAGCACAACCTAGATACACAGACACACAGACAGACACACATACACAGAGACACACAACATAATCATACAAATAAAATAATAAAATAAAAATGATTTCCAAATAAACTGCAATCAGGTCTTTCCTCTCATAAAAGAAACATTAATATGACCTCAATCTTTTGATGTAGGTGATCTTTCCAGAGCTATATGAGGAAAGAAAATTAAAATCTCACAGCAGGTTTTTCATGGAACTAATTTATCCCTGGTTTTTTTTTAATTTAAGAACATTGCTTCTTCTTGTATATCGTTTTTTAGAAAACTCAGTCAATTTCAGAAATATTTATGTTCTCATAGGAGTTAGGCAAATAGATGCAGGTATTTTACTCTACTTATAAAATATATCATTCTAACTCAGTGCAATCCCTATACAAAGAACTTGTCTGCATTAAAAAGATGCACTTGATTTATTTAAATACAATGCTCAAATATAATATCAATTACTCCCAGCTTCTTGTTCTAAATTGGATTTAATCTTTTAACCTCTCACCTTCCTTTAAAGAGAGTCAGAATGAAGGATAGACATGAAAGAAAATGGAGTTTGCAAGAATAAGACAGCACAATGGAATACACTAAAAGCGAGTCGCCCTGTTAATTATTCTGCTTACAGGTTTACACACACACACTTTTGTCTATGATTAACTGGATTGTACAGCTGTTGTTCCTTTTGCTGAAAGGTTTGACCTTTCGCTTAAGTCCAATCTAACACAAGGAAATCATTATTCATTTCTCTCCCACTCAAAGTCTAGATGCAGATTTGAAAATGTTATTTATTGTCTGGCTGTTAGTCTTTAACGTGAAGCAGTTATTACTAAACGAGACAGCTGGCTGCATCGACCTATCCTTTACTGCCCCCAAGGCCACGCATACCTAATTCAAGGATATCAGATAATGGTATGTGGCATGATTTACATGTAGAGAATTCCGAATTCATTGTGAGCCTATTTATAACTACAGCACCTTCGATAGAGAAGATGATTTAATAGAGGTTGTAAGGGTTTTCTGACAAGAGGCATTAATATTAGAACCTTTTCCCAAGGGCTGCAAACAGTGGTGCGGGGAAGGAGCCCGCCTGAGTTATTTTTCATGGGCGACCCTTTTCTGTTCATTAGCACTTACATTCCTGGGGTTGGGAAGCCACTGTTTTAACTCTAATTTGTATGTAATGAGCATATTCAATGCAAGGAGACTCTCCTTCATTAACAAAGCTGGGGAAAAAAAAGAGCTGGTAACTCTGATGAAAAAGGACATCTAATCTCATGGAAATTTAACAAGTCCAGTTTTGCAGATGGTGTTTGGAAAACCAAGGGTCTGCTCTCTAGAGATGGTCAAGGTGGATGATAAAGATTCTGTCATGTCTTTTCAAAAGAGTTGGAAGCAGGCTGACGTCTTAGCCAATACGTCTCCCTTCAATAAAACTAACTCTAATGGATAAGGCTGCCTCTGGGTATTGCTAAGAACATACAGGCAAGTCTATTTGCTTATACAGATGCTGGACTGCCAATTACATCAGAAGGCATTTTTGCGATGGTTCAAGTATTAAAAACAAAGACAAAGACAAAAACAAACATGATACCATTTACCTAACAGTCATGAGAATTAACCACACATTTGAAAATGCAGTTTAGTGGAGCATGTTATCAAAGGAGACTTCTTTATAATAAAGACTTCAGTTTACCATAGATGAAACAAACCAGCACCTTTGGTGGTGCATTATATTTTTAATTTGAAATGTAAAACCAGTTTTCTATTTCAAGCGGCAATTGTCACATAAAAGGTATCTCTAGAGACTGAACCCGGTTGGCATTTCCTTGGAAAAGCGCGTATGCTATAGCTTGAAGGGGTAAGTTTCATTTGGGGATGAAATATTTCCTCTAGATTACTATCAATTCAAATTCAATCTTTAGAAATCTCTAGATGACATAATGATGGCTTTTAGGTACCAGGTTGGATTTTATTGTTTGTTTATCACATTAAAAAAAGATTCTGATTTATGACAAATATAACATCTTCCAAGAAGACCTCTCATAAAAATAAAAGCAATCAGTGGAAAATAATATCCCCAGTACACCCGTTATCCAAACTCCAAGAACATCCAGCACTATCTCTGCTCACTGTGCTATTTCTTCTTGTTACTTCACTTACTGTATAATTTGAGGATCTTCTTTTGGTTGCCTAGAATTACAGAAGTCCTGATAGAGCACAGAACTCGCCTATGCAAGCTCTGTTCTATATGAATCAAAGGGAAATCAGACACTCCCATTTCACTTGGCTCATAACAACTGGTGTCAATATGCTCTTCCTGAAAAACAGGGCTTGGATCTATTTCATATTGTTTAGAAACTATCCTTTCAGTTATATTATTTCTTTTTTGAAGAGACTAAAACACAAATACAACAAAAACTATCAAAACTAAAACAGAATGTATGATCCTATATTCATGGACTTACATTAAGCCAAATGAAATCAGAATTAAGTTAGTTTGAAGAATACAAATCCTATGGTGCTGATGAGTGAATGTTTTCCTGTTTCCTCTTATCAGCTTACCATTAATCAAGTCACACTCAATACGTAAGACAATGCATCATCCTCTCTTCAGGTTATGTCAGGGAGGTCAACAATTGACTATCATTATTTCTTTTTCTTTAACTTTTTTATATTTATTTATTTTTGAGAGACAGAACATGTGTGGGGGAGGGGCAGAGAGAGAAGGAGACACAGAATCTGAAGCAGGCTCCAGGCTCTGAGCCGTCAGCACAGAGCCCAATGCAGGGCTCGAACTCCCAAACTGTGAGATCATGCCCTGAGCTGAAGTCAGATGCTTAATTAACCAACTGAGCCACCCAGGTATCCCATCAGCATTTTCAATGAAATTAAGAAGGAATTGTCAAAGTGTGTGCCAAAATTTGGGATGAACATGTCATCAATTGAAAATAACAACTACCGACAGAAATATAAATAAGATTATAACTGAGGGTTGGTTTTCATTAGAGTGTTTCATGGAGTGCTTTCCTTGAAGGTTTAAATAAGGTAGGCTGGTAACCAATAGTTACTGAGCAACTCCCATGCTCCATCTACTTCCTAAACTCATCTCAAATTATATATGTGAAGAAATTTAGAAAACCACATATTGCTTTGGAAATATAAGATACTATTGAACTACATCCTTTTACACAGGTATAGCAATAAACCATAAACAAGGAAATACTGATTACATTTCTTCCAAACTTAACAAAGAAATGCACCATTCCAAATCAGTAACTAAACCTGGGGATCTGAAATATATATATTCTGAGACCTAAATCGGGGTCCAAGAACAACCCTCTCAGTGTCTCGGAAGGTGCCTGTTTCCAAAGTAAAATAAGAAAGCATGCACCGTACTTGCATAAAGACTTGAAAATAAACCATTTTCATGATGTTTAGAAAACCGTTTTATGCTTCACATTACAAGAGCCATATTTTCAATTTTCCAAAAAGATGACAGACAAGTGGTTTTATTCTTCCCAAAGCTTGGCACACTACTTTGATATATGCTGTAGAGTAAAATAATTATTTTCAACACTTGCCCTTAGAAAATTATATTACTTTGCATTTAAAAGATCAAATAGCTTTTCATTTGAGGACCAAATATCTCAGAGAGTGGCTATTTCTATTAAAGAATAAAACTGCAACTGGAGAGAAGCCACTATGTTCTTTCTTCAGACATTAAAGATGCACTGTGTGCAGAAGAAAAAAGCAAAAAAGCAAGACTTGACATACATGGTCTCAGTACTCAATAAATGATTATTGGGCGCCTGGATGGCTCAGTCAGTTAAGCAGCTGACTTCAGTTTAGGTCAAGATCCCACAATTGGTAGATTCGAGCCCCATGTCAGGCTCTGTGCTGACAGCTGGGAGCATGGAGCCTGCTTCAGATTCTGTGTTTCACTCTCTTTCTGCCCCTCCCCTGCCCATACTCATGCTCTGTCTCTCTCAAAAATAAATATTTAAAAATAAAATAAATGGTTATTGACTCTAATTCACAGTGGTTCTCTCCTGGGGAAGAAGGAGAGGTGTAGGTCAGGAATTTCACCCCCAAGGACACATGCCAACATCTGGAGACCCATTTGGGTGTCACAATTTGGGGAGAGATGTTCTATCACTTGTCACAGCTGGAGGTGGTAAGTTTCTTCTGCTAGGGGCGGAAGGGTAGAACCTAGCGGGTAGGGGGCAGGAATTGTGATACACCTCCTATGCAGTGCCAGGACATCCTTTACAGCAAAGAAATGTTCAACCCTAAATATCAAGATTGAAACACTCACCTCTAACTGCTTGCAATGCATCAAAAATTAAACTTTTAATCTTAAATTTTAATTAATTCTTATACAATTTGAGAGTATATCCCTTAGCATTATATCCCATCTGGGGGAAGAAAAAGAAAAACAAGCAAAATGAAAATATTTACACTCACATCTTGAGCAGATGCTCCTTCAGGAAATTCTGGTAGAAGAAAGGGGCACCGGCCAATCCTCCCTAGCGCTAAGGAAAACGCTACTGCTGTTGGAGGGAGATACTGGGCAGGCAGGATGCTTAAATGGCAGAGATCTTAAGCCATCGTTAGTGTATTTCTTTTTAGCTTTTTAAAATGTTTATCTTATTTCTGAGAGAAAGAAAGACAGAGCATGAGTGGGGGAGGGGCAGAGGAGAGAAAGACACAGAATCCGAAGCAGGCTCCAGGCTCTAAGCTTTCAGCACAGAGCCAGACATGGGCTCAAAAACCCGCGAGATCATGACCTAAGCTGAAGTCGGACACTTAACCAACTGAGCCACCCAGGTGCCCCCATTTGTGCATCTAAATTTGAGGTTCTAATCATGTTTAGAAAAGTTAATGCTTGCATAATTAAAAACTGCAAAAAGTACAAGAGGGTATTCAGTAAAAGTGAATTCTCTCTCCCACCCCTGTCCCACAGTGATCTATTTTATCTTCCTAGAAACAAATTTCTTAGGTTGCTTTACCAATATATTCTGTAATTTTTTGAGGGGAGGCACTTCCACAGTTATTCCTTGGCATCTAGATAGTGACTACACTTAGATATATGGATATATATTCGTGATAATAGACCATGCACACTGTTCTGAATCATATTTTGCCTTCTAATAATGTATCTTGGAGATATAGTACACTTAAATCACTTTTTCAATTGCTTCATAATATTCCACAATATGAGAATAACCATTTTAGGGGTTCCGTGGCTCAGTCAGTTAAGTGCGTGACTCTTGATTTCAGTTCAGGTCATGATCTCATGGTTCTTGGGATCCAGCCTCATGTCGGGCTCTGTGCTGACAGTGCGAAGCCTACTTGGGATTCTCTCTCTCTCTCTCTCCCTCTCTCTCTCTCTCTGCCCCTCTCCTGCTTATGCTCACTTTTGCTCTCTCTTCCTCTCTCACCCTCTCTCAAAATAAATAAATAAATAAATGTTTGAAAAAGAAAATAACCATTTTAACCAGTTTCCTATTAAATACACTTAAGTTGTTTTCAACCTTTTGCTATTATCAATATTGCTATAATGATTGACATTGTACATAGGTCATCTCTTGCTTTTACAATTATAACCATATTTCTAGATAGAAGTGACATTGCTGGTCACATGCATCCTCTATTTTAATAAGTACTATCAAGCTACTGATCATATATATGTATAACAGCCTATTTCATTTGCTGACAAGCTCTTTGCAAGTCTACTATATAAAAACATTGTAGTTTTATTCAAAGATGTGGAGAAAAGGCAACACTTGTATACTGCTCATAGGAATGTAAACTGGTACCACCAACGTGGAAAACAGTCTGGAGTTTCTTTAAAATATTAAAAATAGAACTACCTACAATCTAATAATTCCATGACTGGATATTTATCCAAAGAAAAGAAAAACACTAATTCAAAAAGCTATAGTATATGCCCCCTTAGGTTTATTGCAACAATATTTACAATAACTAAGATATGGAAGCAGCCCAAGTGTCCACTAATAGACGGTGGAAAAATAAGATGTGGTGTGTGTGTGTGTGTGTGTGTGTGTGTGTGTGTGTGTGCATACACACATATATAATACATTTTATAATATCTAAATATATATATTCCATATATATATAATGGAATACTACTCAGACATAAAGAATGAGATTTTGTCATTTGCTAGACATCCATTGATAGCTTAATGAATAAAGAAGATGTGGGGTATGTGTGTGTGTGTGTCTTATACACAATCACGTATATATTAGATATATGTATGTATCATATATATATATATATAGTGGAATATTACTCAGCCATAAAAAAGAATAAGAGTTTTGTCATTTGCAACAATACAAATGGACCTAGAGAATATTATGCTAAATAACATAAGTCAGACTGAGGATATCAAATACCAGGATTCACTCATATATGCAATCCAAGAAGATGAATAAATAAACAAAAAGCAAAATCAGACCTACAAACACAGAGAACAAACTGATGGTTGCCAGAGGGGAGAGGCATGGAGGGATCGGACAAAAAGGATGAAGGGACCTGGGAGGTACTGGCTTCTTGTTATGAAATGAATAAGTCCTGGGAATACAAGACAGAGCACAGGGAATACAGTCACGGGTATTATACTTGCAGTGGAGGGTGACAGACGGTAGTCACACTTGAGGTGAGCATAGCAAAGTGTATAGAATTTGAATCACTATGTTGTGTGCCCCAAACTAATGTAACATTGTGTGTCAACTACACTCAAAAACAATTGTAGTTTTCAGTTTCATTTCTCTTAAATTGAGGACAGTTTGCTATATTTACATGTTTTAGATACATTTATATTTCCATACCTGATTATAATCTTCATCTGTTTTGGGCTAAGTTACTGGTGTTTTTTCTTTTAGATTTTGATAGATATTTGAAAACTAGTAACAAAACTGTCCTTTTGTCTGTAATATGAATTGCAAATATTCTCCCCCTTTTTCCATATTTGTTTGCATGTGATGGAGGGTACTCACTCAGAGTTTTTTTAATTTACTTCAATCTTTCTTTAAATGTTTATTTTGTTTATTTTTAGACAGAGAAAGTGCACACACAAGCACAAGCAGGAGAAGGGCAGAGAGAGGAGAGAGAGAATTCCAAGCAGGCTCTGTGCAGTCAGTGCAGCTTGGAGCTTGATCTCACAAACCAAGAGATCATGACCTGAGCCAAAATCAAGAATCAGAAGCCTAACCCACCTGAGCCACCCCGGTGCCCCACATCAATCTTTTCTTTTATGGCTTCAGGATTTTTTTATATCAAAATGAGAATTACATTTTAAAAACATCTCACATTGTCTCCCATTACTTCTGTGGGTTTATTTTCATTTTTAACTTTTGATCTATTAGAATTTACCCAAGCTTGAAGAGTCTAGTTGTCTTTTTTTTTTAAGAGAGCTACCCGGTTCTGCTAACAACATCCACATTTTTCCCCATTAATTTAAATTTTTATTTGATTCTTGGGGCACCTGGATGGTTCAGTCAGTTAAGGGAGCAACTTCAGCTGAGATCATGATCTCACAGTTTATGAGTTCTAGCCACGCACTGTGCTCACTGTTGTCAGCATGGGGCCTGCTTCAGATCCTCTGTCTCCTTCTCTCTGCCTCTCTCTCAAATGAAAAAAAATTTTTTTAGTTTTATCATTTGATTCTTCTATTACTTGGCTCTATTACTAGGTTTTCTGTTCTGTCCCACAGAACTCTGTCTAGCCATAAGCCTGCATTCCACTGTTTACATCAGTGTAGTGTATAATGCTTTACTATCCAGCAGAAAGCAAACACATTCTTCTAGGACATTTTTCCCTTTAGATAATTAATATAGAAAAGTTAAACTGGTACATGTGTGTGAGTGATGAATGACTGCAAACAGCCTTTCTCCTTTAGGTTAAGAGATTGGATTCCCTCTGGAACTTCTCACTGAAAAGAGAGCAACCAGCATAGCAAACCTATAAATTCTCACTCCAAAGGAATGCTCTCTCTTTCTACTCTCGTCTTTTTAGGCCAACTTAAAGAATGAATGTGAAGATAGAAGTAGATAAGGAAGTACTTGGCAATGAATGGAAACCTATTTCCCTCGGCTTCGTGTGAATGAGTTGACTTTTCAAAGTCATTCACAGGACTTACTTGCTTATCAGGATGGAGGACATTATTGGAAGCAGAAATGGATGAAAATGAAATGTGCTCTTGATGTACACATATTAGGCCCGTTAGCTGAGCAAAGTCTCCTTTCTTCTCTATGAAGACAGACACTTAACCCGATTGCTGCTTTCTTCCTGTTGTGTGTGCAAAGAATCAAGTCTGTTCAAATCTGTGGTTTGCGAACTTTGCTGATTCTTTTTCATGTAAATGGAATGGAAGCATTTGAAGATCAACACAAGAATGTATACAGGAATGATTGCCTAATTCCATTAGACTCAACCCTGTTTGTGTTATATTGTATGAAACATTTACCACATATTGCTCCAAGGCACAAAAATAATGTAATTGCTGCCAAAAGTATTATTTTTCTGTGGTTATCACACTATTATTTTTTCAAATATAACTTATAACATGTGTAAATATCCCTAATGACTAGACTAAACTTAATAAAATATCAGCATTAACCTAACAAGCCACCAATGTTATTGTGGCTTAAGACCCTTTCTTCAAGTCTTTGTGGGACTTCCAGGAGGGATTCCATACATGCTCAAGAACAGTCTCTCAACCTCATGCAGCCAAGCGGTCTTACCAGGCACAGCGGTCCCTTGCTGGTGGCCACAGTTAGTCCACTGGGCATAGAAGACAGGTTCTATTTTTAATTGTTATTTTCCAGTCCCTGGCTTTATTCTGCGTCATTCCAGTAGGCTGCATGGTCCCTCTGGCCCTGTCTCATCATCAGCTGCTTCTCCCACAGTTCCTCTGATTCCCTATTTCTTCTCTCCAGGGTCTGGGCTGACAAGAGCTGTGGGGAAGTGGGAGATGAAACAAGAAAGAGTATCTCTCGGTTTTGAGATTTTACCCTACTGGTGGGCACCCAGAAAAGAGGTCTGTTTTCCATATATTTCATAGTTGAAATGAAATATATGGGCACCTGGGTAGTCAGTCAGTTAAGTGTCTGACTCATGATTTCAGCTCAGGTGATGATCTCACAGCTTGTGGGTCTGAGCCCCACATCAGGCTCTGTGCTGGCAGTGCATAGCCTGCTTCAGAGTCTCTGCCTTCCTCTCCCTCTGCCCCTCCCCTGCTTACTCTCTATCTCTATCTCTCTCTCTCTCAAAATATAAACATGAACAACAATTTAAAAAAAAAAACTTTTTCTGGGGCACCTGGATGGCTCAGGTCATGATCTCCAGCTCTGAGCTGACAGTTCAGAAGAGAGCTGCTTCTGATTCTTTCTCCCCGTCTCCCTCTGCCTCTCTCCCTCTCTCCTGCTTGTGCTTTCTCTCTCTCTCTCTCTCTCTCTCTCTCTCTCTCTCTCTCCCTCTCTCTCTCTCTCTCTCTCTCAAAAATAAATAAATAAATATTTTTAGAAAACACTCTTTTTCTTTTTTACTTTACTTTTACAGCCTTTATTTTCCCCTTTAACCTGTTTCTCTCCCCGGAACCTGAACACACTTCTATGGAGTTGACTGGGAGATAGATTAATGTAATAGAACAATGCTGTAATCACAGGCTGGACTTGCCCCAGGAGAGAAAGGATGAGTTAGTGGGTCAAGTTCATGTGGCTAGATCCTTCTTTCCTTGGGATGTGTCCTCACCTGGGAGTCTCTTCAGCAACCCCTTTAAACCCCCTCAGACTTTCGTCATGCCGCCCAAGAACACATCGGTTTTGCCCAGATAATTCTCAACTCCAGCATCAGACAGAGTATATCGTCTTTTTTAGGAGACTTTGCAGCCGACATGAAAAAGGATCTGCTGAGGTTGTCTTAACAGTTTCCAAAACCAGTCAGATGTGCCTGGACCCCGGTGCAAACAGAGGTGGCTAGGGTTCTGTATATGCAGGCTGGTACAATTAAATAGAAAGAGAGCAAGAAAGATAGAGAAAAAATTTCAAAACATGCTGTGAGGTTTTCACCTTCGTGTCATGGGATTTTGATGTGTACACATATTGGCCTTAATGTGAGTCAGCCAGTTATGACAAAGGAAGAAGTTTCAAAGGAGAAACCTGGGCAAGAATATACCAAAGGCAGTTTGTGGTTTTAAGAAAGACAGTCTTCCCAGTGGCAGTCTGATCAGCAGTACTATCTACCAGCCCCAAACCGTGCAAAAACAAATACTTCCTTCAAATCAAATAGATTAGCAAAACAGCAATAGAAAAGCATGAGTGATAATCACACTGGAAAGGTCAAACTATTCAGGCAAAGCCACCTATGGCCATGGAAAGACAGATCAGCTGTGGCTACTGAGGAGTACAATCAAAGCAGCCAGGAGTGTTCAGCGGGATCAACATATGAAATGTGACCCGTGGTGTCACAGACCCCATCAGTGGTGATGTGTTTACAGAAGTTGATTAGTGAATATATTGGCACTCTAGCTATGTGGTCAGGATGGAAGTGGTTCTTTAAAGAAACAGGAGAAATGTGAATTGGTTAACAAAACAGTGTTCTGCTAAAGCAAATGCAACGTGCTACAGAAAGAAATACAACAAAAAGAACAAGTACAACACAGCACATTGCACTCCATAAGCCCCTGTGCCTTTGTTGTTGCCACGCAGTGCTCGTGGTAAAGATGGGCCCCGTCCATGATGAGGCGTACTGGCCCATGCTATGACAGCATTCTTACTTATCCAGATTTCGACCTACAGTGTCAGGGGCTCTTTGTGTGGAAACTCCAGTTCATAGCTATTCATACTTATATGTTTCATCTACAATTTCTCCTGGGCAAAGCCTCAGTCTAAAAGAACTCCCAGTCCCCAACTACATGTCATGATGCAACCAGCCTCCCTCTCTTGATAATCTAGACCCTGACATTAATCCTAAAACACCAGTCCAGACACACTTGCCTTCATGATGCCACAAAAAACAGTAATTCTTAAAGAAGGCATAAGAAATTAGAAAGCAAAAATGAAGAAAGAGAATTAGAGACATCAAAACATGGGGACTAAAGGCACTGGCATAAGACATTCTATGACACATACAGGAATGCAGAAGAAACTTGGAGAAGGACTCTGTTAGATGCGGCAGCATTCTTGAGAGAAATAATGAGAACAAACTAATGCATCAAAATAGATAGAGAAGGAACAGGATATGCCTACAAGATGCTTCCATAGCTCAAAGTACTTGTTGACTAATGAGACGTGGTGTGAAAGAGAAGAGTTTGTTGAGGAGAAATCTTATCTTTCAGCTTAGGCTCTCAGATGGGCAGTAAGGCCACGAGTGTGATAGGAAATTCAGAAAGAGATGCAAGTAGAATGGTGGAAATAGAAAAGGTATCTGTATAACATACATGTACAAAGATTTTCCTTATTCTGAGGCACAAGGGTAGGATTGGTAGATAAAATGCAAGATGCACAGCTAAAATTAAATTTCAGATAAACAACAAATAGCTGTTTAATATAAGAATGCCCAGTGCAATATATGGGGCATACATAAACTAAAAAAAGATTCCTTGCTGTTTTCCTGAAATTCAGACTCAACTGGATATTCTGTATCTCTACTTACTAAGTCTGCCAACTACATTCAAGAGAAGGGTTAAGATTAAAGATGTATTATTCAAGTATATATTAAAATTCAGCTAAACACTACTGAAAACAGAATACAGTGGAAAGAATCACACCTCAATTTTAAGACCTACTATATAGGGGTACCTGGGTGGTTCAGTCAGTTAAGTGGCTGACTTCTGCTCAGGTCATGATCTCATGGTTTTTGAGTTCGAGCCCCACATCAGTCTCTGTGCTGACAGCTCAGAGTCTGGAGCCTGCTTTGGATTCTGTGTCTCCCTTTCTCTCTGCCCCTTCCCCACTCATACTCTCTCTCGAAGATAAATAAACATTTCAAGAAATTCATAAGACTTACTACCATATGGTATCAGCAGAGAAATAGATACAGGTAGATCAATGGTGCAAAATAGAGAACCCAGAATAGACCCACACAAATGTGTCCAACTGATGTTTGACAAGAATAAAAAAGCAATTCAGTGGATGAAGGATTGTCTCTTCAACAAATGGTGTTTGCACTACTGAATATCAATAGCTCAAAAAAAAAAAACAACAACTATCCTTGACTAAAACCTATACCTCATACAAAAATTAACTCATAGATATAAATGTAGCACATAAAACTATAAAAGTTTTAGAAGAGAGCATACGAGGAAATCTTTGTAACAGGCAAAGAGCTCTAAGATATGATGACACTATCCATAAAAAGAAATATTGATAAATTGGACCTTGCCAAAATTAAAACAAAAACAAAAACAAAAAAACATTTGCCCTTAAAAGACCATGTCAACAAGCTGAAAAGTCACCAACTGGGAGAAAATATTTGCAAACCACATATCCATCAGAGGATTCCTGCCCAGAATATATAAAGAACTGCCTAAACCCAACAGTAAGAAAACAAGCATTCAACTGGAAAACGGACAAATACATTGAACAGTTCACCAAATAAAGAGATGGCAAATAAACACATATGAAGGTTTTCAGTATCACTAGTCATTAGGGAAAAAATAGTTAAAAATACAGAATACCACAGCCTATCTATAAAAACGGTAATTAAAAAACTGTTGACACAAAAAGCTCCTGAAGATGTATAGAAACTGAATCACTCACACACTGCTGGTGGGACCTAGCAATAGCGCTTCTGGGCATTTATTCTAGAGTAAAAACTTATACTCACACAAAACCTACAGGTGAATAATCATAGCAGCTTTATCTGTAAGAGCTAAACTCTACCAAATGTCCTTCAACAGGTAAATGATGAATCAATGTGTGGTACATTGATACAGTGGACCAATATTCACCAATTAAAAAAAAAAATACTGACACACACAGCAACTTGGATGCATTATAAGGACATTATGCTGAGTCAAAATGCCAATCTAAAAAAGCTGCATACCGTATAATTTCACCTTTATGGAATTTGTGCAATGGCAAAATTACATCAATGGAAAGCAGACATGTAGTTGCCGAAGATAAAGGAAGAAGTAGGAGTAGAAGTAGAGTGCGATTATACAGAGGCAGCACAAGAGAGGTGTTTGTGATGAAGGAATAGTTCTGTATTCTGTATCTTGATGATAATGGTAATCATATGAATCCATAGATGTGATAAAATATGACAAAATTACATAAAGACATGCCAAAAAAAAAAAAAACCCTAAGTGCATGAAAAAAAGTGGTAAAGTGCCAGTAAGATCTATGGTCTAATTCATCATGTTGAGGTTGAGTCATTCAATTTCCTGGTTTGGCTAATGCACTAAAATATATAAGATGCTGCCATTGGAGAAGGTGGGTAATGGGTACATAGAGTTTGTCTACTTTTGCAATTTCTTGTGACTTCATAATTATTTTTTAGGTGCACCTGGGTGGTTCAGTCGACTAAGCGTGGCTCAGGTCATGACAGTTTGTGGGTTTGAGCCCCGAGTTGGGCTCTGTGCTGACAGCTCAGAACCTGGAGCCTGCTTGGGATTCTGTGTCTCCCTTGCTCTGTGATCCTCCCCTCCCCCCCTTCTGACTCACCCCTGCTCACACTCTGTGTGTGTCTCTCTCAAAAATAATAAACATTTTAAAAATAAATAATTAAATTAAGTTAACTTTAAAGAAGTTTTTTAAAAGTGTGTTTGTCCGATAGAAGTGAGAGCACTAGGAGTGGATGAGTTTAGTCCAGGAAAGCGGCGCTTACGATAAGTTCTGAGAATAGACTCCTGGCAGACAGTACGCAAAGATATCCCGGAGGAAGAAGTTCCAATAGAGGAGACAGGGAGTCGTGGCATGAAACCCAAAGGAAAATCGCTTTCCACAGGCTCTCATGCAAATACGCTGGCCCGCACCCAGTGGCAATCAACATCAAGGGCTGAAGGTGGAGGGGGAGCCTGGGGGTGAAAATGAACACGGAACTGAAAGTAAAGGGACCAAAGGAAACAGAAGGAGAGAGTCAATTCTTCCAAGAATTTAACAAGGCAAGAGGGAAACAAAAGGAGATGAAGTGGAGATAAAGAAAGATTAAACCTGATTTAGGATGGAGAAGTCCATAATACTTAAAAATGAGGAGTCGTGTAGAGAGGGAGAGATTTTGCGTATTCAAGAAAAGGAGAAAACAAATGACAGGAAGTGAAATATCCAAGTTTCCAATATCGCCCCAGAAACCAGAGATCGCCAGGGAGACCAAATCACGCCTGCAAAAGCAAAGGGGGGTTTTAGTATGGGCTTATAAACACGGGCTCACAAACTCCAACAACACACTAGATCCACGTGGAGAGTAAGCCCCGAACATGGGGGGGTAGGGGCTTTTTAAGGAAAGGGGCAGTACAGGAAATGGCGACACAGTGATAGTGATCCATTCCCCACCCCTATCAATACTGACAGTAACTTTAATCATACATCGATACTTCTAGTGGGAGTCATCGAAACATTTAAAGTATTGACCAATCAGAGTGGGCCCAGGACCCTCACATAGGGCGTGACTAGTCTTAACCTCCATCTTTAGTCCCGCCCCCAGAAATGTTAATGGTGTTAGCTGGCCTTCAAGGTCAGAGGGGAAACCTGAATCAGACCTGCATCCTTACAGAAGCATGCCCAAAAAGGGCACAGGAGACCGGACCAAGTGTCCGGATTGACGGCTCAGCCTCCTAGAAACAAAGTCTGGTTCTATTTCACATAGACATGATTCACTGTGACCAAATCAGAGACACAAATATTTGAATTCTGAAAAACATCCTTGCATGAATGGCTGCTATTGGGTTTTATAATTAATAACATACTTTACAAAACAATACCAGCCTAGATTTCATGAATCAAAACTGAAACTGGCCATTACAATTATGTATTGCCTGAAGGTATATAATTCTTATTTAGGAATCTGATGAAGGCAATTCCCTCTAGGCCATAATGACACAGGCTTGTTGAACATGTGCTGACTTATAACCCTAAAGCGAAATGACGCTATGAATAATTTTGCTTTCCTCTTCGTACTTCGTGCTTCGTTAGTCTCTCTGAAATTCTAAAATACTTATATACATAAGAATGTTAAGGTAAAACTTGTTTTATATGTAAATCACATTAAAAATAAATAGATTAGGTATTAAAGTCTTACAAAGCTCAGAATCAATTCATTCAAAGGGAGATATTTAACACTAAGACTTTTTCAGTCATTAAGTGATGATAAATTGCACTTACGTGTGAAGCGAAGCTTGTTGACATTAACCCTGCCTGAAATACCACATTGGTCACCTACATTTGTGACAGGCATTCGAGACTACTGCCTGGTGATTCAAAAAACAGTCTGTAGGGAACAGAAGCTGGATTTTTAGTGGAAGCCTCTGAAAGTCATCAAAGAAGTGTGAAATGGCTAACAATATTTTACTGATGAAAGGAAGACAAGAAACTTGAATAATTGGGAAAGGGGAGGCTTCCTTATTTCCATTTGTTTGGGTCATAGCTTTGAACCATCTTTTCTGCATGAGTACATCTGGCACCAAATGTATCAGGGTCAAATGTGATATGGTAGCAATATACAGACATGAAAGTTCTAAAAGGATACCCACTAGACTACTGACCAACATTACCTCTGAGAAAAGATACAAATTCTATACATTTCTACATCAGTTTAGCTTTTTCTGGAAAAAGCATGTGTTCATGTTTACTTGTATAATTGAATACTGTTGACCCTTGAATAACATGGGTTTGAACTACACAGGTCCACTTACATGTGCATACCTTTCAATAAATACAGCACAGTACTGTAAATGTATTTTCTCTTTGCTATGATTTTCTTAATAACATTTTCTTTTCCCTAGCTTACTTTATTGTAAGAATATGTTAATATATGTTAATCAACTGTTTATGCTATCAGGAAAGCTTCAAGTCAAAGTAGGCTACTTGTTAAGTTTTGGGGGAGTCAAAAGTTATAGGTAAATTTTTGACCATGTGAAGGTCAGAACCCCCAACCTCTTCATTGTTCAAGCATCAACTATAAATAATGTATAGAGGCACCTGGGTGGTTCAGTCGATTAAGGGTGGCTCATGTCATGGTCTCACAGTGTGTGGGTTTGAACCCTGAACTGGGCTCTGTATTGACAGTTCAGAGCCTGGAACCTACTTAGGATTCTGTGTCTCCCTCCCTCTCTTCCCCTCCCCCACTCATGCTCTGTCTTTCAAAAAATGATTAAACATTAAAAATAAAATGTTAACAAAAATATTTTATACATTCATAGGTCCATATCTCAGCATCATAATAATGATTAACTAAAGTAATACACGATGTAATAAGTCAATGCACGTTAGCCTTGTTCTTATTCTATTTAGCCAAGATACAACAAATGATTCTCTAAATGGACCATGGCAGATAAAAGATGGCTGCAAATTGACACTCTTCCCATCAAGAAGTGAGGCCTATTTCCATTTTTGTTGAATCTGAACAGGTCCATTGATACTCTGACCAATAAAGGATGATAGAAGCAATGCCAACCCAGTTGTCAGGCTAGGCTTTAGGAGGATTGGAAGCCTTTTTTATCCTGGGTAGAAGTAAGCCCTGGGTCACTACGTAAAAAGGCCACCTGCCCTTAGGCCCCCATATTGTGGGAAACCCTGGAGGATAAGACACTATGTGGTGAGATAAAGAGAGCAAGTCTTACCAGGCACCATGAGCATGAATGAGGATGCCATCTTGAAAATGATACCTGGCAAATGGATACAAAGTATTTAACGAAACTTTACCAGATCTACAAAATTGTGAGTAAAACCCAAATGGTCTTTAATGCTAAGATTTGAGGTGTTTGTTACACAGCTATAGACATCCAAAGCAGCATCTTTAATGGGGACCTCACCTGTCTTCTTTCCTTATCTGCATTTTCCAATTTTCTATAGTAATTGCATAATTCCTTGGCAACTGGAGAAATTCTTGTAATTTAAGTGAAACATCTGAAAGAAGATGGAATAGTTTCCAAAAGTACTCCACAAAACAACTAATAAAATTCGGTATTTCTGTAGATGTTAAATGACCCTTCAGGTAGCTGTGGAAGCCAGGAGAATTACGGGGCTAAAATTTTGTACAAGGGGGCAACTCTAGGTGTTGAGCTAATGAGCTGCAGTCGTCTGTTCCCTGAGGAAATTGTTGACATTCAGCATATGCGGGAGCCTGACAATCTAGGCTTGGCCCAGATAGAGCCTCACTGTTTGGGGACAGTGAAAGCAGCAGAGCTTTTGGTGGTTCTACAGGAAACCAGTAATAAATCTGGAGGCTTTGAAGGACCTCGACACACAGCTAGTTCTCCCCTCAAGCCATGTGCCAAATGTTGAAAGTATAGTAGGGTTTGTTGCTTTATAACTATACTGAAAATTTCTAAAAAACAGAAGAAAATTTTATGCAGTCTCATGGTCCATTGAAGGGAAAAAGCTCACTGAGGGAACAAAGTTCATATGCACACCAGCCAAAAACCCTGGAAGAGACAGTGAACAGACCATCTGTAGCTGCATTTTCCCTGGAGGTCTTTATCAATTCTGATCCGAGGACAGAATCTGAGCATTGAAGACAGAAACCAGAGAAACGTTGGTGGTCTCAATAAAGCCAAGGTAAGCAACTAGATAACTCCAAGAAAAAGGACACATTTATCAGGGTGGGAAAAAATAAAACCAAGCCACATTCTGCTTATAAGAAATCTGCTTTAAGTACGAGGACAACAAAATGACAAATCTAAAATGGAAAAATATACCATGCATGTGCTAACCAAAAGAAAGCCAGAGCAATTGTACTAATGCAAACAGAGTCAACTTTAGGCAGGAAGAAAAACTAGAGAAACAGAATATTTCATCATGATAATGTTGCCAGCACAACAGTAAAACAACAATTCAAAATCTATATGTTCACTATAAAATATCTTCAAAATACATAAAGCAAAAATGGACAGAATATTAAAAAGAGAAATGGGCACATTCACAGCATAGAGACATTAACATACTTCTTGCAAAAGTTACTAGAATAGGCAAACAAAAACAAGTCATGAGGACATATGAATTAAGATTATGCTTAACAAAACTGACATATATAACTATGTACATATACATGTATATACACTTATATATGTGTGTATATATATATACACATATATATAATTATAAATACTGCAGTGAAGTAAAAAAAAAAAAAAAGCCAATGGTTAAGAGAAGAGGAAAAGAACGTCTACTCTAGGTTGTTGGAGATATAGTACCCAAGATGGAATCTTAGAATTCAGTGTTCAGTTCTCATTCTTATCATTGTAATTATGAGATAAAATCCCAAGAGAAGGAGGGAGTATTTCTTAGTAAATGAAATGTCTTTCTATTGATCTAAAAAATCAGTGCTTTCTCCAGAGATATGACTCCTATACTCCATTCTTCCAGCTAAAACCTCTTAAATTCTGTTCAGATTCCCTTCTCAGAACCATAGAAAATTCAGAGGTAACAACAAAAAGTCATGTCTTCCCTTTCTTCCAAATACAGGCTCAATAAAAATTTAAGAAAGTATAAATTACACACCAACTTCCATCCAGGTTTCATCTTTGCAATAAGCTCCGACTTCCTCACTTTGATTTATGAACATATTGCTTTCTCCTAGGAATCTTTAAGGGACAGTTATTTGGCCCAAATTCAACTCAGTCACACTGCTTGCCAAATAAAAACAGTCTCCAGTGTGTCTTTTCCTGTTTTGATGCATATTTCTTTTGAATACCTTATTCGAGTTTATGATACTTCAAGTCCCAGAAAAATGCCTACCCCTTGCTGCATTTCCGGTTACCCATCACCTCTCAAAGATCCTTGGTTCGCCAATTAAATGTAAATTTCTAGGTTAACTGAATTAGATTAATCTATAAGTTTTCTTTTTTTTCTTAATTTTTTTAATGTTTAATTTATTTTTAAGAGAGAGAGAAAGAGACAGTGTGAGAGGGGAGGGTCAGAGAGAGAGGGAGACGATGCAGAATCTGAAGACAGGCTCCAGGCTCTGAACTATCAGCACAGAGACCAACGCGGGGCTTGAACCCACGAACCGTGAGATCATGACCTGAACCGAAGTCCGAGGCTTAATTGACTCAGCCACCCAGGCACCCTAGTTTTCTTAAATTAATTAGATTGGTTATTGGAAATCATGCAGAACCAACATAGAACAGGATAATTCCAAAATAAGTAGGTAGTAACTGAAAAAAATCAATCATCAGAATGTATCTTCTTATAAAACAATAAAATGCTCTGAATGAAGGACCAGATCATAGACAATTGATGCTCTTTCCTCAATTTCTGATGTCTCACCCCCCTAAATATTTGGATTATATGAAATACTCAGGTATAAACAGAAATTCCTCAAGGAGCTATTAAATCACAGTGGCATATTCCCTTTCATAGGTTCTGCATTTAAAATCCTAAACAATGTTACTATGTATAAAATGAGCTGAGGAAATGATCAATCACAAAGCCACAGCCATTCATCAGTATTTGTAAGGATTTATAGAAGTGGATGTTCCCTAGATTTAGAAAGCCCTCATGTGAACTATGAGAAAACTTTAGAATTCTCTTTGCATTACGTTTAGTAATATGGCTCCCCTGAAACTAAACTAAACACTGACAGTTTTCTTTCATTTAAAATGTGTTTCTATTCTAAATAATTAGTACATTTGTGCAAAAAAAAAAAAAGAGTGAGAGAAGGGAGAAAACAATAGGAAGTCTCTTTGAGTAGTCCCTATTAATATTTCAAGCATAACTTCATTTTAAGTCAGAGACTTTTTTTCATTTGTTCATTTCATGGTCAAATCAAATAACCATACCAGTTTTATTTACTCATCATTGTACAATGCAACTAATTATTAGACTAGAGAATAAAAAGGAACATATCTTTGACCAACAAAAACCATCACACTGAGGCACTGTTTAATCAGATCCTTGACAGAGTCCTCCCCCCACCCCCACCCTCCACCCCAACCTTTCTACATATGGTGCTGGCTCAAGAAAACAAGTGGATAAAAAAGCCCTTTCTGTCAGAATGTAAGATAACTTACAACTCACAGTGATTGGTGATAATATATCGCCTTGAATGTTAAGGGAGGCACATGACAGAGATGAAGCAAACAATATATTTCAGGAAGCCGCAAAGGCGTAAATTAAGACTTCAGGTAATAGGGATGATACAAAGTCATCACGCAGGTCTGAAATGTAAGTGTGATGGTTCTGACAAAATGTGCTATGATATCCAGCAGGGTAGTGACAGATGATGCAGCACACAGTGCCTAGCATGGCACCAACGGGACACCACACTCCTTACTACAGTCAGGTAAAAGGCAGGTTCGTAACACATCCATTAAATTAGGTTAATAGAGTGTGGTCTGCAATGTCCTTGCTGGAGTGTCCAGGAAGCATGGTGTAGTGCCCCTCGCAGGTTTGCTGAACTGTTATTGATCCAGGGTAAATGTTCGCTCGCTCATGCGTGAAGTGCTAACCTTTGTTCAATTCCGAGCATGTTTTTCTCAGATATTTCAGCTCATCACTCCAAACTTCCCCAGCTGTAAAAAGCTGGGGAGGCTGCATTTTGGCTATTCCAGGGGAATGCTGGGATTTCCAGGGTGGTCTTCCCAGGCTGCATAAGGTAGAGACGTCTGGGTCACTCTCCTCTAGCAGCCCTAGGGTCTGTGCTATTTTGTTCTCAGAGAGTCACAGAAAATGGGAACTCAGAACATGACCTTCTCCTTTGTACTCATTTGCTACTAACGGTACTCAAACATCACACATGCTCTTCAGAGAAAACAAAACAAATACACATGGAGATGAGAGAGACTTTTACATAGACAAATAGATTATAGAGACAGAGACAGAGATAGAGATATATCTATAGATATAGATTACTGGTATACCTATAAAATTCCTCCCTTTATTGCTTTATAATCAGAACCCTGAATTACATCTAACCTAGTTCATCCACCAAGTGCCATCCACATTTTTTAATATTACTCACAACAATACTCAGTTTTCTCTGACCCGGTCTAAAGAATGGAAGGATCCTAATAATGATATTGCTTCAGGGACATGTAAAAAGTGCTTGCTTCACTCCCATCAAATGACTGATTCCTGAAATGCCACAATTAGTAATAACTGCATCATTTAATATTTACTTCCCCATAGTATGTAAATTTCAAAATAAATAACAATTAAGCCTTACCAGTCATTTTCAACCTAATAGGAACAGATTAATAAAAATCCATTCTGGATAGCAGGTAAAAGAGAGGGCAAAGAAAAACTATATGTGACACAGCATGTAGAGGACCCTAGCTTTGGGGGAGAGGAAACAGCTAAGGAGAGACTATTTAGGTGGAAGAAATAATGGTAGAGGAATGTGCACCTCATGGATTCTGAACACACTTTCTCTACGATCCCAAGTTTCCTGGTGCAGACCCAGTCATTTGTCCCCTGGTTGAAGTATTAAGAGCCTCTAGAAAGAGGGGCACCTGGGTGGTTCAGTCAGTTAAGGTCTGACTTCAGCTCAGGTCATGATCTCATAGCTTGTGAGTTTCACCCCGCATCAGGCTCCGTGTTGACAGCTCAGAGCCAGGAGCCTGCTTCAGATTCTGTTTTCCTCTCTCTCTGCCCCTCCCCTGCTCATGCTCTGTCTCTGTCTCTCTGTCAAAAATATATAAACCTTAAAAATTTTTTTTAAAAACAGAGCCTCTTGAAAGAGTCTAGCAGACTTCACAAGTGGCTAAAAGAACTAAGTTGAGGAAGGAGTTTGCTGAATTTCTTCCTCTTTCAGTGGCACCATACCCAAAGCTAGAGCTCAACAGGAGGAAATTTTGTATATTTATACATTTCTATACATATATATAATTTTGTATATATTAATGTATATATTAATAAAATATATAACAATATATTAAACTATGTAACATATATAATCCTATATATAATGGTAGTTTCTATTTCTATTTCTACCTGATAACGCTAATAGGTGAAACCTACGAGGTCCACACCCACATTTTTCTCCTCCCAAATCTTCAAAGATGGCAGTGTTACAGTATTCTGAATTATGAGGGCATTTTTCAACACATAATGCGGCATAAATACTGGATATGTGTAACATTACCAATAGGGTAGTTATTCATCATCAAACATTATAATTTGTACCATGGAACATATAAATGTTCACAAAAATTTGGTTTACAAATTAAAAAAAGGAATATAAATATACTCATAAGAATTCAGGTCAGAAAAAAAAAAAGAATTCAGGTCTGATATTACCACCAAGTAAGTTTGCCATAATTCTATCAAAAAAATGCTGTTTATTAGGCCCTTTTTGGTTTAACAATCAAGGAAAATTGATAAATGTTTCTCTCATCCATTAGTTGACAATGCATGCGTCCAAAGTGTCTGTCAAGGGCAGGGGTGGTGTGAATGGGTGATGTTCATGAGACTACCGTAAGCCTCACAGTCTCATAGCCAAGGGCTCACAAAGCCTGAGCGAAGGAGGCCGAGAGACAGCTTTCCTTCCACTGCTCTTCTCTGATCAGTCTCTCCGCCAGAGCAGCACTGCCCCTAAGTTAAGATATCATCATCATTCAAGTGTGGTCGAGTGAGGAGACTTGAAAAGGAATGATGGACAGCTCCAGCTTGCCACCTTCTGTCTCCACGCTAATTGCCTTCAGGAACCTGCCTCTTTTATGTCTAGATATAATTTTCTTCTTCCCTGCTGTGCACAGACATCATCATCTTTTAAGTGTGCCTGGGTGCGGGAGCATATGAAGACAGGAAGAGAGCTTGCCCACATTCCTTCTATCCCAGCCTTTTGTTCAGAATATCTGTTCCCATTTCATCTGACTAGTGGTGGAGTTGCTGTGTTCACACATCCTACACATCTCCAGCCACACATCCTTAATTTCCTGTTGGATGTCTCTCCTTGGACAGTGCACCCCCACTCAAACTAACGCTGAGCTGATAAGATTCTGCCTTAAACATGCTGCCCTCCGGACTTCTGTCTCCTGCAGCCAACTGGGCTTAAAATCCTGGAGACATCAATGACTCCTGCTTTGTCCCCCCAAACAGGAAGCAATGAGTGAGGCCTGCCAGTTCTTCCTTTGGAAAATATCTCCTTGCTTTACCATCTTGTTTCTGAAATTCATATCTTTCTCCATCCATGCCTGATCTAGTGTGGCACTCTTGTAAGACAGGCCACCCCCATTCTGTCGTCACCAGGCCAAACAACACACCAGAGTCAAATGAATCTTACTGAAGCAACTTTCCATTTACCTTTGCTCCATTTAGAACATTACAGAATTTCAAAGACTAAGAATAAACATAGGGGTGCCTGGGTGTCTCAGTCTGTTAAGTGCCTGACTCTTGATTTATGCTCAGGTCATGAGCTCACAGTTTGTGGGTTCAAGCCCTGGATCAGGTCCTGCACTGACAGCATGAAGCCTGCTTGGGATTCTCTCTCTCTCTCTCTCTCTCTTTCTCTGCCTCTCCCATGCTTGTGCATTCTCTCTCTCTCTCTCTCTCTCTCTCTCTCTCTCTCTCTCTCAAAAATTAAATAAATAAACTAAAAAAAGACTATAGGGGCACCTGGGTGGCTTAGTTGGTTAAGTATCCAGGTTTGGCTCAGGTCATGATCTCACAGTTCATGAGCTGGAGCTCTACATCAGGCTCAGAACCTGCTTGAGATTCTCTCTGCTCCTCCTCCTCTCATGCTTTTTCTCTCTCTGAAAATAAATTAAAAAAAAGAAGTGTATATATAGATATACACAAGTTTGTGTGTGTGTGTGTATATATATATATCTTTCATCTGTTTTCAGCGCCTTATATAAGACAAACCAAATTTGCTTTTCCATTTTCAGCTTCCACCCTCCGCTACAACTCTCCCAGGGACCCACCGGCCCTGGCTCACCGTGTGCCCTCATCAGCATCGTTCCCACCCCTCCCACACTTCATGCTGTTCACCTAGTTCAAACCTGACTCCATTCATCAAAGCTCAAGCTTTATGTATCCAAGAAGGGTTCTTTTACCATCTAGGGCCATAATAATTATGGAACAGATGACTGGTCCTCCTCCAATAACCATTCTCCCCTTCTTTCCCATGACAACAGAATGCCCAATTTTTAGCAGAGCACACAAACACCCAGGTGAAAGACTACACTTCCCAACCTCCCTTGCAAGTAGGTGTGGTGTGCGGCTAGGATGCGACCAGTGGAATGGAAATGGAAATGATGTGTTTCACTTCTCGGTCACACACTTCAGAGAAGGGGCGTATTCCTTTGGACCATACGGAGCAGAGCAAAACCATCAGAATGGCAGAGCATGAACAGACACCTGATGACCCTGCAGACCAGTGCTGCCAGAGGAGCTGATGGAAGAAATTTAAATTCTACCTTGCTTAAGCCATTATTGTTCTCGGCTTCTATTACAGTAGCCAAACCTATCTCCTGACTCATTTTATATCATTTATTATTTGTCTGAGTCAACTGCTCATTCCTATCTCAATCCTAAAATTGTTAGTTATCTTTGTACTTATATATGTATCTCCTTCACCTGGTGTGAAGAGGGACCATGACTTCTCTGCAAACAGCTACTTCCAATGCAGAAGTTTTCCTTCACACCCAGGTCAAGTACAGCACACTAAGAAGTTATGAATATAGTCTTACTCTATTTATCCATGATCAACAGAGTGGAGAATGAACTCTTTTGTGTAAGTGCATTGACAAAATAAAAGAAAAATACACCTCAAAAAAGATTTATAAGAATTTTTCTTGCATAAAATATCTGCCAATGTATTTCACTCTTCACTGACATATTTCACACAGGGTAATGAATGTAATTCAGTTGATGCTTTTGTCTCAAGATCATAATTATCAATGTTCATTTTATCTTATTCTCTATATATCTCAATAACAAGTAAAGGATATATTCCTAAATATAAAGTACCTGAGAAACCTTTTGGGGAAACCTGTTATAATATCCTTTTTATGGATGTAATAGTGATGCCTAATTATTGTGGAATCTTTGGAACATGTCGGAAGTCTACAGAAAACAGCCTGAATTCTTATGTTGTATTAACAATATTTTTCTCATCTAGTGCCAGAAAAGTATGTGTCATTCTCCTCCACTTCCTTCATTTCCTTCATGGCATTAATGTGTTGCTGTTTATAATATTATATGAACTAGAATATGAGATGTTCAGGTGCCCTAGAACATCGAGAGTTATGTGAAGATCTGTGGGAAAACTAAAACGCTCTACTCGAGCGAAAAGAGTAAGTAGCAGGTGCGAACCCAGTGCTCCACCCCTGATTTTGGGGTGGCACATATTAGGCTACTCATGCAATTTTTCCTGGAGATGAAGCTGTGAGTTGGGGAAGAGCTGGGGGCATTATGATTGCCAAACTCTGGGTTCCATCTTATTCCTTGAGTACTAGGAATTCTAAAGCAACCAAGCTAATAGTTATAGGGACAGAGATAAAAATTTTATGAATCACCAAACATAATAGTGAGATGTCTCACTTACATTCACACTCCTTGGGTCATGCCTCTGTGTATTCCAGATATAGTGATAGAAAACACAACTTGGCCATTGGTGCAGTGTAGTTGACTGGTCACCTTAGTCATCTGCCATGCTCTTGAGTCTCCAGGTTAGTATCTCCTGTTGGCATACGGGCACAAAGGCAGGAAAACCCAAATGTTAAACGCATGCATATCCACTGTGAAAAAAAATCAAAAATGTAAACTTTATCTGCTAAAATCAAGATGCAGCCTGCTTACTGGGTCAAATGAGCACATGTCCTGGAACATGGTAGATATTTATTGATCTAGATGGAATAAAGTTAAGGGGACAATGGTACATGATTATGGTCTTGTGTCAAGACTAACCAGTTCTGCCTTTATGTCATAATTCAGTGCACAAAACCTTCAACCATCTCATTTCTCATTTCTATAGAATATTCCATCACTCTACTATATGAATAATATCACATTGACAGGACTTGGAGAGCATGAGGCAACAACAGACACTAGATATCTTGGATTGACACTTATGTTCTGGAATCTAAAAGATAATTTTGAAGAAAAGTCAAGGCTTCCCATCATTGATGCTCCTATGTATCCAGAAGTAACACATTTTACTGTCTACTTCTAAGTGGCACAGAAATGTAAGGCCATCTTTGGGTTTTAGAAACAACATATGCCAGACATAAGCACACTCTTTGGCAGTGCTTTCTGAGCAACCCAAAGAGCTGTTAACAGGGAGAGTATTCTAGACCATGAAAAATCTGTCTAGTGCACGGTGGTCTGTCAGTTGCTACTTGTGACCACGGAGCTCCACTGTGCTTAAAGTCTCTGAGGCAGCCTGGAATACTGTTTGGAGCCTGTTGCAAAACTGGATAGAGGAATCACAGCAGTGACACCTGGGCTCTAAAACAGTTACACTCTGTTGAGCAAATCCTTTTTAAAAATGTCTGGCTGCTAATAGTTCTATTACACGGTGAACACATGCCCACAGGGCACGAGTGGCTCATGACCCACACTACTTATAATGAACTTGGTCTTGTCCGATGCTTCCACCCACAAAGCTATGAATGCCCAGCAGTTTCTCATTATCATGGAGAAGTAATAGACACAATATGGGGCTTAGGAAGGTCAGGAAGGCACAAATATTTTGCATAACAGATGGATCCATTTCCCCTTGTGCCTGTCACACAGCCATCTTTCCCGAAATCCACACACAGGACCTTGGGGGAAACTCTCGATGACTAGGAGGAAAATCACTCAAGCCTTGTTTGCAGATGGCACTTTATTAAATGTTGGCATCAGCTGGAGGTACATTCTTGTAGCAATTATAGCCCCACTCATGGGTAGCCTCGAATGATAGTGAAAAAGGGAGAAACCCCAGTGGTCAAAATTCATTTTTAAATCAACCTTATTAAGGTATAATTCACATGCAATAAATTCCACAGATTTTAAGTATACAGGTTGATGAGTTTTGACAAGTGTCCATGTAACCAACATCTCAATCAAGATACGTAACATGTCTATATTCCAAAGAAGTTCTTTGTACTTCTTTATAACCCATCTCCCCATACCCAATCCTCACCACAGAGAACCACTGCTGTGACTTCTATTACTTCAGATTAGAAGATTTTGCTGGTTCTAACACTTCATATAAATGAAATCATACAGTAGATACTCTTTTCTGTCTGGTTTTATTCCAACATAATATCTGTGTGGTTCATCTATGCTGCTATATGAATCAGCAGTTCATTCATTTGCATAACTCAGTAGTATTTCATATCATATATCATAATTTCCTTCTGTGTTCAGATGGCCAAAGATGGCCATTTCTGTGCCACTTAGAAGTAGACAGTAAAATGTGTTCCTTCTGGATACATAGGAGCATCAATGATGGCAAGCCTTACATAAGCAAGTAAACATTGGATTGTTTCTAATTTGGGACTATTATGAATAAAGTTACCTAGAATTCTCATGCACAAATAATTATATTGGCATATGCTTCCATACATCTTGGGTAGATATTTAGGAATGGAATTATTGGGCCATGTTTTAAGTGTATGTTTTTTTTTAATGTTTGTTTATTTTCAAGAGACATAGAAAGAGCATGAGGGAGGGAGGGGCAGAGAGAGTGGGAGACACAGAATCTGAAGTAGGCTCCAGGCTCTGAGCTGTCAGCACAGAGCTCAACATGGGGCTCAAACTCACGGATCATGAGATCATGACCTGAGCTGAAGTCAGACACTCAACCTACCGAGCCACCCAGGCATCTCTGTAAGTGTATGTTTAACAGAGTGAGCAATGAGGAGACCGATTCCTAAGCAGTAGGGTTTTGGGTCCACCTTGCCTGAAAGGAGATGTGGCCTGAGGCAGAGATATAGTGGCTAACATATAGTGGCTATTGTTTGCCTGTAAATAACCAAAGACTTGTCAAAAACAAGATAGAAAATGGATTAAAGAAGATTTGGAGAAGTATATAGAAGAGCCTACAGTGTGAGAATACTGATTCTTACATGGTGATCACGCTTCACTCCCCTCACTAAACAAGATGCTCCCAAGTACCTTAAACAGATAGCTGTGAGCTGACCTTCGTATGGCTGTCTCAGTGCTTGCTAAATGTGTCACACAGTAGCCATGATGGTAAGTCAGAGTTCGTGCCACTTTCGCCTCACAAAATGAGACCTGGCTAATATATGTCTCATATGCCAGTAACAGAGCCACAGGTGGCTGTTAGTTGACCTACATGGTCAATCGATGATACTGGACCCTTCCCATTACGGAAAGCTAGCTATTTTCCCTATTGAGAATGATTCCTGTTCTGAATTGTGAACATCAACAGCCTTCGTGAACTTACTAACTGGTATTCCAAATGCCATTTCCTTTTGAACAAAGAACCACTTACCCATTATACATTGGAAGAAATAAGGGGATCACCTGATACTCATGAAGTTTATTGATCCTTCCATGTTCAACATCACCCAGAAGCAGGAAGACAGTACCTTATAAATTCGGGATGTACTCTTACATGATGCTAAAATGATTGTCAAATGTGGTTTCTGCCTCTCTTATTCATAAAACACAATGCCATGACTGCTACAGGCTGAAATCATATATTGAAGTTCTAACCCCCTGTACCTGTTTTGGAGATAGGGTCTTAAACAAGTAATTAAGGTAAAATGCAGTCACAGGGATGGGCTATAATCCCATATAGCCAGTGTCCTTATAAGAAGAGAAGATTAGGACACAGATACACACAGAGGGAAGGCCATGTGAAGAAAATAGGAAGATGGCCATCTACCAGCCAAGGAAAGAGGTTTCAGAAGAAACTAGGCTTGCCAACACCTTGATCTTGGACTTCCAGCCTCCAGAACTGTGAGAAGCTAAATTTCCCTTGTGTAAGCCACCAAGGCTGTGGGACTTTGCTATAACAGCCTCGACAGACTAAAATAATGACTCATATGATACTTCATATATCTCAAATGCACTCAATGATGTACAATAATTTTGTTTCTGTCTCCATGACTGTTGGCTTTGCTGTTGGTTTTTTGAGCCTGAGTCCCCAAGGGATGCAAGAAACCAGGAGTAAGGCAATCTCAGGCTCTTGTTCTTCCATAAACTCTGCCTCTCCCATGGGGTCATCTTGCAGAAGTGTCGGGGAAAGACAAAGGATGGAGAAATTCGAAATACTGATTGAAATTAACAAAGAAATTGATTAAATTATTAGATTCAAGCTTAATAATAGATTCAAAATTGTTACATTTATTTTCCTGCTTACCAGCGAAGGGCAGCTGATGGGAAAGATTGTTCATCAATACATACAATAGAAATTGGTATTATCTGTGTATATATAACCTGTAGTCTGCATCATGTTTTGCAACATTCACTACAATACTATACATAGGGCGCACTTAGGAGGTGGTGACTTCTATTTGGGGAGAGTCCATTGTTAACAGGGCAGGTAGAGAAACTGCTAAAAAGATACACGAACTCTTTTTTTAAGTAATTTCTACACCCATCTTGGGGCTTGAACTCACCACCCAAAGATCAAGAGTCTCATACTCCACTGACTGAGTCAGCCAGGACACCCCAAAGATACGTAGATTTGTAACTCAAAATTAATCAATAATAAAACACAATAACATATTACAGGTTCAATGACCATTTATCCAACCTTAATTACCAATCAGAACACTAGAAAAAATTACAAAGTAACAAAAACCACTCATGCTTTTACTTACTATGCTATATTATACCATATATAATATTACTGCTTTTGTGAATGTTTCATAACTAACTTAATCGATTCTCTACTGCTCAAACTTTAAATCACTTTCAATTCTTTAAATTATAAACAATATTACCTTTTGTTCTTAATGCATGATTATTTTGCATATTTCTGGTTGTTTCCTTAGGCTAAATCCTAGAAGTTTAATATTCTTTTAGGCTTTTAGTATTTCTGGACTGTCTTCAAAACTACTGTACTGATGTATACTTCCACCTGGAATATATAACAGTGTCTATTTATTTAAACCCGAACATATGTTGGATTTTATATTCTTCATCCTAATAATGTGGCATTAGGGAAGCTGTGTGGATATTTCAATTTTGATCATTTTTGTGATTATGTAGGTAAAATGTTTTGCATGTGAAGACTGAGCATTTTCCCTTTGGGGATTTCAGGCACCAGACCTTAAGTAAACTGAGCCAAGTCAAGTTACAATGACAAAGTCAGCAGAGAAAGGCAAAACAATGATCAATATCATCCCTCTTAAATAATTGAGATTGTAATGGAAGTGACATTTACCAATAATCAATTAATACATATTCATGTACTGATATGTGTGAACTCAAGGCAGGTTATCTGCAATGATGACCTCACATACACACACACCCACACATACCCCCCCCTCCACACACACACACAAAACAACATCTACAATAGTAAAGGGCCTGACACTTGCATACAGTTAAGTTTTGGTGGGTTTTTTTTTTTTTTACAGCTAAGTCTGACATGTTCTTTGAAATGGAAAATCACATATAGTATTAATCTTTGTTGGGATATTTTTAATACTGGTTAAACATAATCTTCAAAACAATACCATTTTTTTTCATATGGAGAGTAAATGAGTGGCTTGGGAAGAGAGTTACAGTTAAGTTTTTCAAGAAAAAAGTTAGAATGTTTCTGAATGATTAACAATCTGAGTATAGATAAAATTTACTTCCCATGTCAAAAGCAATTAAAATGGAAAACAAATATCATTTCCATGTCCCTCTGTAATTTGGACCCTCACTTCAATAGTTTAACTACTTTCCTGATTCCAATTTAGCGTTTGGTCACATTCAAGCCTACAGAATCATTACTTAGCATGCATAATATTCAGATATCACAGAGCTCATTGCCAAGCTCTTTATTTTAAGGCAGAAATCCTCACATATATTCATAGTCTTTGGCAAAGCTGTGTTTGTTTCCCAGCCTAGTTTTTGTTTTGACCAAATACAGTATGATTCAGGGCAAATAGGCTCTAAACTACCAAAGTAACATATATACAGATTCATGTATACAAATTCATCACAGTCTGCAGACAAACTCATTGTATTGTAATTCTATAGGAATCCTGAAACATTCTGTCACTATTAAAAACTCTTTTTATTGATAAGGATCTAAAGAGTGTTGCTGGGTTTAGTTACACAAACAATTATAAGATTTATCTACAAAACAGAAGCTATCAATTTGAAATGTAGATAGGATGGAGTTTAGAGGCCAATGTTAGTATTAAATATACCAGTAAACTCTCATCAAAAAAAAAAAATCACAGTGTAAGTAGCACAAATAGCAATACTAAGTGCCTAAGGTATTGAATCCTGCTAATTCAACTTCAGGGCAAAAAAAAAAAAAAATTCCAATGTGTTTAATCTGAGAAACATAATCAACAGAAATCAATAGCTTGGAGTCCTTAAAGGCTCTTTCTTAAACAATAAGTTAAAAGAAAAAGAAGTGGGGTTAGGGATGAGAAAATAATTGGTTTAGGCTAATGAGAATAGATTCCTGGGTTACAGTTAGATGACATGGACACCTGAAACAGTAAACTCGCACAGGTAGCACTAGCACATACAAAAAAAGGATATCAATTTAGCCTTTTGGTTGTTTAGTTGGAGATGAAGAACCCTCTGGTTTCTGTCTTGGATAGTCATTTGACTTGTCATTCAACAAAATAAGGAATACAGGAAGAGGAGCTAGCTCTATGAAGTGGGTAGATGGAGACAGAGCTGAGAAGTGAGAATATGTTTCAGTCAACCAAGGACACACCTATGTTGTGAAGCCCAGTTGTAGGGAAGCTACAAGGATCTTAAATTCTAATGTCAGTCTCTGGTTAACAGCAGGCTTTGGGAAGAAAACATGCGTCTGCTGAAGCTATGGGAAAAGGTAAACTCATTCAGGAACAGTTTAAAAAATAAAAACACAGGACAGGTAATGAAGATGCTTGACAAATAACAGTATTACAGAGATGGGTCAAGAAAGCATTGTCAATAAAAAGAGGGTTTTTTAAATTTTTTTAAATTTATTTATTTATTCTTGAAAGAGAGAGCGAGCAAGTAAGAGTGTATGGGGAGGAGGGGCAGAGAGAGAAAAAAAGAGTATCTCAAGCAGGCTCTGCACTGGCAGCAGGTCACCCAACGTGGGGCTTGGTCCCACAAACCATGAGATCATAACCGAAGCCGATATCAAGAGTCGGATGCTTAACCAAGTGAGAGGACCAGGAACCCCAATAAAAGAAAATTAAAATGTACCACAAGAGGGCTGGAAGTAAAGCAGAAATATGAGTTTTTACAGAAACCAAAAAAACAGAAATAGTCAAAAGGATAAGTGTAATCAAAAGTCTCAGGTGTTGTTAAGAGGAAAATAAGTTAAGTATTAAAATTGTCCACAGGATTTAGTAATAGGAAGCCATTAAATGTGACTTGGGGAAGGCATGGTAGAGCAGAAGCCTCAGTGGTCTACTGAATTGATCCGTAAACAGAAGGAGAGGGGGAAAAATCTGCATGCACTCTGGCTCCTCTTACCCCCTCAAAAAATCCAGGGGCGCCTGGGTGGCTCAGTTGGTTGAGCGTCCAGCTTTGGCTCAGGTCATGATCTCATGGTTTGTGGATTTGAGCCCCGCATCAGGCTCTGTGCTGACAGCTAGCTCAGAGCCTGGAGCCTGTCTTCAGATTCTGTGTCTCCCTCTCTCTCTGACCCTCCCCTACTAGCACTGTCTCTGTCTCTCCAAAATAAATAAAAACCATAAAAAATGTTTTTATTTTAAATTTCTGTCTCTAAGCTTTTAGCAAGGAGAAAATTCACCTGTATTTCTCAGGGACACACTGAAACACACTGACTTATCTTTGTATAAGAGTCACAAAACATCAGGAGTTACTCTCATTTACCTCAGACAACACTTTTATGGGATATGGAGGATGGAGTAGGATTTAGGGATAAGAATTTTTTTTTAACACTTCCAGTGCACTGGATGTTTTTCTAAACTCTTACAAATTATCTCACTTAATTTGCACCAGAGCACCTCTAAATTGGACAACTACACGTGAAATTTACAAGTCAGGATGTAGGTTCATAAATGTTGAGTTCTGAAGTCCATGAGGCAACGAGGTGGAAGAGATGGTCCCACAGCCTATCTACTTTCCACCATGAATTGCTTCTCCCCTCCCATGTGTCCTTCTGCTATGGCCCAAAGCACAGACAAATTTACACACTGTCCCTAGGCTGATATGTGTTTCTATTTCCTAAAGGCCATCTTCCCAAAGCTGTCTTTAGGGCAGATGCCCAAATTCCCCTCCTTGAGGAGTCTACACTCAGATTCTAGATGATTTGCCAATATTCTCTTTTTCCTAGATTTCCCCTTTCCCAAAATGCAGAGCTAAAAATTTGTCAAATGAGTCCTAGGAATACGAAGTAGTTCATATGTCCAAATTCACAGAATTCACTGAAATAGTCATTTTTAAAATGGTTTTTGCAGCTTCTGCATTGCAAAGGAAAACAATCAAGAAAACTAATAGGCAACTGATGGAATGGGAAAAGATAGTTGAAAATGACATATCAGATAAAGGGCTAGTATCCAAAATCTACAAGGAACTCACCAAACTCCACACCCAAAAAATGAATAATCCAGTGAAGAAGTGGGCAGAAGACATGAACAGACACTTCTCCAAAGAGGACATCCAGATGGCCAACAGACACATGAAACGATGCTCAGCATCACTCATCATCAGGGAAATACAAATCAAAATCACACTGAGATATCACCTCACACCAATTAGAGTGGCTAAAATGAACAAATCAAGAGACTATAGATGCTGGCGAGGGTGTGGAGAAATGGGTACCTTCCTACACTGTTGGTGGGAATGTAAACTGGTGCAGCCACTCTGCAAAACAGTGTGGAGGTTCCTCAAAAAACTATCAATAGAACTCCCCTATGATCCAGCAATAGCACTGCTAGGGATTTATCCCAGGGATAAAGAAGTGCTGATGCATAGGAGCACATGTACCTCAATGTTCATAGTAGCACTGTCAATAATAGCCAAATCATGGAAAGAGCCTAAATATCCATCACCTGATGAATGGATCAAGATGTGGTATATATATACACAATGGAGTATTACATGGCAATGAGAAAGAATGAAATCTGGCCATTTGTAGGAAATTGGATGGACCTCGAGGGGGTCATGCTAAGCGAAATAAGTCAGGCAGAGAAGGACAGATACCATATGTTTGTACTCATAGGTCTAACAGGAGAAACCTAACAGGACCATAAGGAGGGGAAGGGAGAAGAGAGTTGGGGAGAGAGAGGGATGCAAAACATGAGAGACTATTGAATACTGAAAATGAACCAAGGGCTGAAAGGGGAGGGGGATGGGGGAAGGGGGATGGTGGTAATGGAGGAGGGCACTTGTGGGGAAGAGCACTGAGTGCTATATGGAAACCAATTTGACAATAAACTACTTAAAAATAAATAAATAAATAAAATAAAATGGTTTTTACTTGTATTATTAGCTTTCTTTTTGCCAAGAATATAAAGTTTACATAATGTAAACATTTGCTTTTTCTGATTAGCAAATTATATGCTCAATGTAGGAAAGTGGAAAAGTTTAGCAGAATTCTTGTAACTGATATCCTCTTAACAGACTTGCCAGACTACTCAACATTCTCCATTTCTATGTAAAAATTACTGACTAATGCCCAGAATGTACCAAATTTGCTTGTGGCTCATAACTTAATCTGACATATTTGCAATGTCTCATCTCATGGGTTGATTTGTAAGCTTACCAGAATAAGATTATTTATTCACAAATTAGTTTATTAATGTGTTTATGAAGTATTATTAAACATCACATAAACCAAGAAAATATGACTACAAAAAGAGAGCTATTGAGTCTATAAAAATAATTTGAATTCTTTGAAAATACTTGATAAAGATAAGTAATTAAAATTTGCTGTTGAATTAAGTGTGGGTATAATGTTTTTCATCATAATAATTTGCTGTTTCCACAACCTTTTTTTACTACAGAAGCCAAAGTGGGGTCATTTTTATAAGAAAAAAAAAAAAAAACCAAAAAAATGGCAACTTTGCTTGAAAGATGCTTTGCTTTAAAAAAAAAATGCCTTGGATTCTCCAAGAAAAATCTAGGAAATAAATAAGCACTTACCAGTAGAAAGTCTAAATAAAATATTTATGGATATGCATGTATTTTTGTTTTGATTCTCTCCTTCAACAGCATTTAAATTTCCTCATCAACTACTTGTCACTATGATGCTTAATGACAATCATCCATAACCCTATTGGCAACAATGTTAATCATGACTGTTAACACTGCAGCCAATTTCCTCTAGACCCATTCTTTCCATCCGTTTTACAAAGATTAGGATTAAATCATACCCTACACACAAATTCATAGCTCTCTTTTTTATTGGCAGTGTATAGCAAGCATTTCTCCCTATGTAAATCATTTTTTTCTTTTCCAAATCTACTTTATTTTAGTTTGTTGCACCCTATAACTATAATGGACTATTGCATATACAATAAGAATGCACAGCTCAATAACTTTGACTATTTTTATATAGTTGTATGCCAAAAATGTAAATCAAAACACAAAACATAAGCATCATCACCCCCAGAAAGATCCCTTATGCCTGCTTCCAGTCAACTTGCTGATTTTTATTACTATAGAATGCTTTTGCCTGAACTTGGATTTTATCTGAACAGCATCATATAGAATGCATTCTTTCATGTCTGACTTCCCTAGTTCAACATAATGTTTTTAAGATTCATTCATGTTGTTGAATAGCATAGTTTGACCTGTTTTATTAATAAGGAGTATTCCATTGTATGAATATACTACAGTGAATTTGTACTTTCTCCTGTTAATGGACATGTGGTTGTTTCCCAATTTTAAGGATGCTATGAACATTTTTGTGCATGTCTTCTTTTGGACAGAGTTTCTTATTTCTGAGTCACTGGGTAGATGTACATGTAGCTTTACACCAATCTGCCAGCTTTTCAAAGCGGCCATATCACTATTACAAGCCCACCGACAACATGTGAGCATCTGGGTATTTCAGGTCCTTGTCAACATTAGGTATCCTCAATATTTTTTATTTTATCCATCCTTTTAGATGTGAAATCATATCCCATCATAGTTTGGATTTGTGTTTCAGTGCCGAGTAATGATGTTAAGCCTCTTTCCATGTTCTATTAACAGTTTTTCAATAGCTGAGTCTATTCTTTGCTGCAGATATACTGTTCACTCTCTCAGCTAGGTCTTTCCTGCTTACCCTTTTCCCAGGACGGTAACTGTGTGTTATCTTAAATGATAACTTATCTATTTACTTACATGTTTTCATGTTGTTTATATATTTGTTAGCATGTAAATGCCACAAGATTAGGAATTTAGCCTATCTTATTTACCAACACGCCAACCAAGATCAGTACTTGACACATAAGCTTAGCACAATATTTGTTGAATGAATTCTTTATGTAATAAAATATTATCTGATATTTCCCCTGGCATTTCCTGTTGCCTCTTTACACACTTATTCTCATTTTGAATCTTCCTTCCCACATCAATTTGGGCAAATAAGCTGCAGTATTTAGTTCCTCAGAGATGAAGGACAAGTGCAGAAATGCAGGTGAGAATTTCTGTGGTTTTCAGGTTTCAAGGTAGATTTTTTTTTTAACCCTCAGCAGAGAAAATAGGTTTGAGGGTTTGTCTCCTTCATCAGTGATTTCTTATTGGTATCTGTCAAGGACACTTTAAACACATAGGCCTGTGTTACTGGTTCCACAGAACCAGGGCCAGTGGGCATATTTCTCTACAAAAGTACTAAATTAAGATGCTGCCCCTGGATTGCTCTAGGTTATCTGGACCGTCTGGGGCTTAGAAGCACAGGAGGACTAGAGAAAAGGTCCAGCATAGACCAGAACAATGAACACAAACAGAGACCAAACACCTGATGAGACCTGGAAATCTAAACTTTCTAAAATTATTTCAGAAGCCATGTGATTCAGTAATCCTGATTCCCCTATACCTTCTAACTGTAACTAGCTTAGATGGACAGTCGTGAACATAGACCTCCCGAGAAGTGACTCATCCAACTGTTTATTTTCTATTCCTATAAACAGACAATTGTTCCTCCAACATATATATTGCACACTTGTCCGATTTTCTCCATTTCTCCTGCTGCCATCAGTCTTTGCCACATCTCTTCTTTCCCAAAGTACCACTGTAACATGTCTCTCTATTTCTCTAGTACCCCAGTACCGTCTGTTCTGAACATACCCACACAGATGAGCTCTGGGCCTCATTCAGATCACGTGACTCTCCTGCTTAAAGTCTTTCCGGGTTTCTCAATGCACTTAGAACAGACTTCAAACTCTTTACTGTCCCCTCTCAAGGGCAGACGTAAAGATCAGCCCCATAAGAAAAGTAGGGCTGGTGGTCCTGAGCTTGTGATAGCAAGAGAATCAGCCACCATCGCTCACAGTTTGGTAGACACTCAAACTGGCAGAGGAGTGGGAAAGCTTTATAATGGAAAAAGAGGTTTCAGTGCCTTATTAAAGACTGTGGGAGGGGCGCCTGGGTGGCTCAGTCAATTAAGCGTCCAGCTTCTGCTCAGGTCATGATCTCATGGTTCGTGGGTTCGAGCCTTGCATCAAGCTCTGTGCTGACAGCTCAGAGCCTGGAGCCTGCTTCAGATTCTGTGTTTCCATCTCTCTCTGTCACTCCCCAGCTAACATACTCTCTCTCTCCCTCTCAAAAATTAATAAACATTAAAAAAATTTTTTTTAAATAAGTAGAAGGGAGGCATCCTATGTAATTGGTTAAGGGTCCATGTTTGGCTTTCTCTAGTTGGTCCAAAGTTGGAAGTGAGAACAAAAATTAGGAGAGCTGCCAGCTATTCATCAAGTCCTAGTCCTGTGGGCCAATCATTACAGAAGTTATCACTTAGCTCCTGGGATTGTCACTGGAGATATCAGTCTGGTTTCCTGCGAGTCTGTTTGTAGCCAATTGGTTTCCTGGGTGTTTACTGTAGATAAGAAGTTGGTTGTAGGTTCAAAATTCTATTTTTATATCCAATCTGGCCATTTTCCATTTGTATATTCAGCCTCTCATTTCCTGTGTCATGTATTTTCTACCCTCTGCTATGGTCTTATCCCCACTCTATCCTCCACACTGCTTTTTTTTAACCCATTTTTGCTCAAATGTACTAGCCAAAGAAGCTTCTGAGAAGTCCACCGAAATTTCAAACTCAGCCCTGACTCCTTCTCAATCTTCAAATCTCAGGTTAAGTCTGATTTCTCTCCAGTCTTTCCCACATAACTCTATTTACAAATCTGCTTACACCACCACTACTTTACTAAATATTAACCATTGTTTGTTTTCTTCATTTCATGCACATGTTCTGGTTATTTAGACTCATCTTCCTACTTCTACTTCAGCCGTCTGCTCCACTGAACTCTAAGTTTTTGGAAGCAGGATCCAATGTTTACCATTTCATTTCTAGTACCTACCAGAGTGTCTAGAATAGGCCAGCCTTCAAAAGAAATTTGTCAAATGAATATCAGTCTGCCCCCCCCCACTCTTTTGTTGTTGTTGTTTTTCTTTCTTTCTTTTTGAGAGGGAGATGGACAGAGAGAGAGCAGGGGAGGGACAAAGAGAGAGGGACAGAGAGAGAATCCCAAAAAGGCTCCACACTGTCAGCACAGAGTCTGATGCAGGGCTCAAATTCACAAACCATGAGATCATCACCTGAGCTGAAACCAAGAGCTGGATGTTTAACCAACTGAGCCACCCAGGTGTCCCTTTACTCTTATTTTGCTTTGTAGATCCCCTAAATTAGAAAGTTTCACATATGCTTAGGACTTTTGCAAGAATTAAAACTATCAAAAATATACTTGTTGAATATTATCAAGACAAGTCTAGTATTTTATAACTTTAAAAATTTTTTCATGTTTATTCATATTTGAGAGAAAGAGACAGAGCACATGCAGAAGAGGGGCAGAGAGAGGAGGAGACAAAGAATCCAAAGCAGGGTCCAGGCTGCAAGCTCTCAGCACAGAGCCTGATGTGGGGCTTGAACTCACAAACCATGAGCTCATGACCTCAGTCAAAGTCAGACATATAACCATCTAAGCCACCCAGGCACTCCAACAAGTCTAATATTTTAAAGTGAAAATATTTTCATCCTTGTGTACGGACAGATTATTATTTTTAAATTCTGTTCTTCAAATACTGTGCCTCCAACAGGATTATAATTCAAATCTATGTTACATGCTGAAATTATTCTCTATAATTTATGTTACTTAATAAACTAATCCAAACTTTCTAATGGAACAGCAGAAAACAACAAGAAAAATGCTCTAAAGAAGGAACAAAGAAAATGCATTAAAAATTTAATTCTGATTTGTTACACTCTGACAAATGCCAAGAATGCCAAAAATTGATAACAGACCTCAAATAATCGAGTGCTACACAATACAAATACAATGGTAAAAAAAAAAAAAGTGGGTTCTTTGGCAGTTTCTTGATAATTCAGAAGGTGCATCAACATCTTCCAGTGACTCTTTAAGGATAGCAGAGAGCATTACTCCTGCTTCATATATAGAAGCTTATGAATGGAGAAAGGAGGAGCCATTTTAATTATCTGGATCCTGACCAAACAGGAGTATATCTTATCATTTTAGCTGATAATTAGAAACTCAAAAATCATCTTTTCCCTAAATTTTACTTTCACCTCAAACTATCATTCTGACTCAGAGAGGATAAGAAAAAATCATGAGATTTTCCCCCTTGACTACAAATAGCCATTAGGATACTGTCCATTCTTAAGTCCAGAAATTAAGACCCTGACTGATGGACAACACAGGGATTGAAAATGAGAACGCAGTAGAAATGTGTTCCCATCATTTCTTTTTCCTACCAGGACCAACTGTGGACACACAGTAGGGGGCATATTATCCTTGCCATTATCCAATTGACCCAAGTGACAAGAAATCAAAATGTCTTTAGAGTCTTTCAAGGGGATGGGGATTAGAGAGGGGAGGGGTGAAAGCTGCCGCCTTTATCTTGACACCTTTTAAAACTAGGGAATCCATTTAATGTTGCGTGCATTATTCTAAAATGGTAATTACCCTGAAAATATATGATAAACACATGCTAATGAGATAAGCCAACAAGGGCAAAAAATCCACTTTAATAATGCAATCATAAGAGAAAGTTTTAAGTAGATATGGGGAAATTATCATAAATGTCAAGGCTCACAAAATATAATAAAAAGGATTGATGTGTTTTATACATGCTAAATCACTGATGGGGATTTATTATCTACACAAGACTCCCAGCTGACAGGAAAACAGGCTCACCACATAACAATAACTTTTGTAAAACATTACCATTTAATTTTACATTTTTCTCTCCTTTTACACTGAGCTCATAATTCAAAAATTTTCCCATGCACTAAAAGGGTATCAAATCTTTTGAAGGAGGTGTGAAAAGTTTTTTGTTACCATTTGCATGAAAAAAGAAACAATTAGAAAAGGTGCTGGCTGTCTTCACAAGCACATCTATTTCCCTCTTAAGAGTGAATACCGATATCTCTATTATCAAGACTGTAGTGAGAAATGCATATGAAATCTGTGTCTTCCAAGAGGAAATTAAGTGTGGGGAAGAAAGCGTTTCAATTTGTATTAAGAAATTAAAACAGGGGCATCTGGGTGGCTCAGTCAGTTAGGCTTCTGACATCAGCTCAGGTCACAATCTCCCAGTTGGTGGGTTCGAGCCTCACATGGGGCTTTGACTTGCATCGGATTCTGTGTCCCCCCCTCTCTCTGCCTGTCCTCCACTGGTGCTCTGCCTCTCTTCAACAATAAGTAAACATTTTAAAAAGTTTAATAAAGAAAAATAAAAACAAAAGTAAAAATAGACATTACTCCAGCTTCCTAAGAAGATGCCAGAAAAAAACAACCTTGAAGGAATAGAAGAGGGGATTAAACCCAGCAAGTGCAGAGGATTCGTTTGGGAGAAAGACTAGAGCTGTTAGTTCAATAAAATCCTGGAAGACAGATTTGCGGAAGAAGCATGCTCAGTGTGGAGAGTGAAGGAAGTCGGGAATACGCTTAGGTACAGGCTGCAGTGGGATAGCGTCCAGTCTTGTTGTTTCCCTCTAGAGACCCCATGCTCAGAAGCAGAAGCAGAAGCAGGAATTTAAACAGGGAGACGTAAGAAGTAAAATGAACACAATCTTCCTTCCTTCCCTATATGCAGAGCAACAGCAACCCATGGTGGTACGTTGCAGTCCGAGCAAATGTATCAGAGAGATAGTCTCTAGAAAGAGCAAATAAACCAACTAAGGAAAGTTAAGCCTGTTGGTGTGACTGTTGATTCTGCATCATATATTTATGGGGTGGGGCAGGGAAAGAAGAATACTGAGCCCTTAGAAGTCATACATCTTTGGACTAACAGGGACTTGAGTGCCAAGCAGACTCAGAAAACACACTTCTACCTTCTGTTTGTTTGAGAGTATGCACACTCACACACATGCACAGCTGGGGAGGAGCTGAGGGAGAGGGAGACAGAGAATCTTAGGCAGTCTCCACATCCAGCATGGAGCCATCATGGGACTCATTCTCATGACCTTGATAATGACCTGAACGAAAACCAAGAGTCAATCACTTAACCAACTTAGTCACCAGAGCCCCCCCTCCCACCTTTTGTTTTTAGATTAAAAACTGAAATGTATTCCAGGTTTGAAAATGATAAATACAAGTATGATACATTTAAGACCTGGGCTATACACAGAATGATGGGTAACAAATGAGTTCGAGGTTCATTCTGCAGGTTGACACTGTAAAGCTGTGCTTGCCTTTGACTTACCTTCCTCAGCACTGCACTGTAATATTCATGTCAAGTAGAAATACCCAAGAAAGAATTAGTTCAAGAATAAAAGTTATCTAACCTTCACTTGACAAAGCCATCCCAACAGTAACCATCAAATATAGGACTATGAGGAGCTTACAGTGCGAAGTCCAGAAATTCCCTTGGTATTATATCACTTATAAAATGGTATTTAAATTAGGAGCACGTAGAATCCAGGCCATGATGGGCTCTGGCTGGTATAAAAGGAAGTTTTCAAGCAAAAATCAAAAACAGTGTCATAGGAGCCCTTGGGTGGCTCAGTCAGTTAAGCAACCCATCCTTGATTTCAAGTCAGGTCATGACTTTACAGTGGTGAGATCAAGCCCTGCGACCAAGTTCCAAGCTGAGCAAGGAGCCTGCTTAAGAATCTCTCCCCTCTCTGTCCCTCCCCTGCTTCCGAGCACACAAACATGCATATACATTCTCTCTCAAATTTCCAAAGCAAGTATCCTATTATAAGAAGGAACTCTTGGGTAGTCAATTGGATGTTTTGTTTTGTTAGTTCAGAAATACAGGGGTAAAGAAATAGAAGACCCTAAAATTTTCTAGGAAAGAAGTTAGGGGGAAAGATTGCATATAAAAAAAGAAAAAACTGCCCCCCAAAAATCAAGATTAGGGTGGCATTAAACCTCTCACTTAGGAAATTTTATGCAAGAAGACAATGAAATAGTACTTTTCAAAGAACTGGGGAAAATTATTTTGAACTAGGTTTCCAGACAAGCTATATCATCAATCAAATATGAGTGCAAAAAATGCATTTCAGATGTCTAAGACTTCTAAGAAATCTTGCCAAGACTCTTTCTGAGTTACCTGAGAACATATTGAAAGAAGCAAACTCAGTCAAAATCAAGAAAGGGAAAAGAGGAGATCCAAGAAATGTTAGATGTAATGTAGAAGTATAGTAAATATAATCTCAAGATCTTTAAAGTTGAAAAGTTGAAACACAATTGGTCAAAATCGCATCAAGTAATGACCCTGAAAAGGTCTTCAAAAAGAAAACATATGGAATAAACGCCACTCCACAGATAGAATGATGAAGAGACTAGACAATGATATGGTGAATAAGACATTAATTTTCTTTCAATAGAAAGAAATGAAAAGCAATTAGAAATGCTAGAGAAATACACAACAGGCGTGCACGCACACAAACTCGGAGTGAAGTCCATGTGGAATCATTTTCACAATCTGATGGCATGTAAGAAAGATAAGTTATTTGGAATTTAATGCTAGATAATTCTTTTTCAGGTTGTACAAGAGTCATGATTTTGAATCAATGGAGAAAAATATAATCCTAGAATATCACTCACCTTTGTATACAGTGTTATTTATATAGGCAAGATAATTAAGTGCTATTTATTAGCAACTCTTAGAATCAAACTGTAGGGGTGCCTGGGTGGCTCAGCTTAAGCGTTTCACTTTGGCTCAGGCCATGATCTCATAGTTCGTGGGTTCAAGTCCTGCAAACAGCCTGGAGCCTGCTTCAGATTCTGTGTTTCCTTCCCTCTCTGTCCCTCCATCACTTGTGTTCTCTCTCACTCTCTCTCTCTCAGAAATAAATAAACATTAATAAATAAATCAATATTTAAAGACTCAAACTGTAGAAAAAGCACATATAATTAAGGACATAAAAGGGAATGTAAAGGCTATCATCCTTGATTCTGTACAAAAAATAAAAGGTATAGCTGTCAACTGCTGGAGGTAAATATGCACTAAGATAGATGAAGGCAATGGTAGAAGTAAAAGAAAGTCTCAACTTATTATGAAGGCAAAATAAACTGCTGAAATTTAATAAGATAAGAAATCATCAAAAAGAAGGAAATGATGCATTTTGGTATATTATTTAAAACTACAAAGTTACCAATAAAATAAGTGAAAATAATAACAACTTAGAGGAAGGTGTAGAAGTAACGCATAAAGTTGATACACTGAGAAATAGCAAAATAAATATTTGTATTATTTAGAATTATAATATACACTGCTCACCATGAGCCTCAAGACCAAAACAGCCAAATGGGGCACAGTTGTTCTTATTTTCAAGACCTTGCATCAAACACCTCTTGTACACAGCCTAACAGGTTGTTGGCTCCACATTTGTCGTCAGCCACACTCAGGGTGATCGTTTTGTGCAGGCTTCAGGTCACTTCACACTGATGGCTCCTTACCTAACGTGCACACCACCTTCAGTGACCTTCCCTTTACCCTCAAGGCTTCTCCACCGCCGCCACAGACCTCCATACCTGTGGGAGGCCCTGTCATACATCCATGTGCAATCTGCCGACCGTGGAGGCCAGTAGGCAAACGGTTCTCCAGATAATCCTTGCACGGATCGTGCTGAGAGACATTCTAAATACTCCTCACAGAATCTTCGTGTGATTGGGCTGCACTTGCCCAGGGTGAGGACCAGCTCGATAATCCCCCCTTTATATTAACTTTTCTTCTCACATTTCAAATTCTTACTCTTCTCTCCCTTCTCTCTACCGTCAACTCCCAAATAAACTGCCTTCCCAGAGTCCCTTACATTAGAATCAATTGACAAGATGAAATCATACCATGACATCTCTTCTGCATCCCTTGCTTTTAGGGTTTTTTTTTCCACATGCATGCATTAATCTTATTTTAAAATTCTTATGAATATTCACCTTATTTGTTATAGATTTGCATAACTCTCATAATTATCACAAGCAAAGACACATCTTAACTTACCTTCTCTGGTTCACTAACAATTGTCACTGTGCACTAAGCATTCACTATATGCTTAAAATGATTTCTCATGTCAAAGAGGATGGTACATTTGGAATCACAGCAGAGACTAACAATAAACTTATAAAATTCTAGTCCGTGGAGTATTAAACTGGGAAATACAAAGACAAGAAATGCAATTTGGAAGTGTCAACATTCCCACGATGATTGAACCTGAATCCCTTTCTTCTTATTATAAAATAGCACAATAATGTTTACTTCCCAGGAAACTGAAGTGACTTTTTAATGATTTTCAAGTACTTCTTGAGGGCTTGAGTGCTGAGATCTCACAATATATTTAAACTAGTCACAGTTCTCAAAAAACTGAGGCGAATGAGAAGTGCCTTCAGCAAGATGTCAGATGATAGGAGTCCTTGATTCACCTCAGCCTCATTTTTGTTAAAATATTTAGGCAAGGAATTGAAACCTTGCAAGCTGTAGTTTCCTCATCTTTAAAGTAAAAATAATGTTAGTTCTGCCAAATCTCAAGGCTACTGTTAAAGGTTAATAAGCAATAGGTGCTCTTAGGATACGATCAGGTACACTGTTGAGTCGGGGCACTATTAGGTCCACGCGAAGTGTATGGCAGCATTCACTAAGACAGAGAAAGCCTCTATTAGAGTAATGTCCAAATTGGGCAGTTATGAAGCTCAGTCCCCGAGGGGAATGCCTGGATGTTCTAACGCCAAGTCTTTAAAACATCTGCCCAGGGGCAGCCAGCAAAATTGCATTGTTGGCTGCCATAATGTTTTGAAAAAAATAGGAATCACTTGCTAATACTTAAATGTAAGAAAGTTAGCATGAAAATCCAAACTTTCAACTCCCCTGTGAAAGTTAGGAGATGTGGCCACCTGGGCTGGGTTCTGGAAACTCACTATTCCCAGAGTTGAATAGGCTTTCTTCCTGACAGATGGGGCATGCACCGTCTGACCTGCCACCGTTCCCACAATTCCCTTCTACCTCACACCTGGCCCACTTCGCTTATTTAGGTTTTCGGTTTGGTCTCTCTAACAGTTAAGTTTGAAGCATGGTTCTGGTATTGGGTAAGGAGACAGACAAATGCTGTCCCAATTATGTGGAAAAGAAAACTTTGCAGGTTGAAGGGAATGGATGCAAACTAAGGAGGAAAGGAGAAGGGGGATGTAAGAGTTCCTGCAGCTTGGTTGGATGCCAAAGATGGAATAGAATAGACCAGAGAAAATGCCCTGCTAGGTGGAACACTACAAGGAACTTCGAGACTCGGGTATAATGTGACGCAACCCTGAGCCAAAAACGACATCTAGAGAGGCCACCACTGAGTATTCCTCATATCATTTCCTTCTCCAACATTAAAAAGAATTCTTAGGGTTGGGGATTTTTTTCTGTTTTTCTTTTCCAACTTTATTGAGATATGATTGACAAATAATGTTGTGTACATTTAAAGTGTACAATGTGATGACTTTATGCATGCGTACCTTGTGAAATGTTTACTACAAAGTTAGTTAACACATCCTTCACCTCACATAATCCTTTTAGTTATAGATGTTATAGTAAGAATATTTAAGATCTACTCTTATAGCAACTTGCAAGTATACAATACACTATTGTGAACTATAATCACCAGGCTGTATGTTGTATCCCCAGAACTTCTTTTTATAACTGGAAATTTGTACCCTTTGACCAACATCACCCCATTTCCCCCACTGCCCCAGCCCCAGGCAACTACCCCTCTACTCTCTGTTTGTATGACTTTGGACTTTTTAGATTCAACATGTAAGGGAAATTATACAGAAGTTTTTTCCCTGTCTCATTTGTCTTAGCATAATACCCTCAAGATTCATCCGTGTTTTCACAATGGCAGGATTTCCTTCTTTTTCATGGCTAAATAATATCCATTTTTAGTGGTATATACATACATACATACATATATACATATCTCATATGTATATATCATGTTTTTACCCATTCATCTGTGGATGGGCCTTAGTGTTGTTTTCCTATCTTCACTAGTATGCAAACAACACTACAATGAACATGGGGGGTGCAGACATCTCTTAGAGATCTGATTTCATTTCCTTTGAAGATACACCCAGAAATAGGATTGTTAGATCATAAAGTAGCTCTATATTTAACTTTTTTTCAGGATGGCTGCACCAGTTACATGCCCACCAACAGCGCACAAGGGTTCCTTTTTCTCCAAATCTTCCCCGACACCTGTTATCTCTTGTCTTTTTGATCACAGCTCTTCTAACAGATGTGAGCTGGTATCTCATTCTTGTTTTGATTTGCATTTCTCTGACGACTTGTGATGGTGAATATATTTACAAGTGTCTGTTGACTATCTGTATGTCTTCTTTGGAAAATATCTATTCAGGTCCTTTGCCCATTTTGTAATTATATTGGACTTCTATTGAATTGTATGAATTCTCTATATTTTGAATGTTAACCCCTTACCACATACGTGGTTTGCAAATCGTTTCTCCCATTTCATAGGTTCCCTTATCAATTTGTTGACTATTTCCTTTGCTGTGCAGACTTTTAGTTTGAAGGTAGCCTCATGTTGATTTTAGCTTTTGTTGCTTACGGTTTTGGTGTCATATCCAACAAACTATTGTCAAGGCCAATGTCAAGGAGTTTTCTCCCCTATGTTTTCTTCCAAGAGTTTTATAGCTTCCAGTCTTATCTCTAGTTAATTTCTGTGAGTGCTGTAACATAGGGATCTAGTTTCATGTTTTTGCATATGAATATCCAGTTTCTGTAAGGATTTATTGAAGAGGTTATCCTTTCCCCACTGAGTACTCTTGTATCCCTTGTCAAATATTAGTTGACTGTATTTGCAAAATATTGATTTTGTTCCAGTGATCTATATGCCTGTCTTAATTCCAGTACCATATGTTTTGTTTACTACATAATTTTGTAATACAGTTGAAAATAAGGAATTGTGATGCCTACACCTTTGTTCATGATCAAGATTGCTTTGATATTTGAATTTTTTTCTGGCTCCATATGAATGTATATCATTCTATTTCTATGAAAAATGCCACCTGAATTTTGATAGGCATTGCATTGCTATAGATGGCTTTGGGGTAGTATGAACATTTTAACAATTATTTCTTCTAATACTTTACCATAGGATATCTTTCCATTTACTTGTGTCTTTTTCAATTTCTTTCATCAATGTCTGATAATTTTGGGTGTGTAGATCTTTCACCTCCTTGGTTAAATTTATTCCTAAGTACTTTATTGTTTTTGATAAGGTCATGAACAGGATTGCTTTCTTAATTTTTCTTTTTGATACTTCATTATTAGTGTTTACAGCTGCAAGTGATTTTTGTACATTGATTTTGTATCCTGACACTTCACTGAATTCATATATTTATGTTTTTTTTGATGGAGTCTTTAGAATTTTTCTATATACAATATCATACCAATTGCAAATAAAGACATTTTTACTTCTTTTCTGACTTGGATGCCTTTTATTATTTTTTTTCTTAGAAAATTGCCCTGTCTAAGGACTTCTGGTATTATGTTGAATAAGCATGGTATGAATTTATACCTTGTCTTGTACTTGATTTTAGAGGAAAAGCTTTCAGCCTTTCACTACTGAGTATGATGTCAGCTGTGGCCTTGTCATATATGACCTTTACTATGTTGAGGTACATTTCTCCAAAACCCATTTTGTTGAGAATTTGTAGCATGAAAGTATGTTGAATTTTGACAAACGCTTTCTCTGTGTCTATTAAGATAATCATCTGATGTGTATCCTTTATTTTGTAATGTGGTGTATTATTTATTGATTTGTGAATGTTGAACCATCCTTGTAATGCACTGATAATGCCCATGTGATCATGGTGTATGATCCTTTAAATATGTTGTTGAATTCAGTGTTTTTTTTTTAATTTGATGTTTATTTATTTTTGAGAGAGAGAAAGAGAGAGAGACAGACAGGCAGACAGAACATGAGTGGGGGAGGGGCAGAAAGAGAGAGAGACACAGAAACCAAAGTAGGCTCCAGGCTCTGAGTTGTCCGCACAGAGCCCAATGTGGTGTTCAAACCCACAGACAGTGAGATCATGACCTGAGCTGAAGTCAGACACCTAGCTGACTGAGCCTGCCAGGCACCGCTGTTGAATTCAGTTTGCTAGTATTTTATTAAGAATTTTTGCATCTGTACTCATCAGAGATATTGGCCCAAAATTTTCCTCTGTTGTAGTATCCTTATCCAGCTTTGTTATCATAGTAATGCTGGCCTCATAAAATGAGTTTGGGGATGTACTCTCCTCTTCATTTTTTTGTACAAGTCTAAGAACATTTGATGTTTATTCTTCTTTAAATATAGTAGAATTCACCTGTGAAGGTCCTTGACTTTTCCCTTTGGGGGAGCTTTTTTATTATTGACTCAACCCTCACTCATGATTACTCTGTTCAGATTTTCTATTTCTTTATGCTTCTGTCTTGTATGTTTCTTGGGATTTACCCATTTCTTCTAAGTTGTCCAACGTGTTGGAGTATAACTGTTCATAGTAGTCTCAAGATACTTTGTAATTCTGTGGTATCAGTTGTATCATCTCCTCTTTCACTTATAAATTTATTTATTTAAGTCTCTTTCTTTTTTCTCAATAAGTCTAGCTAAAATTTCATCAATTTTACTGATCTCTACAAAAAGCAATGCAGTTTTGCTGACCTTTTCTATTATTTTTTATTTTCCACTTCACTGATTTTGGTTCTGATCTTTATTATCACCTTCTAGAACTCTGCTAATGTTGGGCTTTGTTTAATTACCCTTTTTTCTAGTTCTTTGAGGTGTGAAGTTAGGTTGTCTAACTGAGGTATTTCTCTTTGTTTAATGTAGGCATTTATCACTATAACCTTCCTTCTTTGAACTGTTTTTGCTGTATCCCATTAATTTGAATATGTTTTACTTACTTGAGCTTTTGTTTCAAGATATGCTTTTATTTCCCTTTTAATTTCTTCTTTGACCCATTGGTTGTTCGAGAGTGTGCTTTTTAATTCCCACATAATTTCCAGTTTTCCTCCTGTTATTGATTTCTAGCCTCATACCATTGTGGTTAAAAATTATAATTGGTATGATTTCAACCTTCTTAAGTTTGCTATGTTTTGTGACCTAACATATGATCTGACCTGGAAAATGTGCTGTGTGCACTTGAAAAGAATGTGTATTTTGCTGTTGTTGTATAAAATAGGATTCTTTGTTTTTAAATTTGTACATGGCCACCAGTACACCAGTTTTACTTGTAGCCAGGTTTGGACATGGGCCTAATTTTTAGCCAATGGAATTTGAGAAAAGTAATCTGTATAATCTGGGGGGTATACCTTTAAAGCAAAGAAGCTACCCCGTTACCCCACTCTCCCTCTATCCTGATGCCAGGATATGGATATTATAGTAAGTGATCTCTGACCACAACAACAAGGCTAACACATTACAGATGGTGGAGTTACAAGACAGAAGGAAACCTGGCCCCTGGGTGACCTTCTGAAGCAAAACCAACATACCAGTTCTCAGGTCATCTGCCTCCAGATTACTACAAAGCAAGTGAAATAAACTTTTATAATATTGAGGCCACTGCTAATGTGGGTCTCTCATATATACATCCAAACCTATACTCTAACTGATACATTCTGAAAATCTTCAGCAAAGTCTGGTTGCACCAGAGGCTTGACTTGGGACACATTTTGGAAAGATAAGATTGAAGATGTGCTCAGCAGGGCTCTCTGGGACATATCAATAGCTTAACTCTTGCATCAGTAAAACCAAGAATGACAGAAGGGATGAGAGGAATGAAACCTCTTCACTCCAAATGCCTATGGATGCTGGGTCTTCAAGCACCCTTTAGATGAGAATTTGAATTGAAAGTATTCAAGTGGTTCAGATACTATATGTGTGAGCAATGTGAGAACCAAGTACACCTCTATGTTACATATACACATATGTGCACACACATGCATACATATGTGCATGGGTGCTTGTGAACACATAAAATTACATCCATTAATAACAAAAAAAAATACCGACTTCACAATTGGAAATTTTTTTCAATAGAGAATAATCTTAGGAAAATATTTCACCCACAAATTACATTACAACCTCCCTATACATAACATTATTTTTAAAAACTAAGCTATCATTTGAATTCTGTCTTGAAATATAATGTTTGTGAGTTCTAAAGCAAAGGAGCACCATAACTCTGGGGACAGAGAAAAAGAGAATTTTTCTGTTTTTTATTGAAGATAATACCCTAATGGCTTTCAAGAGAAAATGCTCAAAAATAATACATTGAAGTTCACTACGTCTCACTAATTTGTTTTGCAAGGACAGTGGAATTTGTTGCATTAAATTATTCATTAAATACATCTTACTTTATTCACTTCACTTTGCTTTGTATATATATTATTTCTTAGGATATTGTCACTTTAATTATTAAAATATCCCTGTGAGGTTCATAGTAATTATCATTACCCTGGAATCCTTACATACAATGGAAAAAAATTACAGGTAAATAAAAGATGATAATCCTTCTTCTTATAAGATCAAGACTACAACAGCTCAGCAACAGTAACATTCCACTGAAAACCTGAGCTATTTTTCAGACCATGAAAAATGCTGCATGATGAAGTATAATGGAGCTATGGTTGGGACACAGATCAGTTAGCTATGAACTCTGTAAATCTACATTTTTTGTTTATATTCTCTTATTGACACTCCCGTCTCTTCCCTGGCATGTCACCTAACTCTCTCCCCAAAACCACTATTTCACAGACCTGAAGGGAACCTTTGATGGTGGAAAGTTAAAGATTAGTCTCGAGGGAACAAAGGGAGAGAACCAGCTTCTTAGGAGATGTTCTAGGTGTAAGATTCCCATAATGTATAGACAAAAGATACCTAAGATTTTCACTGCAGTGCTCTGCCAAAGGCAGAAAATGAGATGAGCTTCTAGAAAACATTCTATCCAAGACCTCACAAGAACATCCCTTTGCCAACCCTTATGTACTATTGGTGGGAACATAAATTGTTATCACTGCTATGGAAAACAGTAGGGAAGTTTCTAAACATATATATTACTACCACACGAACACAGCAATTCTACTTCTGGGTATATATGCAAAAAAATGAAATCAAGATCTCAAACATATATGTGCATTTCCATGTTAATTGCAGCATTATTACCAACAGTTAAGATATGGAAACAACATAAATACTCATCAACAGATGAACAGATAAAGAAGATGCATATATATAGAGAGAAATGTGAGGGGCGCCTGTGTGGCTCAGTTGGTTAAGCATCTGACTTCAGCTCAGGTCATGATCTCACAGTTTGTGAGTTCAAGCCCCACATCGAGCTCTGTGCTGACAGTTCAGAGCCTGAAGCCTACTTCTAATTCTCTCTCTGTCTCTCCCTGCTCACACTTTGTCTTTCTCAAAAGTTTTTTTAAAAAAATGTAAGAGATAGATTTATAGGCATTATGCTAAGTGAAATAAATCAAAAAGGGAGACAAACACTATACAATATCATTTATATGTGGAACCCAAAAAAGCTGAATTGGTAGAAATAGAAAGTAGAACAATGGTTAACACAGGTGAGGGGTGGGGGGACTAGATGGATGTTACTCAAAAGGTACAAACTTGCAGTTAGAGGAGAATAAGGTCATAGGATTCTAATGCACAGTGCTGTATTAGTTAATGGTACCTATTGTATATTTGAAAATTCTAAGAAAGTAAATTTTAAATGTTTTTGCTTTTTACAAAAGGGAAGTGGTGTTGTGTGATGTAATGGAGGTGTTAGCTAATGCTACTGTGATCATCATATTATAATTCACCAGTATATGTACACCTTAAACTTATACAAAGTTATATGTCAATTACATTATAATCAAGTTGGGAGGAGGCAGTGGAGGAACATTCCTGTCCCACTGTTTTTATGGAAACTGATGTTAAATGGAAAGTATATGATCAATAAATCCTAGCATTCGGTGATTCTAGGATTCCCAACACAGTACCTCTTTATACGAATCCAGGCTTACTTAAATTCATTTTCACATTGATGTGACAGAGATTTTTGTTAAAATATGAAACTATACACATTGGGTAAGAAACAGTCCAAGAATTTATATATATTTATATTGATAATAAAATATGGTCTCATAGGAAAAGGGAAATCTTAAAAAATTTCCCAAATAATTTTATACAAAGCAGAAGTGTTGGGAGAACAGTGGTTGCAAGAGTGAAAACATTATTTCCACTCATTTTCTTCCATTATGTCATTCAATTCCTTTAACTTCAAAAAATGCTTTCAAAACTTTTACTTCCATCCAGTCAAATCAATTTCTCAAAACCAATTCATGTACCACTTCAAAATAAGAAGATTAATATGACAGATTCTATTTTACACCTCAGCTATTATAATTTTAGTTTATTTATGGAAGAGGCAATATCCAGACAACCTTGCTAATCACCACTAATAAAATACATTTATTAGCTTTTAAATGTGTACACTTTGGGACACCTGGCTGGCTCAGTTGGTAGAGCCTATTACTCTTGATCTCAAGGTTGTGAGTTTGAGCCCACGTTGGGCACAGAGATTACTTAAAATTAAAATCATAAATAAATAAATAAATAAATAAATACAATTTGCTCTCCCTGAGAAGTAAATGAACAACTAAACATCCATGAAGACGAAGGATGTGGTCACTCTGAGAGGAACATTGACTTTGGGTAGCCAGGCATGAAGGTAATGTTTCTGACTCAGGGCAAGTGGACACAGGGAGTTGACATTGAACCAAACATTAACTCTTCATAATTCCTATAGTGAATTCATACAGTGAATAGACATAGTCTGACCTCTTCGTTAAACTATTCTTCACCACTCACCTCTGAAGCAATATTTTTATATTTTCCTTAATGCTCTCCAGATGGCAACTTTTTAAATAATTATCATTCTCATTTAGCTTGCCTCTGTCTACAAAGGTGCAAAGACAAAATACTTCAGGAAAAGTGCAGCCTCAGCTTTCAGTAAGATTCACATCTTTTCTTAATTTCCCTTTAGGTCATAAATTCCTTGAGAACAGGAATAATGTCTTTTCCATTCCTATAAAATCCCTTGGGTAATAGCACAATATCTTCCAATCTCAGTGGATACATTCCCTTCAGTTTAGGAATTTTCTCAGGATCCTAAAAACATTGTCTTTTACTACCACTATAATCATTCCTTCTCTTGAATATTGAGAGACAAATATAATTTTGAAGTTTCTTTTACATAGATTTTAAGAAGAATAAAAGGTAATCAATGTGGAAACAATAGGTATAATATGATGTAGAATAATTCAGCCTCTTTTCTTTAATATTCTCAATAGAATCTTAGACTTTTTATTCCTTCCTTTCCAAAAAAGAAAAAGAAAAGAGAATAGATAGATAGATAGATAGATAGATAGATAGATAGGACTAAAGGACTATAGGACTAAAGAACCCTCAGATAGAACAAGTTGAATAAACATTCCCACTTTAAGGAAATGTACACATGTTGGGGAACCTGAGTGGCTCAGCCAGTTAAGCTTCCAACTTCAGCTCAGGTCATGGTCTCACGGTTTGTGGGTTCAAACTCCACGTGGAGCTCAGCACTGACAGCTCAGAACCGGAAGCCTGCTTCCAATTCTGTGTAGGTCTCTCTCTATGCCCCCTCACGGTCTATATTCCTTTCCTTCATGAAAAAAAATTTTTTAAAGAAAATGTACACATGAAGAACCAAAGCAAAATATTTGAATTATAAATTCAGTAGCATGATCTATTTTAAATTCATTAGCTAAAAATATTACATCATTGTGTCAACAATATAAATGATGTCTTTTGTAACCAAGGTCTAGAATTTTAAGTAAAGGGGGGGAAATGCAGTTTCCTTTTTCTCTTTTTCTATTTATCTGCTATCTTTGAAAATAATAAAGATTAAAAAGAACTTTATAGATATAGACCCTAAAATAGGGTTTGAGTCTCTGGTTTGCATTTAATGAAATGAGTAGGGTATGATAGTAATAAAAACAAAATTTCAAATTATTTGGCATGTTTCTACATAGCAAACTTCAGATTGCCTAGTGAAAAAACAGCAATATACAAGAAAGATTTCATATCAGAAAAGGCATGCTGAAAATAAATAGTGAGATGTAGAAAGACATCTGGTGTAGAAAAAAGTGATAAAGAACCTAGAAACACACGCGCACTTTACCACTAAGTACAAATAACACAGGCCCCAGTTTGATAGTCCTTGCTTTTAGCATCACTCATCAATCTACGAAGTACCTCGTTCTGGTCATAAAATCCTTGACAGCGAGAACAATGTCTTCTTCACTTTCACGTCACATAAAATCCCTTGAGTAATAACATCAACTTCTGATAATATTATTATTGTTGTCAATAACTTTAAGTGAATTATCCCATTCAATTTCCACAATAACTCCAGAAGGTATTACTTAAACTCACTTCAAAGATGTGGAAATAAACTTGAAGAGGTTAAATAATTTCTTCAAGATAACACACAGTAAGTGGTAGGGCTGGGATTCAGATCCAGACATTCTGAGCCTCAAGCCTCTGCTGCTTGAAATAAGTGTATTATGGTCATCAAATCTGAGAGCTCTCTTCCTGATCTGCAGACTGTTTGCCACCTTCTTGCAGCACCCTCACATAATAAGAGATGAGAAGAGAGAGGAAGAGAGAGAGACATAGACAGCGAAAAAGAGACATCCAGAGTTTCTTCCTTTTACTATAAGGCATTAAATCCACAAGCAAGTCCCTACCCTTATGAACCAATTTAACTCTGATCACCTCTCAACAGCCCCACCTCGAAATACCAACACACTGGGGTTTGGGGCTTCAACAAATGAATTTGGGGGACACACACTCAGTCTTTAATACTCTCCTTTTTCATTCCAAACACAAAGAAGGGACCCGATCCAGACCGAAAAAGAAGTAAGAAAAAACGTGTTAAAGGTCACTATTTATTAAATACCTATGTAGTGTACTAAACACTTTACAGACATTATCCTTAATCCTCTTGCCAGGTCTGAAAGATAAGACTTTTATGCCTATTTTATGGAAGAGGAAACTGAATTTCAAGTATATGAATCCTTTTGTTAAGTCAGTTGCTTAAGCATCTGACTTTGGCTCAGGACATATCTGGAGGTTCATGAGTTGGGGCCCGCATCGGGCTCCGTGCTGACAGCTCAGAGCCTGGAGCCTGCTTCCGATTCTGTGTCTCCCCCTCTCTCAGCCCCTCCCCCACTCACACTCTGTGTGTGTGTCTCTCTCTCAAAATAAATAAATAAACATTGAAAAACAATTTTAAAAACTCAGAACCTAAACATAATCCATTTGTCAGATTCTCCTGCATCAGCCCCAGTATTTAGCTAACATAATGGGAGAGAGGTAAGTTTATATATATATAAACAAAAAGATACGTATTTCAAATTCATTGACCTTTTTGTGATAATAAATGAAGGGCAATACTAAGCCACCTAGAAGATTTAAAAAACAAAACAGGGGCACCTGGGTGGCTCAGTCGGTTGGGTGTCGGCTTCGGCTCAGGTCATGATCTCACGGTTCGTGGGTTCGAGCCCCACGTAGGGCTCTGTGCTGACAGCTAGCTCAGAGCCTGGAGGCTGCTTCTGATTCTGTGTCTCCCTCTCTCTCTGACCCTCCCCTGCTTGCACTATCTCTCTCTGTCTCTCAAAAATAAACCAAATAAATAAATAAATAAATAAATAGCAAAACAAAAAAACACCCTTATTTGCCCCCTGAGGGTAAAGCTGACATTTTAAAAGTGAATGGAAAAAAATGACTGCGTTTTGAAAGATTTTTAAGGTATAGCCAGAGCATTTCGAAAACAGATGTTTGGAAATAGAAACGTGACTTTACTGCCAAAATTAAGTAAGCATATTATCTATTATTTTAAAGCCTCATTTCTTACACTTTAAGAACTTAGAAACACAATTTTCTAAGCTGTTTTATGATCATCTATACAAAAAGTTTGACTAGATTTAAACCCTTCAGTAAAAAACGTAACAAAGGAACACCTTTGTGTTAATGTATAAGAATCACTAACTCAATGACATCATGGAACATGGAAAGGTGCCAAATGAATTTCAACAAAACCTTTCTATTATTAGATATGCAAAAATGTTATAATTTCACAAATGGAGTGAAGTTTGGACTTCATCCATAGGAATCTACTTATCTTTATCAGGTATCTTTTTCAGCTTTGTTTTCATTAGAACCAAGTGTGAAATTAAACTGGACTGATGAGCCAATATTTGAATCACCAATAAAACCAGTATTTTCCAAACTGTAAAGCACATTCAATCAAGTTTTGCTCACTATTATAAATAATAATATGACAAAGATTTATTCCATTAATATTAAAATTTAAAGACATAAAAAATAAGTGCTTATTACATAAGTCTGTATTTCTGTTTTTATATGTTTTATAATAAGTATATAATAGAATACTACATGCACAAATTTAGAGATTACTTTTCTGAACTGTGTAGGACCATTGAAAAACAAGTCTATTTCTGGAAGAATGGGCAGGAATTGACTGAGCTTGGGTTTCTTGTCACCTTCATGCGTGGGGGCTCTGGGTCAGATTTAATTGGATTTAGATACTTATATGGGAAATTCACATACTTTAATCTGTTACCTCTACTCTGTGCAGTTTTCCTTTGACTAATGGAACAGAATTCCACAAATCGAATCCATTCATATTTGAATGAGAACAGAGGGTCCCGTCTTTCATGAACCCATATTAAACTCAGCCTACCTTTAATACTATTCCCCCTGCTCCTCATTTAAAACACCCCAAACCAGTCATCTCACTGAAAATGGGGAAGAAGGACTCTCAAAAATGATGGGACTCTTTATTACTTAGCAACCAAAAAGAATAAGATCTTGCCATTTGCAACTACATGGTTGGAACTGGAGGGTACTATGCTAACCGAAGTTAGTCAGTCAGGGAAAGACAAATATCATATGACTTCACTCACATGAGGAATTTAAGATACAAAACAGATGAACATAAGGAAGGGAAGCAAAAATAATCTACAAATGGGGCGGGGGACAAAACATAAAACACTCTTAACTATACAGAACAGAGGTTGCTGGAGGGATTGAGGGAGGGGGAACGGGCTAAATGGGTACGGGGCACTAAGGAATCTACTAAAAACACTGTTGCACTCTGTGCTAACTTGTGTGTAAATTAAAAAATTAATAGTTTTGTTAAAGTGATGTGAGTCCTGTACAGTGAAGCAAGTACAATCTCCATCATAAAAAGCTGTTTTCATTTAAAACAACCTCATGAAAAAATAAAACTCAACAGTTGAAGGAATGGCATCCTCAAAGGGGAGGCCAGACATCTTGAGATCAACCTCCTCTGCAGGATCTCCGAGTGGTCCTTTTGCTCAGAGTCAAGCTTCCAACTCCTCAGTCACTTGCCCAGTTCCCCGCCTACAGCCACCAACATGTGATATTTCAAAGGAGGGCCCTCCCCACCATGCCCCATATCCACCACAGAACGATAGCCAAAAGGTTCACAAAGTTATTCACCCACAGTGTCATTAGCAGAAAAGATTGGGGAAAGAAGAATTTACTTCCTCTCATCTGCAGATAATCATCTTCTGTCCTAAAGCATAAATTTTGACTACCCAGATTATTTTAGCTTTCAGAGTCACTTGGGTTATTAGTGGTAATAAAATCATTCAGCCTTATAAAAATTAAAAAAAAAAAAAGATTCCAACCACAGTATTTAAGAATCTGACCTCACAGCACATTATCCACCCACTATGGTAAAGTAATTTTCTCTGTGCTGTCAATGTGATCCTTTTTTTCATTTCTCTAGCTATGATTCAAAAAGAAAAGAAAGTGATATGACTGAACTCATCAGGGCACAAATGTTTGCAGTCAAGGAATGGGGTTTTTTGTTTTGTTTCATTTGCTTTTCTGTATAAAGTGAACTAGTCTACATGGAGGCCAAAATCAAGACTTTAGTCACACTATACGTAAACCAAATGGAGGAACAGGTGGTATTTAAGCTTGATCACCTTGTGGAGAGGTGAAATCCGTCCGCCTCAGCTAACTTTGTCCTCACCACCTTCATGACTCTGGCTTGGAGACACATCTCAAGGACACTATCCTCACTGTCGAATGAACCTTCTAGAAACTTTCCTTCCCTCAACTATCCCTGCTAAAATACACAACATTTATGCTTATATTTAATACTTGTTCATTTCTAATACTTAAATCTTCACAAACCAGTAGGCAAAGTTACTATTTTCAACAAGTGTCTCACATTTCAAGGAAAATGCACGTTGGCATAGCTATGAAATAGCAGCATTCTTTGTGGACCCATGTCTATCTCTGGAGCAAGGCATCAGAATTTTCAAAGAGCCCAGAGAGGCAAGGAGAAATCCAAGCAGGCACTTGGAAAAGCTGTGCTCCTAAAAGGTACAGAAGTGTATATGTAATATGGTTCCATTTTTTTAAAATTCCACTTGCAGAGACTAGGAAACAGGAAACAAAATACTTCTAAATGTCATGAGAAGTAGAATTACACTTTTTCTTTTTTTCCTATATGCTTCTATATTTTCCAAAATATCTGCCACAAGCCTGCTATTTTTATAATCATATTTTTTCAAATCATATGAAGTTAAAAAGAAGACTTTTCTTTCCATGACTGCTGGTCTGAAGCATACATTATCTGAATTTTGGAGTATTTGGTTATCAGAAGGATTCCCTCAAATAAATTAGTGGTATATCCAAAAGATAAACTATGCCTGCGCTATATAAAGATTTCTTTTCATTAACCATATTGCAAATTGCTTACATTTACAGGCACTAAATCACCACACTGCTTGAATTTCTCTTTTCTTGGTCATACTTAGTCAAGTATTCAACAAAACAGAAATGCTTAACAAAAGAATTACCAAACATTGATTGCTTTGGACATCTTGTTCAATAGTCTTTTGAGGATCACAACTTTATTTTTCATAATTAAGTAACTCTTTACTTACTATACACTTCGACCAGATAATCCCCACATCCTTCTGCTGTTGAGAACGAGTAGGAAATGCTAATATGTTTCCTTCAAGTAAATGTTAGGAATTTTGCTTGGAGAAGTAGAGTGGAAAATAAAAAAGACAGAGGGAGCTAATCATTGGTTATATATAGCATATATACCAAGGACAAAGGTGTAAAAAATGTTGGTTTGGATCAGAAAAAAAAAAGAAAAATAGATTTTTAGAACTCTTTTGTTTTAAAAAGTAATCTATTCAACAGCTGAATTTGAAACACAGTTTAACAGTTGTTACAGTAAATATATTCAAAGTGAATCATATAACCACTAATTAGGTTTGAATCACTCAAGTGTACATTTGCTGTGACAACATTTTTCCCTTTACAGATCATCCCTCTATTTATAAAAGAGCTGAAAATTAACATTTCCTGCTTTTGTCAAACTGAAGCATCTTTCAATAGTTCCCAGCAAACATCTGAAGGATTCTTGCATCCTGAGATCATCTGGCCATTATGTTTTCAAGTGTTGTCTCTTTTCAAGAACTGGGTGAGACACGCAGAATAAGTGATTGCAGATTCTTTGTAAAACAGCAACAAGAACACAACAAAAATACCCGATGGAGAAAAGATCATGGGTTGCCATTCACGGCAGATGGGAATCAACGTAAATTGACAGTGGAAGTTTTCATTCTGTTTTGCACATGACTAACCACATGTAAAGCCTGAACCCCAGAGAAATAAAAAACAAGATTGCGTGGCTATGTTTTTAATACTGTGATTATTAGTATATCCAGATTGAAACAGATTTGTTTCCTCTTAATTGAAATAGTTTCTTAAATAACATCCTTTTAAGAGCATGTGCTGTTCAGATATTAAATAAAGTCTAATGCCCACTTATTTGCACAAGTATTGATCTTAAAGGGGAGCTGTTTTCTGGGTAATTTTGATACAGCATCCCCTTGTCAACAGTGAGAGGCTGCTATTGGGAATAAAACAGTTTTTCTCCAGAACTGTCAGCTGAAAGTGCTAAATAGAGGAAGAATGTTCTCATTCTACTATAGACCTGATGTTCTCTAGTCTCTGATAAATAAAAGTTCAGGCCCTGAAATTCACTGCATATTAGGGAACATCTAAAGTTCTGTAGCATAGTCCCAGGTCTTAAAGGAGTGAATAAAGTAATGCTTTGTCATGGGATTTACCCAGTTCCCCAAGTGGCAGACACACAAGCAACTGTATAAACATCAACTATCTAGAAGATGTTTCCAGCTTATTTTTCTGAGCGCATTCTGGTCTTCAATGTCTTTCTAATCTCTTATTCTTTCAAGTTTTCTTCTTTGTTTTCTTTTTCCTGAAATTTCTACACTTCCTCATGCTCCCCATAAGCTTTCTATGATTAATTCCTCTCGTTGAATTCTTGCCAGCCCATTATTCTGAAATCTACTCAAGGTTGATATAGTCTGAGTTCACTTTTTAAGAGATGGATGTTCTTACTGGTTTGAATCTACTGCCATAGTCATGCCTTGTCATTCTCTAATAATTTTACCTCTGCACACTCTTTGTAGCTTCCCATCAAGCCCATGCAGTTCCTTGTCTATGAAACATCTTTCATACACCTATCTTCATCCTCCACTGTCAAAATAGCATTCATCCTTCAAGGACTCATTCAAATAACACCATTTCCCTGTGGTATTCCCCTGAATATTTTATTTATAATGACATTAAATTTTGACTAATAAATGTCCCTTTCTCACCTTGCAAGTTTGTCCTCAGTGATAAGATTCTAAAGACACATGGACAGAAAGGAAGAGAGGAAAAATACACACCTAGCTAGGCAAGTCAACTAAATCGACCTTACTAATCAATAAGAAGGTCAATGTCAGAGCTAAAGCACCCTTACAATCAATACCTCGCCCCAGGCCCCCATTAGTCAGCATTATACTCCATAGTTCTGGGGCTACTCTCTTACTACCATGAGCATCTTGAGGGCTTATTTATATTTGTAACACAACATCTGGTCAATATCTACTACTTACTCAGGGCTTGATGAATGTATGTTGACACTGCCTGAATTTTTCAACTCTAGTTTTTCTTGTTTGTTTCTTTTGGGTTTTTTGGTTTGGTCTGGTTTGGTTTGGTTTTTGGTTTTGGTCCACATAGCAACATTTCACTGCAAGAATGATTCCAAACAGTGAAATAGGATTTTAAGAAGGCTTTTAAGAGAGTGCAAGTGGGGTAAGAGCCAAGAGAGAGGGAGACAGAGAATCTGAAGCAGGCTCCAGGCTCTGAGCTATCAGCACAGAGCCTGGTGTGGGGCTCAAATCCACGAACCACAAGATCATGACCTGAGCCAAAGTCGGATGCTTAATGGACTGAGCCACCCAGGCACCCTGGAAATTATTTTCAATGGTGTTGACCGTCAATCATTACTACAAAATGTAAGTAACAGCATTGCTGATGAAGGAATTTAATTAGAGAAGATTCTTTTCTAACTTCCAAAGCAATAAAAGAATAAGGACAAAATTTCAGACTGTATAGAGACAAATGATGAGTTTATAAAGGAAAAAACAATTTCATCTAAAAATTAAATACCAAGCTCTCACAGTCTGTGATTCAAAACATCTCCACTACAAACACACAAAATTTTATACTTCAATTAAGAAATAAGTGTCATGACATTCAGCTTTCATAGACTGAGTTTCAGAGTTGTACTTATTAGTTGAAAAGCACTATGTTTAGGAAATGGTCCTCATTCTGATGGTGCACTTAGGACGTTCAATTTGGGATTACAATTCACAAAGTAAAAACTCTAACATAACTCATATTTATGAGTTTATGAACCATGCGAATTTGAGAAAATAATCTTTTCAGAATAAGTTTCCTGTTATGTCTTTAATCAAGCAATCAAACACAGCACCCAAGAAAATGTAGCTTTGTATACCAAACTGTGTCCTTCAGAGTTACATTTTTTAACCAAAGCAACTTGAGCACATGGAGAAAAAAAGAAGTGTTTTTCTATAGAAACTATGCATATGATTTTCCTATCCAATTATCCCTCTTTCTAAGTACATTTTTATAAAGAGTACAATTCATTCATTTGAAAATTAGTTAAATATGTTATTGCATTTACAGGCACTGTGAGGAGGTATAACTCAAGACAGTCAACCATACAAAACAGTTAAGTTTTGCTCTGGCTTCACTTAAAGAGCTCAGTGTTAAACTGCCATATGAAGAAAAAAGAAGGTAGATGAGGAATATGAGAAGAAGAAGAGGAAGAGGAAAAATTAAGAGGAGGAAAAGAAGTAAAGAAGGAAGGGAGTTCCTGGCTGGATCAATTGGTAGAACATCTGGTTCTTGATCTCAAGGTCACAAATTCAAGCCCTACACTAGCGGTATACCTTACTTTAGATAGATAGATAGATAGATAGATAGATAGATAGATAGATAGATAGATGATAGATAGATAGATAGTGAAATGTCTGGGTAGCTCAGGTAATTAAGCATCTACCTCTTGATTTCAGCCTAAATCATGATTTCATGGTTGTGAGATTGAGCTCTGCACTGGACATAGAGCCTGCTTTAGATTCTCTCCCTCTCCCTCTGCATCTCCCTGACTCAGTCTCTCAAAAAATAAAATTCAAAAATAAAGTAAGGGGCACCTCAGTGGCTCAAATGGTTTAGTGTTCAACTTTGGCTCCCGTCATGATCTCACAGTTCATGAGTTCAAGTCCCGCACTGAGCTCTGAGCTGACAGCTCAGAGCCCGGATCCTGCTTCAGATGCTGTGTCTCCCTCCCTCCCAGGCTCACACTCTGTCTCTCTCTCTCTCTTTGAAATAAATAAATATTTTTAAAAAATTAAAAAATGATAAACTAACAAAAGATACAAAAAAGGAGAAGAAATAATAAAAATATCCTGAAGGAGGAAAGAAGTTATCCACAAAAAAAGAAGTTGTCTGTCTTTTTGCTGAGCATCAGCGATAATTTGTTTTAGAATTTATTTAAGCAATATACACACATAGACACACACACTGATACACACACACACCCACACCCACCCACCCACACACACACAATCTTCCCAGAGCTTTGTTAAAATTTAGGTAAAACTACAGAAAATCAAAGACAAAGAAAAAAATCCTAAAAGAGGCTATAGGAAAAAAAAAAATTCCCTACCTATAAAAGAACAAAAATTAGAATTACATCTGACTCCTCAGAAACCATGCAAGCAAGGAGAGTGAACTAAAATACTTAAAGTGTTGAGAGGGAAAAGAACACCAACTTAGAGTTCTGTACCCTGAAAATATCCTTCAAAAATAAAAAAGGGGGCCTGGGTGGCTCAGTTGGTTGAGCCTCTGGCTTGATTTCTGCTCAAGTCATAATCCCAGAGTCGTGGGATAGAGCTCCGAGGAGCCTGCTTAAGATTCTCTCTCTCCCTCTGCCCCTCTATCCCACTCGCTCTTGCTCCCTCTAAAGAAAATTCCCTAACAAAGTAAAAGAAAAATAAAGACTTCCTTAGACAAATAAAACTTGAAGGAATTTGTTGCCAATTGACCTTTTTTATTAGAAATGTTGAAAGAAGCTATTTAGAGAAAAGGAAAGGAAAACTCAGGTCAGCAACTCAGTTCTGCATAAAATAAGCAAGAGCATCAAAGGAGCAATAAGTGAAGGTAAAATAAAACATGCAAGATGTTAGTTTGTGCCAGTATTGATGGTCTTATACAGTACTCTTCTAGACATAAAAGACGCAAGGTATAAATGAAAATGAAATACATAGAGATATGAGAGTAAAATAAGTCTTTAGAAATAAAGGGTTGAGGTTTTTTCATAAGCCGTCTACCTATGACTTTCCGCTAGACTGAATATAAAAGTGGAAAACAGTTTTGCAGAGGCACCAGCGTGGCTCAGTCAGTTAAGCATCCAACTCTTGATTTTAGTTCAGGTCATTATCTTGGGGTTTGTGGGACTGAGCTCCCACATCGAACCCTGCATTGAGCTCCACACTGACAGCACAGAGCCTGCCTGGGATTCTCTCTCTCTCCCTCTTTCTCTGCCCCTCCCCAATTCGTGTGTGTACATATGCACATGCTCTCTTTCTAAATAAATAAATAAATAAATAAACAAAACTAAATAAAATAAAAACTTTTTAAACACGACTTAAATTTCCATTAATATGTGAATAATCAGAAAGCATTATGATTTCTTATAACAGACTGAACAAGAAAGATGTCAGGGACCTGCTTCACTAACATACATCTTGGACTTTTTAATTTTGTTTTGTTGTTTTATTTTGTTTGTTTGTTTGTTTGTTTGTTCGACTGGGTACGGTATACTTTATTGATGGTGCATGACAAGGTAGGGCACCCCGAACCCTTCATCTTCTTCAGGGGATCTGGGATGGAAACTGTGTAGAGGTCAGGAGATCCTCAGTGTGTTGTGGGATGAATTGGGGCCAGGTCTCCCCAAACTGGGGCTGAGGGGCTCTCACTGGGGCTGGTGATCCATGGGAATCTTACTCCTTGGAAGTCAAGTGAACCATGAGGTCTACCACCCAGGTGCCGGGGTCAAATTCTTATCATACCAGGAAATGAGCTTGACGAAGTGGTCACTGAGGGCAATGGCAGCCACAGCATTAAAGGTGGAAGAATCAGGGTCACTGTTAAAGTAGCAGGAGACAACCTGGTCCTCAGTGTAGCCCAGGATGCCTTTGAAGGGACCTTCTGATTTCTGCTTCACCATCATCTTCATATCATCATATTTGACAGCTTTATCCAGCAGAGCAGATCCATGACTGAAACGTTGGTGGAGAAAACACAAGAGGCCATGCCAGTAAGCTTCCCATTCAGCTCAAGGATGACCTTGCCTACAGACTTAGTGGCACCAGTATTAGCAGGGATGATGTTCTGAGCAGCCCCTTGGCCATCATGCCACAGCTTCCCAGAGGGGTTGTCCATGGTCTTCTGGGTGGAGTGATGGCATGGACTATTGTCATGACTCCCTCTAAGATACCAAAGTTGTCACAGATGACCTTGGCCAGAGGAGCCAAGCAGTTGGTGGTGCAGAAGGCATTCCTGACCATCTTGAGGGAATGGTCTTACTTCTCATGGTTCACGTCCTTTACAAACATAAGGGCATCAGCTGAAGAGGCAAAGATGATGACCCTCTTGGCCTCACCCTCCAAGTGAGTCCCAGTCTTCTCCATAGAGGTGAAGACCCCAGTGGACTCCATGGCATACCCAACACCAGCATCACACCACTTGTTGCTGGCAGGCTCTGACTCCTGGGAGATGGAGATGGGTTCCACGGATGACAAGTTTCCCATTCTCAAGCTTCACTGTGTGTGGAATTTGCCATGGGTAGAATCATACTGGATCACACAGACAATGTAGCTGACGCCGACGAAGGGGTCACTGCTGGTGACAGTTTCTGCTGTGCCAGAGTTAAAAGCAGCCCTGGTGACCTGGCACCAAATATGGCCAAATCCACTTAGCATGACCTTCACCACTATGTCTTGTGGATGCAGCTGGCACCGCACCAGAAGACGCACCCATCTATCAAATAAGGGGCAGAAAGTCTGATTTTGTGAGTGTAGTTATACTCAGTGGTGTGGTACTTAATATTTAACAACCTTCTCCTGTGGGCCAATGTGGGCTGTGCCAGAACACTTTCCCCCCTTTAAGACAAAGATGTTCAGCTTTCATTGCTATCATTTTGCCTGTTGTTACTGACAAAGCCTAAGTTTTTTCAACAATGCATTCACTAGGACATTTTCCAGCTTTGAAGAACCCCTTAACCAAGTAAAATTTAATTTGAAATTAGAAATGAGGTCAACGATGTTACTCTACTAAAACAGTGGTTAAGTCCATAGAACGTTTTTTTTAAGTCCCTGGAATTTTAGACACTCAAACTGAAATCCTATTAAATCCTGGAAGACATGATTCTGAGCTTGACACTTAACCTCTGTAAACCATTTTTCTGTATCTCTAAAATGAACATAATAGGAGGCCTGCCTTATGGTTTCATAAAAACTAAACTAAATAATCCATGAAATGTATATCCTGTAATTACTATATGAGCATCAGACACAGACAAAAAAAAAAAAAAAAGAAACACTCAAATTCCGCTAGCTACTCATATTCTTTGAGAAGAACCAGAGTATTTACAGTTATAAACTTCCAAACTAATAGTCTCTCTGGTGTAAAAATGAATTCGCTCTCCTGAGTTATTTATAGTGGCACTTTAAATTTATTTTAAAAAATGAACAAGTACATTTAATTTAAAATTAATAAGACCATTATTGTGTGTTCATTAAAATTTCATGTGAATACTGGAAGCGTTTATAAGGTATGCAGTGGACTCATTATATAGAAAGACAGTAATTAAGCCTTAATAAATGAAATTTGAAATAATCATTTACAAAAATACATTATTGAATTTGAGACCTCTCATTTTTAAATCTATCTATACTATCTACTAGAGGCAAAGTAAGAAATTATATGTTTTGTGAATATTTAAACAAATAGAATTAATTTTAGGAACAGATGACAAAGAGTAAGTCAGAAACTAACTCCTGCCTGCTAGAAAACCATGTTGCCGTCAGGACATTCTTCTGATTTTCTTTTCTGCATCTTCTCCGTTTTTAATAATCAAGGTCATAACTTAATGATGTCAGTAGTGCCTCCTCTTTCTTCCTGCAACACTGACAAAAAAACGGCAGGTTTGTTCATGTGTTGTCACAAAGGTCAGCATGTAATTGGCATCGCTAATAATACCTGTGTGATTTAATTTGATCTGCAGACAGTTTCTCTGGTTTTCCTTTTTTTCCCCTTATTTGTTATTTTGCAAGGGAATGACAGTGTCTGATTTCACTTCTTTAAAACATTTGGTCACTTGAATAGCTAAATCATAAATTTCAAGAAGGCATCATGAATATTTCATTTACAATTTTTTTCCCCAGCTGCTAGCACAGTGCCTGGAATGTAACTAGGGTGGATTTAATAAAGTTTTCTCAAGCAAATGAATGAATGAATGAATGGGCGAATGAATGAATAAACACATGAATAAATGAATAAAGAAAATAGTGCAAAAATGTCTTCAGAAATTACTAGAGTTGTTCAGAGGAGTGCTTTCTCACCTCCTTTGTAAGCCTCTTTATTTTTTCTTTATAGTACCTCTTATAGTGTGAAAATACATGTTATATGATTATTTGATTAATGATTACCCCTCCCACTAGATTATTCTACTTACAGTAATACTCCCAACTTCGAGGACAGGAATAAGCACATAGTCAGCATTCAGTAATCACTGATCAAGGAATGAATGCCTCCCGTACAGGCAGAGCCATTAAAAGATACCAAAGCCCTGCTTTAAGATCCTATGCCCAACTTTATGTGATAAGAAAACTCTGCACTCAATAGCAAGTCTAGGGGTGCCTGGATGGCTCAGTTGGTTAAGCGTCAGACTCTTGATTTCAGCTCAGGTCATGATCTCACAGTTCATGAATTTAAGTGTTAGACTCCATACTAAGAGTGCAGAGCCTGTTTAGGATTCTCTCTCTCCCTCTCTCTGTTTACCGCTCCCCCAATCTCACTCCCATGTGCTCTCTCTCTTAAAATAAACTTTTTTTAAAGCATATTTAATGATATTTTTTTATTTTTTAATGTTTATTTATTCTTGAGAGAAAGAGAGAGAGCATGAGCAGGGGAGAAGCAGAGAGAGAGGGAGACACAGATTCTGAAGCAGGCTCCAGTCTCTGAGCTGTCAGCCCAGAGCCTGATGCAGGGTGATAATATTTATTATACACTGGCATATGCCCCAAGATTTTCAGTTGTCCTTTACACATGAGAAGTCTTTAGAGATAGAGTTTCATCTCATTTTCTCTGAATAAGTATGACATGCAAACCAGCATTTGTAACCCACGTTTAAAATATGTAATATATATTCTAAAGGCATCTTGGTGGCTCAGTTGGCTAAGTGTCTGACTCCCGATTTTGGCTCAGGTCATGATTTCATGATTTGGGAGTTTGATCTGCATGAGGCTCTGCACTGACAATGTAGAGCCTAGTTGGGATTCTCTCTCTCTCCCTCTCTATCTGCTCCTCCCCCACTCCTCACTCTCATTCTCTCTCTGAAACAAATAAACTTTAAAAAATTTAATAAAATATGTAACATATTCTAAAATATACAACATATTATAAATTATATTATTTTAATTTTTTAGCATTTTACTTTTGAGAGACAGAGACATGGAGCAAGCAGGGGAGGGGCAGAGAGAGAGGGAGACACAGAATCCAAAGCAGGCCCCGGGCTCTGAGCTGTCAGCACAGAGCCTGACGCAGGGCTTGAACCCACAAACTGAGAGATCATGACCTGAGCCGAAATCGGATGCCCAACCTACTGAGCCACCCAGCGCCCCTAAATTGTATTATTTTAAATGCTCTCTTTCTCACCAGCCAAGTAAGCTCCAGTTATTGGTCCAACTGTTTTATCTTGCTTTTGAAGGAGGGACTAATATTATAAAACAAAACACATATCAGGTCAGGTCTCAGTGTGCACCACAAAGTTGTCTGTAATTTGTGGTCCATATGAAACTAAAATATATCCAATATATAGCCCTATACATGGTCAATGTAACCTTTGGGTCTCTGTTTATTCCTCGAGGGAAAATGCTGTGGAAGCCTCCCCATACACAAACCAGCAGGCTTCCTCACACACTTCTCTCTCTCTTTTCAAAGGTGAAATTATTTTTAACCTGAACATGAAGGAGTCTCTTATATAAATGTAAATTAACACAATATAAAGCGGCAGTAGCATTAATAATAGCCACCAATTATTGAAGGTCTATTACCTTCCTAGCAGCACACTAAATCCCTATTCCTTACAGCAATTCCTCACACCAGCACTGACAGTAAGCATAAGGCTCATTTTAATATTTTTCTCAAGATTATACAGTTAACAAGGGGCACAGCTGGTATTTGAACCCAAGGCCGTAAGAATACAGCAGAGGATCTCAGCTGTGATGCCGCTGCAATTTTAGGCCAAATAATTCTCGGTGTGAGTGAGGTGCCCTGTGCTTCTACCCAATAAATGCTAGGGAATCTCCCTGCCAGTCATGACAACCAAAAATGTCTCCAGATGTTGTCAGACATCCCTTAGGAGGTCAAATCTCCCCCACTCCCTACCCTTCAAAGCCCCACCCATCTCAAGCCATCATTCCCCGCCCCCCACCCCCACTGAGGACCACTAGAACACGATGCAGCTTCTTTACCATCATTAGGGAATGAAGGGAAAAGCCTAAGAGCCCAGCATTCAAATTAACCGATTTTAGTATTTACTAAAATTGTAAAAACCAGTTATACACTCATATGGCAATTTCACGGAGGAAACTTCTACCTTGACCAAGTATCCTAGGTCAATCAAACTTTATTACAAGGAAGGCATTATTTATTTGCTTAGGCATTGTTTGGGGTTGCTTCAATTTTAGAAAAGTAAAGGAACAAAATAAACAAAAACAGAAATATATCAATGTTTTCATTTGTAAGTTACATACATTTAAGGAATTCAAGCAGTTTCATGGAATTAAATCTATGAGTTAAAAATGAGAAACAGGATTCCATTTCTAGTTTATTTTCCAGTGATTTTTTTTTTTTTTCTGAAACGGGGTTGACCCTGAAATAAAAGTCATGATGTTGTTTCTTCGGTCACATTATCTTCTCTCATTTTTATCTGAAATCCAGAGGATCAAAATTCCAACTGGTTTTTCTAACTGAAGAAACAATTAAAATGACACCTTGGAATTCTGAACAGCAGTTGCTGAAGAATAATTGCAAAAATGAATTGTTTACTCATGTTTTAAAAAACAACAACAAATATAACCTTTGTTTCTCACACACAGTATTACACTGCTGGGTTTTGTTTTTACATCTGTTTTTGGCACTCGTGGTTTCAGGTTTCACTTTCTATTTAAAGATGGATAGTACCGCACATTTACTTTAAGCTACAACTCTGTCACTCCGTATCAGAAATGAAGTAAATTTACCTGCTAACAGTAGTTACCAGCTTTTTTGTTCCTAGAGAAGACTGTTTACTTATTCTCCTGCTCAATAAAACAAGCAAGATGTAAACATCTTATACCTCAACAACACCAAGATTGATATAACACTCCTCTAGAGCCAATGACCCTTAAACATTAAATATTGGGGCACTTCACGAGGCTCAGTTGATTAAGCGTCCAACTCCTGGTTTTGGCTCAAGACACGATCTCACAGTTCATGAGTTCAAGCCCTGCATTGGACTCCGCACTGACAATGCAATGCCTGCTTGGGATTCTCTTTCTCCCTCTCTCGTTCTCTCTGCCCCTCCCCTGCTCACACCTGGGTTCATATGCTCCCTCGCTCTCTCTCTCTTTCAAAATAAATAAATATACAAACTTTAAAAAAATATTTAGGGAATTAAATATCAATAACAGACTTTTGCTTTCAACATGATGAAGTAACTGGTATCAGTGAGCCCTTCTGAGAAAATAACTGTAAAACTGGACTTTCTCTCTCTCTCTCTCTCTCTCTCTCTCTCTCTCTCTCTCTATCTATCTATCTATATGAGGCAACTATTTTCAGAAACCGGACAATAGGCAGCCAGCTGAGAAATGGAGAACAGGAGAAACTGGCTCCGCATTTATCACAGTTTTCCGCCTACGAGCACCACTGGACAGTGCACAGAGGAGGAGACCCCAAGCACAGGCTGGGGAGGCAAGACCATCTGAGTTGAGGAGAAAAAGGGGCTATTTGGGTCTGCAGAAACAACAGACTTTATAAGAAAGAGTTGCAAAAAAAGGAGAAAGTAGCACAAATCCAAGGGCCCAGCTGTCAGTGTGAGAGCTTGCCTCAGGGCCTTGGCTGAGGACAGGGCTGTGTGTGGAGTAAGATTCCACAGGTAAAGCAGTGCAGATCAAGACAGGAGTCCTGGCGAAGCCAAGGGCAGGAATGTCACCAACCGCATCTGTCATACTGCTGAGCTCGTAAAAGGCCACACCTTACAACTCAGGACTAGGCCCTAGACTGAAAGCCATGACCCAGGACCAAGGACGAAAACTAAAATAAGCCTCCAACGAAGCCCACCAGGCACAAGAGGATCCACTAATAACTCCCTGCCAAAAGAAGAAAAAGAGAAAAAACACCAATATATAAAGGAATACAATATATTCTGGTGGCAGGAAGAGTAAGGAATTCTAAATGTGTATAAACCTATCAACAGAGCTCAAAAATACAAAAAGAAAAAATGGACAGACTCAAATCCCAAACATTGGTGGCCACATTTTAAATAATTAACATATCACAAAATGCAGACTTGAGGTGCTCATTTGAGTTTTGATAATTATGTATGTCTACTCCCATAAGTGCCACAAATATACCCACCAAAAAAAAAAAAAAAAAGCTATGGCACATTTTTGTCACCTCAAAAATTTCCTATCTCACTGTGGTTTATTTATTTAATCAAATAACTACCTCAGTCCCCAAAGCCCACTCTGATTCCTTTACCATAGATCAGTTTTGTCTCTGGAGTTCATGTAAATAGAATCATATAGCATGTATTCTTTCTGTGTCCAGGTTTGCTTGCAGATAGAATGACTAAACAGCAAGCTTCAAGCACCTTGTCCCACACATTCATAGCTTTGTTGCTATATACCTTCCCTGTGGGAACATATCACAGCTTGTTTATCCATATTCTTTATGAAGGACTTTTGGGTTGTACCCACATTTTTGTATCCAGTTTTCACCCATTATGAACAAGGGCACTATAACCATTCTTTTACAAGCCTTCCTGTGCATATGTTTTTATTTCTCTTGAAAAAATACCTAAGAATGAGATTGCTAGGTCGTAGGAGATTTATGTTTAACTTTATAAGAAACTGCCAAATATCGTTCCAAAGTTGTGGCATTGCTTTAATCTTCCATAAAAGAAGGTCAAAGAATTTCATGAGCTCCACATGTTCACCGATATTTGGCACTTTTATATAGAGATACAGTTACAGACACAGAGATAGATATATAGAAGTAAATATGTTGTTGTTAGCTTTATAGGTATCGGGGTTTTTTTGCTATTATAATAAACATGAAATGGTATCTCACTGTGGTTTGAATTTTTTATTTTCTTGATGAGAAATGATGATAAACATAATGTGTTTAATGAATGGTCATATATCATCTTCTGTGAAGTGTCTATTGAAACAATTTGCACATTTTTAAAATCTGGGACATTCATGCTCCTATTAATTGAATTTACAGTGTTCCTTGTATTTTTTTAGACAACCTAAATGTATGTGTTATGACTATTTCTCCCAGTTTCTGGCTTTTATATTAGTTTTATATTTTATATTTATTTATTTATTTCATGATGTCTTTTGATGAAACTCACTTATTCCATAATTTCATTGAAAGTTTGTGCTTTTTATGCATCAAAGGAATCTTTGACTCCACCAGTGTCCCAAAGATAGTCTCTCTTATTTTCTTTTCTTTTTCTACCATAAGCTTTATGGCTCTGCTTTAACTTTTCAGTATATTAACCATCACAAATTATTTTATTTATTTTTAACTGAAGTGTAGTTAACATATACCGTTACATTAGTTTCCGGTACACAATACAGTGATTCAACAAGTCCAATCCATTGCCCAGGGTTATCAAGATAAGTGTGCTCGTAATCCCCTTTCACTAATTTCCTCTTCTTCCAGACACCCTGCCTCTGGCAACCACCAGTTCCTTCTCTGAATTTAAGAATCTGTTTCTTTGTCTTTTTTCTTCATTCATTTGATTTGTTTCTTAAATTCCACATATAATTAAAATTATATGGCATTTGTCCTTCTCTGATTTATTTCACTTAGCATTATACCTTCTGTCTCCATCGATGTTGCAAATGGCAAGATTTCATTCTTTTCTATGCTTGAGTAGTATTCCATTGTGTGTATGTACCATATCTTCTTTATCCACTCATCTGTAAATGGACACATGGGTTGCTTCCATGGTTTGGCTATTGTATATATGCTATAATAAACAAAGGGGTGCACATATCTTTTTGAATTAGTGTTTTTATTGTCTTTGGGTAAATACCCAATAGTAGAATTACTGGATCATATGGTAATTCTACCTTTAATTTTTTGAGGAACCTCCATACTTGCTTTCCACACTGGCTGCACCAATTTGCATTCCCAACAGTGCACGAGGGTTCCTTTCTCTCCACATCCTTGCCAACACTTGTCATTTTTTTGTCTTTGATTCAAACCATTTTGACAAGTGGAAGGTGATACCTCATTGTGGTTCTGATTTGCATTTTTCTGATGGTTAGTGATGCTGAGTATCTTTTCAGTGTCTGTTGGCCATCTGTATATCTTTTTGGAAAAATGTCTATTCAGATCCTATGCTCAGTTTTTAATCAGGCTGTTTGGTTTTCTGGTGTTGAGCTGTATAAGTTCTTTATATATTTTGAATATTAACCTCTTATCAGATATATCATCTGCAAATATCTTCTCCCATACAGGAGGCTGCTTTGTCATTTGGTAATTGGTTTCCTTTGCTGTGCAAAAGCTTTTGCTTTTTGTGCAGTCCAAGTAGTTTACTTTTGCTTTTGTTTCCCCTGCCTGAGGAGATACATCTAGAAAAATGTTGCTAAAACTGATGTCAAAGAAGTTACTGCCTACGTTTTCTTCTAGGAGTTTTATGGTTTCAGGTCTCACATTTAGGTCTTTGATCTATTTTGAGTTTATTTTTGCGTATGGTGTCAGAAAGTGGCCCAGTTTTATTCTTTTTGCATGTAAATATCCAACATCATAAATTATTTTTCTGTGAAAATTTAAGATACAGGTCAAAGTTTCTCTTTCTCACTGACATCCAGATATTCCAGTTATATTTTTTTAAAAAAAAAGACTTTGCTTTGGGGGAACCTGGATTGCTCAGTTGGCTGAGTATCTGACTCTTGACCCCAGCTCAGGTCTTGATCTCAGAGTTGCGATTTCAAGCCCCATGCTGGGTTCCATGCCCAGTGTGGAGCCTACTTAAAAAACAAAAAAAGACTTTGATTTTTCATTGATTTAACTCAACATTTTGATCAAAGATCTATTAGCTATGTATGGATTTGCACACACAGTCATACTGTTCTATTTCTTGACTTACTTTTCTGTTTCACTGCCTTATTATTCTATCCTCATTTATATAGAAATTTGTATTTGTATATATTATTATATACATATATGGAAATATGTGTATACATCATATACATATATTTTCTTGACTCTCTATTCTCTGCTATTAATCTATTAATCTGAACATACTTAAGACGCATTGTCTTACTTCCTATGGATTTATAGTTGATCTTAAGGCCAAGTACTGTTCAGTCCTCCAACTTTGTTCTTTTTTGGGATTGCTTGGGCTGATCTACATCATTTTCATTTCCATATGTATTTTAGAAACACCTTATTTATTTCTTCAAAATATCCTTCTGGGATTTTGATAGAAATTGGATCTGTAGATCAGTTGAAATACAAAAGAGAACTTAACAATATGACTCCTCCGATTCATGAAGAGGATAGTATATTTAGGACTTCTGTAATATCTCTCAGCTATGTTTCATAGTTTTCCATGGAGATAGTTTGCATAACTTTCATTAGATCCACTCCTTAGGATTTGATGTTTTTAAATACAATTATGAGGGCATTGATTTTTAACTTAATTTACAAATGGTTTGCTGAAAGTATATAGAAATGTAATTGATTTATATGCTAATATTATATTCTTGATCTTTCAAAATATCCTTTTTAGTCATCTTTCTTATAAATAGCACAGAGGTTTCTAGACTACAATCATATCATCCTCAAATAATGACAGTTTTATTTTTTGTTTTCCAATGTGTACTTTTTTCATCTTGTTTTTCTACCCTATTGAATTGGTATGGACTTCTAGAAGAAGTTGAATACAAATAGCGAGAACAGATATTTTTGTCTTTTTCCAAAATTTAAGGGAAAAGAATTAATATTTCAACATTAAGTATGATATTAGCCATAGATTTCTCACAGATGCCTTTTATTGCATTAAGGCACTTCCCTTCTATTATTTGATAGAGGTGATGTCATGAAGCAGTATCAAATTCTATTATATGCCCATTTTTGTATATATAATGAAAGACCACACAAATTTTTTTATTTTATTTTGTTAATAAGATGAAGTATAATGCTTGATATTCAAATGGAAAATCAAGCTCATTCATTCCAGGAATGAACTCATTGGTTGCATATTACCCTTTTTATGTATTTTGTTTATTTATTTATTTATTTATCTTTATATTTATTGTTTATCTTATTTATTTAACTATTATTTATATGTATTACATATTACTATCTAGATTTGATTTGCTAAATTTTTAAAGAGAATTCTGTGTCTATATTTGTAAATATTTTGTCTGAAATTTTATTTTATTATTTTTGTCTTTGAGAAGTTTTAGTATTTAGGTTATGTTGTTCTTAAAAAAATAAAACAATAAAGAGAATTATGAAGCGTTCCACTATTTTTTCTGAAAGAGCTTCTATATACTGTAATTATATCTTTTAAAAATATTTGGTAGGAGGTACCTGGGTGGCTCACTCAATTAAGTGTCTCACTTCAGCTCAGGTCATGATCTCACAGTTTGTGAGCCTGATTCCCACATTGAGCTCTGCACTGAAAGCATGGAGCCTGCTTTGTATTCTCTCTCTCTCTCTCTCTCTCTCTGCACCCCCCACCTCAAAATAAATAATAAACATTTTAAGATATATTTGCTAGAATTCTCAGGGAAAGACATCAAGAATGGAGAGTTAGTTGTAGGAAGAGAGGAGGGAATTCGTCACCAAGTATTCGACTCCTTGAGTAAATACAGCACTAATCATACTTTCTATTTCTTTCTATGTTAATTTTGGCAATATATGTCTTTCCAGGAACTTGTCCATTCATCCAAATTGTAGAATTTATTGGCATAGAGTTATCCATAACATCCTATTGTTTTCATTCTAATGTCTATTGTATACATACCTACTGATGCCTTCTTCCTGATACCTGATGTTTGTAATGTGTGTGGTTCTCCTTTTTTCCCCCTTGATTAGTCTTGCTAGGGATTTAAATTTTTAATAATCTTCTTAAAAGACCAACTTTTAACTTTGTTTTTCTAACAAAGTTAAAATAACTTAAAATAAGTAGAATGATGGAAACAGCAAAGATAACAAATGGAAATCAATGACAAACAAAAGACCACAGAGAATACCTGAATAAAGCCAAATATTAATACTTTGAAAATTTTTAGAAATTGAAAAATACCTCGTAAGACTGATCTAGGAAAAAGGACAAAAATTCAAATTACCAGTATCAAGAGTATTACTACATATGCTACCAATGTTACAAAGGACCTTTAAAGGTGAATAAAATTGACAGCTAAGAAAATGGACACAAACTTCACAAATTACCAAAGTGACACAAGAATAGAGAACATTTTTAAATGCCAATATATCTGCTAAAAATTGAGTATTCACTTAAAATCTTTCCAGGTCCATATGGTGTCATTTGTGAATTCTACCAAATATTTAAGGAGAAAAAAGTTTATTCAAGTGCTTCCTCTAATGAATTCTATCAAATATTTGGGGGGGGGGGAATCCATTCTTATACATACTTGAAAAAATATAGGAGAACATAATATTTTTAACATTTTTGTGAGATTTACATAACCTTGACACCAAACCTAATGAAGATATTACAAGAAAAATAACTAGAGAAATGTATTCTCTCATGAACACAAAAATCCTCAACAAAATATTAGCAAACCCTATCTGGAAATATATTCAAAGTCTAACACAACATGACCAAGTGAGAAATATCGCAGGGATGCAAAATTAATTTACCATTTGTATAAAATGATGTCATTCACCATACTAACTGAATAAAAGGGAAATCACATGAGTGACTTCAGTATACACAGAAAATTTCTTAGCACAGTTTGGCATCCATTCATGATAAAAACCTTTTACCAAACTAGAAATATAAAGGAACTCCATAAATTAACAGACGGCACCTATTTCCTAAAAACATCTCCAGCTACCATTATCCGTAATGGTGAAACACTGAATTCTTTCTCTCTTCATATTGTGAATACCACCAGGATTTGACTTTTAACAAGTCTATGTGACATTGTACTAGAGGTCTTAGCCAAAAATTAAATCAAGAAACCCAAATGAAAATTATAAAGATTGAAAAAGAAGTAAAACTATACTTTATCCAATCTTGTGCTGTGGAATATTGGAGTACTACATTTATACTGCGGAATGCTGCCCATCAATAGAAAAACCAAACTGATTACGCATACAACATATGTAAATCGCAAAACCTTTATGATGAGTAAAGAGAAGCCAAATACAAGAGTAGGTACTACACAACTGCATTTATGTGGATTTCAAGAACAAGCAATCTATAGCAAAAGATTTTGGAAAAGTAGTTGCTTGCGGGAGAAGCATTGCTTTCTCTTTTTGGCACAAGGAAATCAGGGGTGATGGAATGTTCTTCAGTTTGATAGGGCCATTGGCTATGTGGTTGTGTGCATTTCTCAAGACTCATTACAGTACACCATTTAAGATTTATTTCACTGGATGTAACTTATCCCTCGACAAAAAATTTTAAATAAAATACCCAAAGACATCAATAAATCAGGGAAAACTCATCTATTTTGGTAGGAGTCCAGATAGCAGTTATAAAGTATCTGGAATTGTGACTTGAGAGAGAGACAAAGCAGCCTCTACAGGACTGATAACGTTCTGTGTCTCAATCTGGGTACAGTTTGTGCCAATATGTTTACTTTGTACAATTTCAAGTACACTGATGACATGGGCATTTTTTAATACATACTATAATTAGCATTTAAAATTTTTGATGCTAGTTATCACAAAAGTCCTCTCTATCAACTCCTAAGTAGAAATGCATATAGTGCGCCACTGATATAATGGGATGGAAAGAGGTTGCTGGCTGCACCATCCTATCATGCATAATAACCTCCTCGTGGAATGCTTTAACCTGTTACTATGACAGCATGCTTTGACTCTGGCATTCACAGAGAATAAATCTTTTCCACTTAATCTGTCCGGTTGCTTTGTTATTAAAGATGACAAGGAAGCAACAGCGAGCATCGCTAGAGAAATCACAGCCATATACATCTGTCACATTATAATACGGCGGGATCGGAGATCATTCAGGAGTGCCATAATTGTAATTTCAGAAAACCAAATAGTATTTATGTGATAACATCCACCTGTATCTCTTTAACTTGTATTTTCAATTCACTGCCTGTTTACATCTATTCAAAACTGAAGCACTGCCTGTCATTAAATACTATGTAAATAAGTTAGGCCTAACTGTGAAGGATCAGAAGCTAACAGGGAAACTTCCGCATCTGGGGCCAGAAGATTCTATTTTAACAACACGCATATGGTCCTTGAAGCATAGCTCAAGCATTTTGATAGACATGCCAAGATTCAACGAAGGAGACAGACTTTTACCACAGATGAAACTATCTCGCAGCGAAACAGAACAGATTAATGGAAGTGTCAGGGTTCTTTGGTTGCAATCTACAGAAATTTGTTCTGGCTAACACATGCAAAAAGAGAGAGAATTCATTGTAAATAGATTTGGGAATTGCTCATTGGATTAAGGTGAGGAAGGACAGCAAGACATCTGGGAGGCTTTGAAAGGGGCACCGATGGGAATGTGTATTGGAGACCACCTGGCCCCACATCATATCTGCTTGGGTCAATTTTCTATTCCAGCCACTGCTACAGAAGATAATTACACAGGTATAATGTGACATCCCCTGTTGTACGGGGCCTTCTCTGTCCAGAGTATGCTTGTGAGAGCCCCTTACGCACATGCACAAAACACGGAGACGTGAAGGAGTAGCAACTCTTGTGGCAATTGATGGGCCATGAGCTGCTGGTAAAACGTTACCATCTTCTACTCCCCAATTGGGTAATTTTGAGCTCCTTTTCACATGGCTCCGCAGACGGTCCCCAGCAAGATTAAATCTCAATTGCTTAGGGCAGTGATCCGCTGGAACATGAAGCTCCGAATGAACTCTCCCTCCTTCTCTGTTTTAGCCTCTCTGTCCTCTGCATCTGTTGCTCTGAACCACTTCTAAAGACATACTTCCTGCCCACAAGCCCTGTGCTAAGCTCTACTCTTCCAGGGACATATAAGCTAAAACAGAATTATAGGCAGGGCCTTGCGGCTGCCACAGGAAGTAACTTTCAAATCCATTCAGTCAGTCATTTTTGTTCCTCTGCCCATGATTCAAGTCCTGAGAGGGAGCGCACACACATGGACACGGTTGAATCCCATGCCTATCCTATGCATATGATACATACATAGTCCCTCAGAGAGGAAGAGGTAGTTTGTAGAAGGAAGGTAAGAAGGAGAGATGGAAGGAAGGAAGGAGGGAAGGAAAGAAGGAAGGAAGGAAAGGAGAGAGAGAGGAACAAAAGACGAGAAAGGTTACCCTTCTTGTAGCTTTCTGTGTGTCCAAAATATGGCATTAAAAATCTGAGAAGCAGGACACCTGGGTGGCTCAGCATCCAACTTTGGCTCAAGTCATGATCTCATGGTTCATGAGTTCAAGCCCCACATTGGGCTCTGTGCTCAAAGTGCAGAGCCTGCTTGGGATCCTCTCTTTCCCTCTCTCTCTGCCCCTCCTCCCCTTGTGCCCTTTCTTTCTCTCTCTCTCTCTAAATAAATAAACTTCTTTTAAAAAAAACACAAAAAATTGTTTTAAAAAATAAAAAACTAAAATATGTGAAGCAAGTGAAATTATTTAAATTAAATTCTTAAATTAACAGCACATAGGATATCATATTTACAATGAATTTATCTCCCTAAGCATTTGAAATTACAGGTCACTTATACTTATGTTGATTGATTAAAACTTCATCAAGAATCTGAGGATGATTAGATTAGAAGCTCATATCCCATTCACTGCTACCAGAAAGGAGCCAGGCCTCCTAGACAAGATGGAGTAAGCACATTGCAAGGTACCAATCTCACTAACTACAACTAAACATGCTGAACCAAATAGAATCAGCAATTATCAGAACCCTGTGACAGGTAGATAAGGCAGACTGCCTAAGGACCTACAGACTCCAGGAACAAGGGGGTAGTGAGTTTACTGGTGTGGTTGGGTTTTGTCTCCTTTATTTCTTGGCCTTGACACTAGAGCAGCCTACAACCTGAAACACAAAGCGATAAAGAGATGCCAAACTTAGAGGCTGCCCTTCTCCTGGTGGCTCAGTCAGTTAAGCGGCAGACTTCAGCTCAGGTCACCATCTCAGGATTCCTGAGGGGCTCTCTGCTGTCAGCACAGAGTCCAATTCAGATCCTCTGTACCCCTCTCTCTCTGGCCCTCCTTTGCTCATGCATGCACATGAGTGTACACATTCTCCCTCTCTTTCTCTATCAAAAATAAATATTTAAAAAATAATAAAAGAGAGCCTGCCATTCTCAGGTCATGATCTCACAGTTTGTGGGTTCGAGCCCTACATGGGGCTCTGTGCTCACAGCTCAGAGCCTGGAACCTGCTTCAGATTCTGTCTCTCTCTCTCTCTCTCTCTCTCTCTCTCTTTCTCTCTCTCTCTCTCTGCCCCTCCCTCACTCATGATCTATTTCTCTCTATCTAAAAAATAAAAATAAATAAACATTAAAAAAATTAAAGAGAGCCTACGCTTCCTAGCCAGAGCACGGGGAAGAACGCACCCCTTAGGACAGGCCCTTTGGACGAAACCTCCCTACAGCAGGCAAACACCGCAAAAGAAACTGCCTCTCTCTCTTCTCCCCAGTGTTGGCGGAGCAGAGCCGAGTCTCACGTGGCTGCATCACAGCCATCACGCATAGGCTGCAGTGCCCTTCCTCCTGCTCGCCTCTCCCTGGGTGCTGTGAACACTACGGGGTAGAATCCCGCCGAAAAACCTCACTACGCAGTACCTACAGAGGAGACTGAGCCCTGTCCTCTGCCCCATCCAATAGCCCATCTTGCTCTACATGATAAACAGGAACCGTGTCTACAGTCCTGGCTCGGCACCAAGGAAAGATCAGCCAAGAGGAGGCACTCCCCCTACTCCCCATCAGACCGGGGACATGGGAGATCAGAATGAGAAAAAGAGCACGCTAGGAACACAGATTTCTTCTATCTCAACATGAACTCATAACCACACCCAATGCAGCCCATGTGTGACACTGACTAGCCTCAATATACAAAAGCTTTTAAAAGTGGACTGTGGTGTGGAATAGCACTCAACTTCCAAACCCACCTGGCAGCACATGAGCAGGATAACCAAAATCATTGCACAAAAGTTTAAAAACTAAACTGCCATTGGAACTACGACCCACCTACAAAAGTAGTCCAAGTCACACTTCCTGAACCTAAACAGGTCTGTTGCCTGGTAAAATAGAATATTTAAATAGCACATAGAGTACCATAACCTAATACTTTAAAAGTCCAGAACACAATCCAAAATTCTGTGTCAGACCAAGAACCAATAAATCCTCAATTCAAATCAGAACAGAAAATCAACAGATGCCAACATGGAGATAATCCAAATGCTGGAATTATCTTACAAGAATTTTAAAGCAGTTATCATAAAAAAGCTCCATCAAGAAATTACAAACACTCGAAACAAATGGAAAAACATAAAGTTCTAGCAAAGAAATGGAAGATATGACTAAGAATCAAATAAAAATTGTAGAACTAAAAATAAACGAACTGAAATTGAAAAATTCCCTGGATGGGCTCAGGAGCAGAATGGAAATAAACAGAGGGGGCAGAAATCAGTAAACATAAAGATAGATCAATAGAAGTTATCCAATCTGAACAAAGAGAAAATAGACTAAAAATATAAAGTACAAAGTCTCAGGGCACCTGGGTGGCTCAGTAGGTTAAGAGTCTGACTTCGGCTGAGGTCATGATCCCACAGGTTAGTGGGTTCGAGCCCCATGTCAGGTTCCATGCTGACAGCTCAGAGACTGGAGCCTGCTTCTGTGTCTCCCTCTCTCTCTCTGCCTTATGGGCTCATGCTCTGTCTCTCTCTCTCTCAAAAATAGATAAACTTAAATATTAAAATAAATAAATAAATAAATAAATAAATAACTACTAAGCCTCATGAATATCAGGGAAATAATAAAAAAAAAAATCTATCGCTGAGGTCCCAGAAGGAATAAGGAAAAGATTGGGGCTAAAACAAAATTTGAAAAACTAGTGGCTGAAATATTCCCAAGTTTGAAAAATGACATAAATCTACAAAAAAAAAGAGAACAATAGTAAACAGGATAAATGCAAAGAAATCCATCCGCTGATATATCATAATAGAAATTCTGTCACCTAAAAAAATTAAGTAGAAATAAATGTAAAAGCAGCAAGAGAGAAACAGTATGTTACCTATAAGGAAGCAACAATTCGAATTCCCCCAAATATTTCTCAACAGAAGCAACAGAAGATAAAAGAAGTCGCCAAACATTTTTCAAGTGTTGAAGTAAAAGAATCCTACATCCAGGGAAAATATACAGTGAGTTTCCCAAGAAGATGGAGGAGGAGAAGGAGGAGGTGGAGGAAGAGGAGAAAAAGAGAAGAAAGGAGAAAAAGTAATATATTCGGCTCTCTGGGAAGAATCTGACTAGCTGGCCATCAGGGCCTGAATTCCCATAGTGCAAAGCTGTGGTCTTGAGGCAGAGAGAGCTGCTCCGTTCAGATGAGACACACATTCTCTATGTTCCTTGTCTGCCAGAACATCCATCTATAGCCTCTTACCCTGGGCATCTTTTTAACCATTTATTACACTTGTCTGGCTATTGCAGGCATTAGGTTTATGAAATCCAGGCTATTCATGCTAAAGTTTTCTAGAGACTCTATTAAAAGCTACACATTCCCAAAAGGAACCCATACAAATAATTCTGTATTTACATTCAAAGGTCATCAACCCATATAATACTAAAATTCCCCAGACTCCACTTTCCAAGCCCTGATTTCAACCACCTAGGGCAAACTTCTATTCGCATACATACTGAGATTACTGACTATTCATCCTTTTTTTTGTGTCAGTGTGACTTGGAAATGCATCTTGTATTGCTATATGTCTTTGCTGCATGATTCAGGAATATTCAACTTGGCTATAGAGAATAAGACAAACAAATAAGGAAGATAAATGAATCTAAACATAAAAGCAAGTACCTTGTAAAACATATTACATGTAGACAAAACAAGGGGAGTCTATATAAGAAGAATTAAGAAGGACCTAGTAGCTACCTAAATATTCATGAGGCATCCAGTAGTTTCTGGCATATAATTCACAGAATGAATGAATGAAAGAATGAATGAATGAGTGCAAGGCTCAGCCTTTCTATTACATTATACCTCTCCTTCTACCTCTAACATATTACTATTTTTTCCTTATTAGTGCATCTCTACCAGATAATAAATTTATTGGTGATAAGATCCATAAATTATGTGGTGTGCATGGCAGAAGTTAATAAGTATCTGAATGCAGGGTCACACATAAAGCAGAGACTCTCAGACTCAAGGGTACATGACAGTCACCTTGGAAACTTGTTTAAAAGGCTGATATCTAGAAGCCACTCCCAAAAGTTTTGATTCAGATCTTTATGAATGTGATATAAAAATGTACATTTTTGCCCAAACTCCCAAACTCCCACGGCTCTTGATGAAGAGTCCGGGTCCACAACATACTGGAAACTACTGAACAAGGAACGTGGAAAGGCTGGGGTAAGTGGTTATCTCTACTTCCTTTCTTATTAGGAATATTATGAAATAGATTCTCATAAACATCAGTGCAGCCTGAATGACCCTGAAGGAAAGGTGGACCTAGCTCCTTCACCTGAGGTGCTGTGATTTGGGGATGGGAATATGGGGACAGAGAGTTTACTGCTTCTGTATATGAGAGAGAGAGAGAGACCAACACAGAGAAAGAGCGCATGGGTATTTTTCTTCTTTTTCTTATTTTTTCCTCTCCCTCTCCCTCTCCCTCCCCCTCCCCCTCCCCCTCCCCCTCTGGTAATAGCTGCCAGAGCTACTACCTTCTGCCCAGCCAGCTGCCTCTTTGCTGTCATTGCCCATGGCCAGAGGAAGGGCAGGGGCAAGACTCATAGCTTAGTTCCTGAGGAAACTACCCCATGTTGCCACCCTAAGGGTTGAATCATTCTGGTTCTTGTTTGATTTCATAATATTCCTTCTCTCAACAAGCATTTATTGCATATCTAATGAAATTTAACAGCCAATGTGAAATTTTAAATTAGTATTTCAATTTTTTTAAATTGAAGTGTGACCTTTAGACAATTGCAGATTGAGGGTGCACATAAAGATCATTTGGAGATTTTTATAATTTTTTAAAATTTTTTAATGTTTTTTATTTTATTTTATTTATTTTTGAGAGACAGAGAGAGTGCGAGCAGGGGAGAGTGAGAGAGAGAGGGAGATACAGAATCCAAAGCAGGCTCCAGGCTCTGAGCTAGCTGTCAGCACAGAGCCCAACGCAGGGACCAAACCCACAAACCATGAGATCATGACCTCAGCCAAAGCCGGACGCTTAGCCAACTGAGCCACCCAGGCGCCCCTCATTTGGAGATTTTTAAGTTGGAGGTTTGAAAAAGCAGAAAGACTTTTCATGTTGAGCAATTACTTCATGTGTAGGCTTGCAGTAGTTTAAATAAGTAGCCTGTTTGATTTTCTTCACTTTTGTTTAATGGGCCTTTTCAACCCTGCTACCGTGTAACAATGGATTCAAATTCACTTACATATTCTAATCCCCAACTTTCTCAAAAATTGCCAATCTAAATGCTCAAGCTTTAACTTCTGGGACATGTAATGCCCAGTTGGAATTTGGGAAGATATATGTAATAATGAAATGTATTGATCGATTAGGAAGTACTCTCTTACATATCTGGAAATTGTTTAATTACTCTTCTGTTAAATCTGCAAGGAGTTGGATTAGAATTCCAAGCTTTCTCCAGTCATTGAAATTCAAAAAAATCCACCACTAATCAAAAGCACCATAAACATTTGTATGCTAAGTAAAGGCAATTGTCTTCTTGCACAAGCTCTTGTTTTTCCCAATTCAAAATAGCAGTTTGCAAAGAAACAAACAGCTAACCTAATGATAAAGCAGATGGAGCATTTACTGCCTCCTTACTTGACATGATATACCCAAGGCAATAATGTCTGAGTTCAGTACTAAGGGTCATTAAAATATCAATAAAAATAAAAAAACAGGTATAATTCTCTATTAACTGGCTGGACTTTACGTACTTGAATAACATAAGTGATGACTCCAACGTTTTGATTTTCCATCCAAAAAGAGAGTATGCAAAAAGAAAGATAGGTAAATATTGTAATATTATTTAAGAGTACTGAGCCAGCCAGACAGCTATAGTAAAAAATAAATACACAACTGATCTAATACAATATATTAGTTTGGGGCTATACTGGGTAATGCAAGGGAAACAAGCCCCCCACTGGGAAATATTAACCTCCTACTTGATAGGAAACACTCAAAGACAATTACACACAGACCAACATCACCTCTTTAAGGTTTAGTCAATCTTTTAAAATTGGTTTCATACTACTTTTCTCCTTTTATAGTTTGTTTGTTTGTTTGTTTAATGGTTTACTTATTTATTTATTTTAATTTAGAGAGGAGAGAGAGAGAATCTTAAGGTGGCTTCAGGCTCAGTGCACAGTCCAATGCAGGACTCAACCCCATGACCCTGGGCTCATTACCTGAGCCAAAATCAAGACTCAGATGCTCAAGTAAATGAGTGATCCGGGCACCGTCTTCTTTTATATTTAGATAAAAGCTAGGAAAATAAAAGTAAGTTTGTTTCAAATTTGCTATTAATACATGACATGAGAAGCATTTTCCTGATCTCACTACTGATTACCTAATGAACTTACTATTTTCCTCATTATACAAGAGTTTTATCTTATGAGAAGGGGTATTTGTTTTTCCAAATGTCTAAATGTCAGAAGCTTTGTAATTGGATTATTTACTTTACAAGACACATTCAGATTATTTTACATTAAAAGAATTTATACATAACCTTCCAGTCACTGGAGGCCTCTCTGGCTCCGAGATTGTGTAACATCTGACCATTACTTTAATATCTCATTTGTAAAAGTGTTGTTCTACAGAAATAAAGAGCCTAATGAGAAGACTGGATATTGTATGATTCTTATCTAGAGAAAGTGAATCCTATTACAGAAAAGACTCCAGAAAAATACATTTTAGTGTCCTCAACAAAACAGCTGGCCACCCCATTATCCTACAGGGCAGCACACCCAACCATGCCCATGGGACTTTTAGTCTCTCAAGATTAAGATTTCATAGAGAGGCTCCCGGGTGGCTCAGTCGGTTGAGCGTCCGTCCAGCTTCGGCTCAGGTCATGATCTCATGATTTGTGGGTTTGAGCCCCGCAACAGGCTCTGTGCTGATATCTAGCTCCCAGCCTGGAGCCTGTCTTCGGATTCTGTGTCTCCCTCTCTCTCTGACCCTCCCTTGCTCGCTCTCTCTCTCTCTCTCTCTCAAAAATAAATAAAACATTTTTTAAAAATTAAAAAAAAAGAATTCCTAGAAAAGATCACTACACATGTGAAGGAAATTCCCTCATGGAAATAAGCAAAACAATAGACCAAAAGAATTAAGACAAAACGGACAAGGTAGGAAGTGATAAAGTTCAATCATATATCAAGACCCACAATATGGAGGCTGCTCCAGTGGCCCAGCCCACATCACAAAATCTGTACTTAAATCGGGCTGCATTTCTGATAAAAACCTGTCAAGAAAAGCTAACATACACCAAGCACAGACTTCCAACTCAGCTTGATCTCCTTAAAGCCTTTGTCTCCTAGCCAATCATGCACTGTTTCTACACTGCCGCTTCTAAGGCTGTGTAACACTCACCCTTACCCCAGATCTCTTGGGAAGAGTGTTCCACTGCTTGTGAAGCACTGTGGTCCCCCAGCCCATGGACTATTTTCCCTCAGATAAAGAGCATCAAACTCTTTATGAAATTGTTTTAGTTTTGTCATTGTCAGTTTTGGCAGCCCAGTTGGGACCAAAAGACAGCTGCTGAAGAGTCCAGGGATGGCTCCTACATGGGTGAAGGTACCCACAGAGCCCTGTAGGTTGTCTGCCTCTTCTGGTACTCTCCCAGATCTCTGGTAAGCTTCTCTCAGATGGAGCTCAGATTATTTTTGTATTCTTCAAGTTTGCTTGTCCTGATTCTTCTGTGTGGAAAATTGGGGTGTGAGTGACTCCAGATTTTCCTGAACGAGACTTCGTGGGCCATAGTATGTGGGGTTGTGGCCAACCTCATCTACAAAGTAAGCACCTTTGGGCAGTCCTGAGAGGCCTCAGAAGCTGCGTGCAGGCAGCCAGAAACAGGAAGACTGACTGAATTAGGGAATATTATTTCAACAAGGGAAAACAATGGGTACCACTCAACCTAAGAAAACAAGATGGTGTCATTAGGCAACTTGTGGGGAAATAGGTTCTACTTATATAAATGGGTTAGAGAAAAGATTAAGGCAAAAAGCTGCCACCATGGGGCAAAAACACCGAGGTTAGCTAGCAAGATACAGCAGTAGAATCACAAGTAACTTGTTAGATGTGATAGAAGGCAATGTGAAGCCAATGTAATTAGAAGAAAAGCCAATGGGGGGTGCCTGCATGGCTCAGCCAGTTAAGCATCTGACTTCTGCTCAAATCCTGACCTTGCAGTTTATTAGTTCAAGCCCCATGTCAGGCTCTGTGCCGACAACTCAGAGCCTGCTTCAGATTCTGTGTTTCCCTCTCTCTCTGCCCCTCTCCCACTCATGCTTTTTCTCTGTCTCTCAAAAAGTCAATAAATGTTTTAAAAATTTTTAAGAAAAAGAAGAAGAAAAGCCAACATGACAAGGAAGTCAATGTGACCGAAGGGGACATGATCAGAAGTCAACATGGTTAAAAAGGCAACATAGCTAGAGGCTGTCGTGACTAAGAAGCTGGCATGACTAGAACCCAATGTGGCTAATAAGCCCACATAACTCAAGGACTGCAGAATGCCCCACAATGCCTAGCGCTCTAAAAGATAAAAAGTGCATTTGACAACAGTCTCTCCTGATTAGGTAAGAGAAAAACAAAACTGCATTAGAATTTGCTGCTGGAGAACTTTTGAGAGAATCATTATAGGAGACTCCCTATCCCTAGAACAGAAGCAATACATGTGTATAGCACTCCTTAAATTATTAATGATTATCCAGCAACACTGCCCTTGGTTTACCAAACAAAGAACATTTGACCTAAATTTTGGGGAACAAATAGGTCAAACAGTAAAGGCCATACAGAAGGTACCAATGTTCCACCTGTGGGTATTCTTACATGGTCTGTTGTCCATACATCCATTATCCCCCTGCATGCAGATCATGTGTATGAAGATGGAGACCCACGCAAAGTAAACAACAAATTTTTCAAGGAACTAAACCTCCTTATTTTCTGCCAGCCCCTTCAGCACCCCTAAATCCAGAGAACACTTAACTCCCTCCTTTGCCACTGGGAAAAATCTAACCTTTTAAAGGAACAAAAGATTCCCTCTGAGGACATCCTCACCCTGATGCAGCAACCTATTAAGATTGCCCTTATGGTGTTTACAGATACCTCGGGGAAAACTCACAAGGCTTCTTGCCTTCTGAAATCTGGGGGAAAAAACTGGGAACATACATTATACACTGGACCAGGCTCTACCCAACATTCAGAATTGCGAGCCATATTATTAGCTATAGAAACCTTTTCCCAACTTTAAACATGGTCTCCGAGATGTCAAGGAGCAAAGTCGACCCACTTACAATTTCCCCACCAGTGTTCCAGGTAATAATTAACCATGGGGAACAAATTGTTTTAAGTGGACCCAAATGTAAGGTTTTTTTGGTTTGAAATAGACCTGTTTATGAAAGGTCAAAAAAGCTCATGTTATGACTTAAAGTAATGGTTAGCTTTGTCTCCTAGTTTTCACGGGTAATTGTTAAGATAGCGTTCAAAGACTTTAGTAACCTAAAAAGTTTTGCTTGCATGATAAATCAGGATTGAGTTCTTTGGACATCCAGGTCTTTTCTTATAAGTAACGCCTGCTAACCAATTCCACCACGGGAGCTGGCCATCTAGGCCTTTTCTAAATAGGATGGGATGCTAAAGCACTGATTACTAAACAAAGTTTATCTGCTTTTGGCTTCTTAGTACAGAGAAATGAAGGGTTCGGGAGTATTATGGTAAACACGCTTTGTGCTTTATAACTTTCTGAGGTTTTTCTTTTAACAAATTTCCTAAGATTTAAATTAAGTCATTTTAATCAATTAGGCTTCTTTGGTATGTTAAGTTACTCTAACAGTACTGCCAAGCAAATAATAAGCCTTAGGTTACATTTGAGTAAAAACTAGAACTATACCAGAGATTATACGCAATTGCTAGCTTTAATATTTTTATATAAGGTCATCACTTGATATTCTGATTACTGAAGCATTATGTGCCACAGAAATAACTGAATTTCCTCGTCAGTTGTATTAGATATTTTAATCATGCCCATTTTTAAAGTATTTTTGTCATAGTTTTGTGACTCTTGATGGACCACTATTACGTCCAGGAGACATCTGATCCTTACTACTCAAGGAGACTCCGTTTCCCCTGAACACTGTCTTTCCCTTTCTTAACTCCCATATACCTACCCCAACTGAGCAATGTCCTATAGGTAGGAACACCTCTATGCCCCAATTCAGCAGGAAGAAGTCACATAAGAGAAGACCATCCATCCTCAGCAACCTTAAAGATTTTAAGGGACAAAATTGTTCAGGAGGGAATGATGTGGGAAACAAAAGCAGAAGGAAATGGCAGATAAAATTAAATGTCCTTAAAATCCACAAGGCCAAGCAGTTGTAGAACGAGTACATAATAAACACAAAACTAGATTTAAAAAAACAAAAAAGGGAGGAATTATCCATGGCTGTCTATACTACAACCTCAACCTATCTTGGATCACTCTTAAATTTTTAATCTTGACCTTCCAGGACTAATTGCGGCTGATCTACATTCTTCTAAATTAGATGAACCCTCTCATCCTGTGGTGCTAGTTCAAACTTCTCACCGGGGGTCGAGAATATGCTTGTGTTCTTTCAGACTCCCGATCTCTGTGGATACCCTCTTGGTTTGAAGCCATATCATAGCATGGTGGAGATCCCCCAATGACTCTGAATGAGCAACCACCGCTCCCAGTTTCAAGATGGACGAAGCTTCTACAAAGATTCCTCATCCTGAAGCCTCTCGATACAACGCAAGTCCTTGCCCGATAAAACATGGGGAAGCCATAAACACCCGTCTGATCAGGCTAGCGTCCTCTTACAGCACAATGGTATTGTACATAGCCCTGGTTGCATCTGACAGCCATGATCTCCATCACTGGTATTCATTAACCAGGCAAAGGTGACTCAGAGGCTTCCTAATCAGGGGGATCCTGGCTGCGGTAAGCACTATAGCCTCTGCTGCCTCTGCTGGAATTAGTCTTCACCACACTATCAAACTGCACATGTACTTAATCAATTTATGGTCAACTCCTCCATTCTAAGCTGCTCTGTGATAGAAAATTTAGATGTGAACATTACACCTACAACTACAATACTCCAAAGATCTAAGACACAAATGGGCGGACTCATGGTCCTTTTGGAAAGTCTTTAACCCTCTCTCTGTTGGCTAATGCCCACCTCAAATTCTGGATAATTCTGGGAAGTGGAATACATTTATGGTGTCTCTTTTTATCCCTTTTCAGAATCACCCTCCAAACCACCCAAAAGCAAAAGATGGATCAGAAACTCGTCATGATAGCCCTCACATGTAAACTTAAGATGACGAAGAAAAACAAAAAAGGAGGAACTGTGGGGAAATAGGTTCAACTTACATAAATGAGTTATAAAAAAGCTTAGGGTGGAAAGCCACCACCATGGGGAAAAAAACACCCAAAGTTAGCTAGTGAGATATTATAATAGAATCACAGGTAACTAGTTATATCACCTGCAAGAAGTTACTTTCCATCTGGCACTAATGCACCTTGATCACAAACTCCACTTGCCCCCCAGACCCTTACTTCTTACACACAACTTAATGATTGCTGATTGTTTTCTCCATGTTCATGTGTATGAGATCTTGTTTTCTTCATGTTCACCATGTGGGTAATGTCTTGTGAGCTCAATAAATACAGAGATGAAACCCCTGTTTGGGGCTCTTGTCTCCTCCTGGACATTAAGCTTTCTCATACACAATTCTGCATTCACTCACTTTCTAGACAAGAGAGAACTCCAGACTCATAGTCTGTGACAGGGACTTACAAAGTTTCAAGTTAAACCCACAGCTTAAATTGCTGGGAGACTTGGAGAAATAAATTAAGATGAGGAATCTGAGCTATTTTGACCAATGACACATCAAAATCTAAGTAGCCACAAATCAGACTATTAAAAGCAGTACAGGGGCGCCTGGGTGGCTCAGTCAATTGAGCGTCCAGCTTTGGCTCAGGTCATGATCTCACGGTTCGTGGGTTCGAGCCCCGCATCAGGCTCTGTGCTGACCACTAGTTCAGAGCCTGGAGCCTGCTTCAGATTCTGTGTCTCCCTCTCTCTCTGACCCTCCTATGCTCACACTGTCTCTCTCTGTCTCTCAAAAAAAAAAAGCCAGTACGGCATCCACCACAATAAAGAAATCTTCTCATAAAAGGAATAACACATCTATTGTCCATAAGACTCTCAGACACCAAAGCTGAAAAACTGATGGGGCACAGATTGAGTGCTTAAAAGCAGTTAAAGTACTGGCCACCTAACTCTGAGACAGCCACGCTAGGCTAAGTTGGTCATGGAAGGGGCTAGATTGGTGCTAGCTCACCCATCAATCTCAAGAAAACTTTGTGGGATGAGATACACTGTAAAACACCTCAAAATTCCCAATGCACTGGCACATCCCTCTTTAATTTGACACCAGAGACCCATGGCTTAGCCGAAGAGATGGAATCCTCAAATTTCAAATAATCAAGTACAGCATCTTCCAGTATCTTATTTTATGTCTAAGAACTGATCCTCGAGGCTGTAGATATCTATAAAAATGGCAAAATCTTATTCAGACAACCTAGAATTAGACTGGCCATTATGGGAATGCTCCAATTTGATAAAATTGTCATTTAAGAAGAGTACCTGAAAGCAAGTGTTCCCAAATCAAACATACAGAATATGGTATCTATTTTCATTGGCATGCAGCACCCTCCAAAAAGCCTCAAACTTTAAAAGTATTTTCATTGAAAGATTCATCACAAAATTTAATGAAATTTTAATGTAATGAAAAATTAGAGACACAGAGGTACCTAAGACAGAAGAATGTTAAGACTGATGTGACCCCAGTCCTCCCTACCCTCCGTGCTCCTTTACCCTACAAAGCATATTTAGTCTATGATCTTCCATTTGAACTGCTGTTGCACTCTGAAGAGATCACAAGACCATAAACAGAAGTCCACCAAGTTAGTGCACTTACAGACACCCCCACATGGGACCCTCCCAGGATGGACAAGCCTCTGAGGGATTCCCCAATAGATTGCTACCAGTTATTCCCTTAAAGAGCCAAGGTGAAACTAACATTAATGGAAAACCTTGGCAAATTCTGGTAAATACTAGAGCTATACTCTACTCTAAGCCTCACTTGCTCAGGGCATCTGCAGGGCAAATGGGGTCCCGGGAGACCTGGCAGAAACCAGCAAAGAGTGAGGATTATTAAGAGTTGGCTCTCCTGGATCACTGTCTGTAGTGTCCAATTGAGAGAGGAAGATAAAATGTCACATTGTTCCCTCCTTTCCAGATCCAAGCCCATAGTTTTCTTCCATCCATTTTCTCCCAGGGATACCAACTACCTTCTTGTTTGTCTTCTTTTGTGTCCTGAGAACTTGTCTTGGCAATTATCAGTTTCAGGGCTACAAAAGTATGGCCAGACAGAAATGTGGGTTGCATGCCATTTGTGGCTAGACATAGCCGGACTATTTGAGCTCACACCATAAAAATAAAGCAGTTGGATTAACTAATGTTAAATATCCCTTTCATCTTTAAAATTATTTAATCAGCTGAGTTTGAGTGACTTCCCATAGTCCAATTATGAAGATCAACGTGGAAGCCTAAACTATTGAGTTGGACAGAAACTCTACTTCAAACAAGTTTAAGAAGATAAAAAATTATTGATTTGCTAAATTGAGAAGGCCAGAAATAATGCTGGCTCCATACATGATTGGATTCAGAGGTCCAGTGATGTCATTAGAACTTGGTTTCTCTCCAGCTCTTGACATTATCTTCCACTGCATTGGCTTCTTTCTCTGGCTTTACATAATGGCTCCTGACAGTTCCAGGATCATAATCTCCCAGGATTATCTCCAACTGGGCCATTCTGGCTGCTACATATAACCCTGAATCACTGCAGCCTGAGGCTTATGCTCAGCCCTGATTGAATCGTGGCTTGTGCCCCCACTGCAAATATCTGTATTTTCAGCTGAGAGTATTTGAACTAACACAGATTTTAATACCAGACAATGAGGCACTACAGAAAGCATACTAGTTTAACAGAAGATGAAAGGTTGAGAACAAAGAAGATCCTACTATCTACCCTACTATTGCTTTCTAGCAATTCTATCATTCCATATTGAAGGTGTCAAACTGTGGCCTCTATTATGTTAAAACTTAGGCAACATGCCTAACAAGTCTATAGCAATGAGGGACTTGGTAAGATACATGTTTAGAGTATTTTTAACATTTCTTAAGGAAATCAGTGAAGTCTTACAAGAAAGAGATAAACTGGCTGGATGTGGCCTATGGTAACTATAGAAGGAAGAAAAAATATAGCTACATTAATAAAGTCCCTTTCTGGGGACACCTGGGTGGCTCAGTCAGTTATACATCCGATTTCAGCTCAGGTCATGATTTCACAGTTGGTGGATTTGAGCCCTGCATCAGGTGCTGTGCTGACAGCTCAGAGCCTAGAGCCTGCTTTAGATTCTGTGTCTCATTCTCTCAATCTGCCCCTCCCTGACTCATGCTTTGTCTGTCTGTCTCTCTCTCTCTCAAAAAATAAATAAACATTTAAAATTAAAAAAAAAAAGAAGGGCTCTTTCTGTATTTCAAAGTCATAGAATTTTATAGCTTAAAAAATTAAATTATCTACCTTAAATACAAATGCTGGTAAAGACTGGGAAGTAAGTTATTTGGGAGGATGTAAGATTGAAACACAAGAAAAAAATGAGATTTAGGTAAGTCTTTTTGAGTATTCTTTGCCTAAAAAAGGATACAACATATTAGTGTCCATCAACCCAAGGCTATGGCCTCAAATCTCTTCCAAGGACAAACCAGTTGTAGAAAGGAGCCATTAAACTAGGAGTCTAGGAACAGAGACTCGTTGCTAGGAGACCAAAGTCCCACACTCACAAACCATGACCACACTAAAATCTCCCAGTACGGCACTTACAGCACAATGAAAATTACTGAGCTTGCCCCTCAAGAGCTATGACTTCAATCTTAAATCCCTTCGACATACACTTCAAGGAGGTGAGTCAGCTCAAGTGTGTAGTCCCACAAAGGGCATGACACCCAGTATTTAGCTCACGTGAAAGGCAGTGAAAAGAGTAATCTTCCTAAGGCATGACATGGGGTGGTAGAGAACCGATAAGTGAGTGTTTTCAGGAGAAGAGATGTATAGGGTTGCTATATGTAACAAAAGAAGTCACTACACTACCAGGTCAGAAAGCTCCCGTCAGCAAGCTATAGTTGATGTTGTGTACCAGTGAGCTCTGCTGCACTTTTCCAGATAAAATGTTCATTGTGCTTATCCTGTTCTTTCTCCACTACTTTATACAAAATGTGCTGAAGATCAATAATAACTGTGTTTTAGCCTTAATACAACGATAAGCTACATCTAGATGTAATGGGAAAAAGAGCAACTCAACCATAGACATAGAACCAAAACACCGGGGACTTTGAACTGTCCCATTTTGGGGAAGAATGAATGTCTGTCATGCTGGTATGAGCATTTTAAGAGTCCATATTTGTTTGAAAAGGAGCTAAGTTTGAATATTGAGCAGTTAAAGGGGAAAACCATATCTAACTCTTGCTTAAATCCTCCACATCCATCCCAATCTTTCCCTATTATATAATAGCAAAAGAATTTGATTATTGACCCTGTTTCAGAAATAATTCCTGAATTGTCCAAACCAGTGGGGGTAATCTCTTCTCCCTTACTGGTGATTAGTTCAAAACCCAGGATCAAGCTGATCAGCAAATTCCTCCTATGACAATGATTCATTCAGCGCTAAGAGTGTGGCCTAACTTGTCTCATCAGGAGTGAAATCCAGAATTTATGTTGACTTTTTGGTGGCAAGTTGTTTCCTCTCCCACTGGACATGAGTAGGAAGTCAATGGGATGAAACCCAAACAAAAGATAATAGAGTAAAAATAGGGGAAGTACATTAGTCCCTGATAGCCTTGGTGAGCCCTAGAACAACTATTCCTAGAGTCTCTCCTTCAGAATTTCCAGTTATACAGGATTAAAAATGACATTGTTTAAGTCATATTTTTCTTCCTTATGGCCCAAACACCCTCGCTAATAGGATATCTCCAGGCTAATGACACGCTGTATCTGATAGAAATTAGAGTCAGTTTCAAGGGACAGAAAGCTGACAAATGCCAGCTCAAACACATGAGAGGGCATACGACATTTGGGGATACATAGTTCTGAGTTGATACAGCAACTATATTCCAACCCTTGTTCTGTCATTTTCTTCAGCCTTCTTCAACAAGTATTTGTCACCTTCTTATCAGAAGTTAGCTGCATCAGTATTTCAATGAAGAAAAAAGGAAAAGGCAATTAACAAAAGGTCCATGAGTCTGTCACTCTTTTAAATAGTTTTTGCCTAATGACTTCACAACAATTGCAACAGACATTTTACTGGCCAGAACTGTGTTATGTGACCTGCCTATGAGCATGGGAAATACAGTTTTCACAGCTGGCCATATTTCCACTACTAAACAAGTGAGAAGCATAGTCTTAAGGCAGAAGGAAAGATTGACATTGGGGAGACAAACTAGCATCACTATCACACCCCCAAATTTATGTCTCCAGGTCCGACCTCACCTCTGATCTCTTGACTCATGTATCAAACATGTAATTTAAAATCTCCATACTTCTGGATTCCAAATACCTCAAACTGAATATGTATAACAACAAGCTAGGAATGTCTGCACACAACCTGTCCCTCTGTGATGGTTAGTTTTTGTTTGTTTCTTTTATTTTTTCTTTTTTTCATAGGGAAAGCTGACCAGGTGGATTTTGATAAGAAAAAATTCATGCATTCCTCCTCCCAGCCTCTCAGGGTGTCAGCGCCCATCAAAGGCATTAGCTCTTATGACGGTTAATCTTATGTGTCAACTCGACTGGGCCACAGGGTGCCCAGACATTTGGTCAAATATTATACCAAGTGCCTCTATGAGAGTATTTATGGATGAGATTAACATTTGAACTGGTACCCTGAACAAGCAGCTTGCCCTCCCTAATGTGGGTGGGACTTGTCCAAATCCATTGACAATGAGAATAGAACAAAACGTCTGAATCAGAAGGAACTCCTTTTGCTAGATGCTTGAGCTGAGACAGCAGTCTTTCTGCTCTTAGACTAGAGCTGTCTTCGGCCTGGCTTGCTGACTCCAGAACTTGGCATTTCTGAGCCTCCATAGGTAAATGGGCCCATTGCTTAAAACCAGTCTGTCCTCTCCCTCGCTCTCCAACCCCTCTCCATCTATATGGTTCTCTGGAGAGCCCCCTCAAGCCACTGCCATCTCAGTGAAAGAGACCATCCCTTACTCACTGACTGCCCCATCCCTAACTGCACCTACAGAAACTTTGCAGTCATTCTTCATTCAACTTTTACGCATCTCCTCCAGGCCCTGGATTTGTCACCAGAGTAAGTTGGTACTACCTTCCAGTGTATTTCAAATCAACCCGCACCTCTCCATCTCTAACCACCCCTCTAGTAAAGTCAGTGGATTCTAACTGATTCCCGGTGCTTCCAGTCAGTGCTTTTCAACACCATTTGTGCATGACTTTTCCAGTGATCTTTGAAGCCATAAATAGATGTCACTCTCCTGCTCAAACTTCTCCAACCGCTTACCATTGTCATTTATCTTGCCATGGTCCACAGGGTCTCATAAAGTGGCTCACCTACACCTCTCCAGCCTGATCACGCTCCCTCCTCACTCACTTTGAGTCACCTCAGGCTTCTCTCTGTTCCTCAGATACACCACGCCCTTTCCCCCTTGGCAATTTTGTACTATCTGAATGAGCTACCTCTGCTTTTTCATGTGGCTTTTTTATTCTCATCACTTAGATCTCCCCAGATTGGCTTTGCCCATCCCCTCCAGTTCATCTTTCAGCTTTTCATAACAGTTAATCATAATCTGTAATCCCAAACTGAAATGATATTCATTTACTGTGTCTCAAGCCCCAAGTAAAATACATGCTCCATCAGGACAAAGAATTAGTCTTTAAAGTTAGCTGATACTTCTAGGTCCAACCACAATACTAGTTCTTAATCAATGCTCAAAAAATTTACAGAGTGATTTCATTAATTCATTCAACAAATATTTATTGAGGCCTTAGAAGGAAGGGTTCCAGGTACTAGGAATCCAGCAGTAAATGAAAGGGTCAAAGTTACCACCTTCATGACACTCACCCTCTAAGGGACAAGCCAGAGACTAAGCAAATGCATGTAAAAAGGAAAATATTTTTTATGAAAAGCTCATTGGCACTTGTTCAGAATATTTTCTTTCTTAGGATTTAGAGAAGAACTAGACGCCAAGAAAAACACTTGGAAGTTTGGCATATACTATCCTTTCCAGATAAACCCCTAGAAAGTGCAAATGCTGTCGTACATCCTGAGAAACTGGCTCTCGTGTCAGTTACCCTGATACATACAAGAGGCTAATGTCATCTAGGGACCACTTGGGGGGAGGGAGTACTAATCGTTTATTGACTGAGATAGTGATCAGATGGGCAAATATACAATAGCCAAACTCACTGCAAAGATTCACCGTCTTAGTTATTCCAAGGCCAAAAAAGTCAACAAGATGGAATGCGATGTGCTGAATACAAATGCCAGAACGCTAAACCAGAAGGAGGCTGGAGCTGTGTTGAGAAGAGAAGAAGAGAATAAATGGGATGGCAGATTAGATTACCGCCTGTCAGCAAAGCTCATGACAGCACTGGCTGCCAGCTGTGGGGACGCCACAACGAATGGTGTGCCATCCTGAAGCCTCCCGCTCGGCCCTGGCCAAGGCTCCCGTCAACACACAGCTGGGCCTCTCTTGGCAAAGCGGTGGCTGTCCTCTCTCAATTTATTAACAATTGCTTCACGTTGGTTGATTCAAAGGACAAAATCATCCTAACATTTTTCATAGCTGATGAAATTAATTGCTGAATTCAGACTTTGGAGATTATTTTGCCAATAATTTCTTGCCCAGACTTAAGATAATACCCATGTTCAGTGTGACTGTTCACAGACTCTAAGGATGACTGTGAGTCACACATTTCAGCCTCAGTATGTTACACGCTTTAAGAGATAGTAAGTACTTGGCAGGCAGTGAGTGGAAGCCAATGCAAATGCAGGGAAGTCAAAGCAAATGTTACAAGTAAACAATAACAATATTGATAATAATGTTTAAAACACTAATTTTTTAAAAAATTCTCTCTTTCCCTCTGCCCCTCTCTCCCACCTGCTCTGTCTCTGGAATTTGTTTTTTAATGTTTTAATTAAAAAACAAAAATTGGGCACCTGGGTGGCTGAGTCGATTAAGCATCTGACTTCGGCTCAGGTCATGATCTCATGGTTCGTGAGTTCAAGCCCCATGTCAGGCTCTGTGCTGACAGCTCAGAGCCTGGAGCCTGCTTCAGATTCTGTGTCTCCCTCTTTCTGTGCCCCTCCCCTGCTTGCACTCTGTCTCTCTGTCTCTCTTAAAAATAAACATTAAAAATATTTTTTAACTAACAATTATTAAGCCAGGAACTTAGTAAGCACTTTATTATGGATTATTCCAGGCAGCCCTCACAATAGTCTTGTGAAATAGGTACAATTATTTTCCCTATTTTACAAAAGCAGCAAACAGGCCAGGATGAGACACTACTATCTGAAGTGTATCCCTCTTGTTGTTTTGGAAGAGGCAGCAAAGTGTTCAAAGTTCATAACATCCTTATTTGAAACTGTAAAAAAGCCGAAAATAATCCAAATGCACATCAACAGTAGAACACATATCACACTGTGGTACATACAGACAACGGAATAGTATTTAGCAGTAAAAGGTTATGAATGACTGATGTTATAAACAACATGTATGAATCAAACTAAACATGCTGCACGAAAGAAGACAAACAGAAAAAAAGAGTACATAAAACAGGATTCTATTTATCCAAAATTTTAGGAAATTCCCACTAACACAGACTGATGAGAAACAGATCAGGTGTTGCTCGTGAAGGAGAGAAGGATTGCCAAGGACACAAAGAAAACTTTGAAAGTGTTAAGTGTGCTCATTGTCTTGATGGTAGTTGTGGTTTTCACAGGTATGCTGATATACCAAAACATCAAATGTTGCACCATACTGTGAGTAGTGTACTATAGGTCTATGATACCTCCATCAAGCTGTTTCTTAAAAATAAGCCCAAACTGCCAAGAAATGTCCCTGCACCATGTGGTTCCCATTACCCTTTGGCCTTGGACGACTCAGACAAAAGACATGACCTTGTTCTATATGGCTGGCACCTTGTGACTCTCCAAAAAATATTGGCAGAGATACTAAAAGGCAGAGCATCTCAGCATCAGACTTCACCCCAGAGAGTGGTAGAAAGAGACTAATGGCCTAGAGTACCGATGATAAGCCAAACTGTTCTAAGAGACAGTTCATCCCATACCCAGAAAACCATGTGAATCGCAATTAAGCACAAGTTCCTTCATGAAGTATGTGGAAAGTCAAATTTTAAGAGTCATAAAATCATCATCCTCTAAAGTTATCACACTCTACAGCTCCCTTGATTGCCACTGAGTGTGTAAGAAGAAAATCAGGAGATCTACATCTCATACCAATTTGTAGTGCATTTTCAAAATGGCATATGCTGTGTCACTCTGACACTTAAAAGAGAGAGGGCGGAATGAGCCACAGAGAGGGAGCCGCACAGCATTCGGTTTGCTGAGTCAGGGGCTGTTGACCGCCAAGTGTTGTGGGACCCATCTCTACACGCTACAGGGATTTGGAGTTGGGTTAGCTTGGAGGCAGTTTACAGTAACCAAGTACCTGCTTGTTTAAAACTCTATTCATTACTGCTCTGCTCTTTTCCTTCGCAATACAGCATAATGAGCCTGAAAGTCGATGCTTGGAGCCTGGAGGAGCACAGGAGATGCACAGAAATGCTGAAATCAGACAAGATTCTTCCAAAGGAGCTGAAAAAAGATGGTAGCCCTCCCCCACACCCCTCCACAAAGGAAAGCTCACGCAAAGGTTACTTTCCTTGTGATTAAGAGTCTACACAATTAAAATTTTTAAGTGGCTGATTGAAGGATAATGTAGCAGATTTTATTCAGCCGAGTATGCCTCAAGGGAAATTCAGCTTTCCTTTATTACTTCTACTGCATGCACACGTTTTCCCTTAGAAATAAAAATTAAACCTTTGCACAATTGCTTCCAAATGCATTTTCTCTTTACTCTAATAATGGTTTTCATGAAACATCTGTAGCAAATTTAAATGTTCCTTTTAAAAAATGCATAGAGTTATCAAGAGACTGATACAAAATACGAATATATGTAAGGCTGGATAAACATGTCGCTAACCGTCCATCTTCTAAACCAGAGTGCCCGCTGCTCCTAGCTATTTATTTATCTTTCAGGTGATCACCACTGTCATCAGCACTCACAAATATATAGAGAGGGAGAGGGGGTGACAATCTCAAAAACAGTTTATTCTTTCTCTCTTTCACAGGCTCACAGTTCCTTACAGTGCCAAGGAACTAAGATGATTTGCTGATGAGAAATTAAGATGATTGCTGCAATCCTATATCTTTTGCGGAGCTTCATGTATTTTTGTGGGTTTTGAAATGTAAAATAGAAAGGAATAAGGAAAGGTCTGAATGACCGCTGGGAGATGGCTAAAATACCATGCCAAGGCTAACATTTGACCTCCTCCTTCCCAGGGAATTCACCCTTTAATACTGCCCTCCGCCATGCACTTGGCATGCCGTCCTCACCATTTAACAGACACCAAAAGTGGGGTTCGGCAAGAGCAAGCGCCTGCCTGCAGCCCAGCTATGTGTAAGTGACAGTGTCATGAACCAAAGCCAGGTCTTCATGAAACAAGCTCATGTTATTTCCTAAGAGAGAAGAAAAATAAATTACAGAATATTGAACTGAAGCATTCTAACACATTGTCCACTTTTATATAGAAAAATAAGCTTGATTTATCTCAGTAAGACCAACGTTAAAAACACATGCCTCTTTGAGAATATTTCTATGCCTCAACTGCATCTAAGTTCTGCCAAGCTATTGAGTGACCCGTGGTCTTTTTCTGCCTTGTCAGGAAGTTGATAAGGAGCCTACTCGTTACTTTCCCTGCCATTGTGTCCCTGGAAATAGAGCTTAAGATTTGATTTTATACTTTTATTCTGTCCGCTATCCCATTGTAGATCTGGGAACAACACTTGGAATGTTCAGATTTTGAATCGGAGTATTTAGATCTAGAAGACATCAGCAGGAAAGAGGCTACCACAGGGTATTTAACGACATACAAAACCTCTTCTGTAAAGTTCCAGAACTCCTAAGTCATTATCCTTTGGATGGACTTTCTTATCCACCCACACATATTTAATTTTATATCCTCACTACATAATACATTCATTTATTACACATACTGCACATTTTCTCATTTGATGAAAAACATGGTATTTTATTGTTTTGCTCTTCTTCAAATTGGCTTATTGAAGGATATTCCAAAGTTAATAACTCTATCTGAAGTAAAACCTGCTTACTCACAAAGAAGAAAAAAATGATACATGCATGCACATGCACATACACACATAAATTCCTCAACTTTTGTACCCATGTCCTGATATTCTCATGAAGAAGAAAAATGTTATAAGATTGGGAACTTTATTTTTTTCCATAATAGTTTATTGTCAAATTGGTTTCCATACAACACCCAGTGCTCTTCCCCACAAGTGCCCTCCACCATCACCACCACCTCTTTTCCCCCCTCCCTCTTCCCCTTCAACCCTCAGTTCATTCTCAGCATTCAATAGTCTCTCAAGTTTTGCATCCCTCTCTCTCCCCAACTCTCTCCCCCTCCTCCGTTCCCCCTGGTTCTCCATTAGGTCTCTCCTGTTTTCCTGCTAGACCTATGAGTGCAAACATATGGTATCTGTCCTTCTCTTAGACCTATGAGTGCAAACATATGGTTTCTGTCCTTCTCTTAGACCTATGAGTGCAAACATATGGTTTCTGTCCTTCTCTGCCTGACTTATTTCGCTCAGCATGACACCCTCAAGGTCCATCCACTTTCCTACAAATGGCCATATGTCATTCAAAGATTGGGAAGTTTAAAAGCCAAAATTTTCAAGGCGCCTGGGTGGCTCAGTCAATTAAGCGTCCGGCTTCGGCTCAGGTCATGATCTCACAGTTCATGTGTTCGAGACCCACGTCAGGCTCTGTGATGACAGCTAGCCTGGAGCCTGCTTCAGATTCTGTGTCCCTCTCTCTCTCTCTGACCCTCCCCTGCTCGCACTGTTTCTCTCTGTCTTCCAAAAATAAATTTAAAACATTCTTAAAAAGCCAAAATTTTCACCAATATACAGAAATGATACCACTTATGTGACATCACCTACTGGCTTAATATTCCTCCACGTGTTTCAACCTATATCAATTCATTTAACCCTCACAAAAATCCAAAAATATAATTCCTAATTATCTTCCCTATTTGATTGATGCTGAAACAGAGCTAGAGGAATCCACACAACACCATATGTAAGAAATACAGAAAACAAGTCAAAACTGAAAGGGACTAGTTCTAGAGTACGGGTGTTTTTTGTTGTTCCTATAACTGTCTTCCATTCTCACCCACTAGTACAAATATAACCTAGAACTAGTGAAGGTGCCCAATTTTTACAATAACTAACATTCCTGATGATGTAGTCTGCGGTATTCCAAATTATCCACATCTAACTTAGTTTTCATTACCATCAGCACCCACGTGAGTGGAATTGCACAGTAAGACCTCCTCCCAAAAGTATAAGAAGTATTAAAGTCAAAAAGATAACAAAAATCTGTCATCTTTATGTCTCTGTCTCCTCAGTAGATTTCATTTCATGCTTCGAAAATGTACATGCCTACCGAACCCAGATGTAAAAGGTAATAAGAGAACATTTCTGCTGTGAATTACTTGAAAACGTGATTTCTAAGAAAGTGTTACTTTGGCAGTAAAAACAGGAGCTTGCTCATGTCAATCCTTCTGGGTTTCATTCTACCTCAGAAAGGTGATGAACAACATGAACATTTATTTGCTCTAGATAAGTTGAATTCTTTCAGAGTTAAGGAGCGCCCGTAGATGGTCACTGAGATTTTGATGTTCTGCACAAAACCCTATGGATCTTTTGTGCTCCAGAAAAGAAACTTGACCTGAGAACCCGAGGCCACCTGCCTTTGGCTATACTTCCCCAGACCTACTTGTTCCCCTGAGAAACCATGGCTGGAAAAATGTTACATTCTTAATGTTGTTATTGCTGACTATAATATTTTGCTTTATTGAAAGTTGCCCCATGTGAAAAGATTTATTTTCAAAAAGGTTGTTTATGTCTTGGTATTCCCATTCTTGAGTCCTCACTCTGTGAAAGGTATTACATTAGACACTATAAATAATAAATAACAAGGATACAACAATAAATCAAACACAGCTTCTTTCTATTGAACTCCAAAATTACATAATTCAGGATAAGGAAAACATTTATATATTAAATATTTGAGCTGCAAGTAATTTTTAAAATTGAATTATCTTAAAGAAACTAATTTAGAAACATCTGGGTGGCTCAGTTGGGTGAATGTCTGACTTTTGGTTTTGGCTCAGGTCATGATCTCACAGGTTGTGGGATCCCGTCCCAAGCCAGATGCAGCATTGTCAGGTCAGGAATTTTCTCTCCCTCTCTCTCTGCCCCTCTCCTGTTCATAATCTCTCTCTCTCTCTCAAAATAAACTTTTTAAAAAAGAAACTAGTTTAACCTAGAGAAAAAAGCAACTAGACATAATAGTGTGTTATGTGGGGTGCCTGGACAACTCAGCTGGTTAAGCATCTGACTCTTGGTTTCAGCCCAGGTCATGATTTCACCCAATCATGAGATCAAGCCCCGCATCAGGCTCTGTGCTGACAACTCAGAGTCTGCTTGGGATTCTCGCTCTCCCTCTCTGCCACTCCCCCACTTGTGTGCTCACGCAAAATAAATAAACATTAAAAAAAATGTTTTGACATGGTGCTGGCCACAGTACTGAGCTATTTCATTGACTCCTAACAATACACCTATGAAGTAACTCTTGGTATTTCCGTCTTATAATTAGAAAGTTATACAAGTTGCCCCCTGTTGCTGTCTGGTCACAATATTTAAGTAGGTGGCAGGTCTCCTGGCCCCCAGGCCATTGGACTTTTAACATTCCATTCCACTTTGAAGAACTCCCTGGGCCTGGGATGTGAGAGAATGTACACTTTTGCTTTAGCAGGATGCCTGACAAGGCTAACCATCTCCCAAATAAGAGCTGGTGGTCATGGCAACCGTGGCAGCGGAATCAGAAGTAGATCAAGCCAGTATCCAAGTAACAAGTAACTACCAGGATGAACCAGCCGACCTCTGCTCCCTCTTCCACACAAAGGCTAAAGGTCAGACTTCCCACTGCCAGTGCCTTTTCTTCATTTATCCCTTTCTTCCCGATCATGTTGTTTGCACGAAACAATTCTCATTCCTTTCTTCTTCCTACCTCATCTCTTCCCAACCCACCTGATAGCTTCTGCCAGTAGCCACTGAGGTATTCCTCATTCCACAATGACAACTTGAAGAGCTTGACATTACCTAGGGCTCAACAAAGGTGGGGCTGTTCTGGGTCCTGCCTCCACCTAAATTATTTTAAAATTCAGCTCCTGGACACAGAAATAAGTTTTAACAACACTGGGTCCACCTCGAGGTTCTTTCTTCAGTATTATACAGAAATTACTAGAGATGAAGGAAATACGATACAAAGAAGTAAAATAATTTATTTTTTATGAAGTTTCCCTGACAGTGTGGCTGCTGGAAAAAAGAAAACAATTTTCATAATAAAGCTTAGTTGTTGTACATGATGACATACCCCCTCCCAATGAGCAGTGGGTGTTACATGTAAGTAATGAATCACTAAATTGTACTCCTGAAACTATTAGTACCCTATATGTTAACTAACTTGGATTTAAATAAAACATTTTTAAAAGGAAATTAAACAATTAAACAAACAAATAAAAAGAGAGAAATATCCCCTACTAAACAGTTGCTCTTCCCCAGGATGCCAAAACACAGATTTTACACCTAAAAAATAACTCTTGGCTTAAAGGAAAGAATTTGTTCCTCCTTTAGCTTCATATTCTTTCAAGGTCAGGAATCCAACAAGACAGTATTATCTGCTCAAAATGTAATCTGGACCTCTGATGACCACTAACTTTTACCTCCTGGTATAAGTAGGGGACTTAGATCCAGGGAGTCAATATATACAGCAGTGTTCGACCACGGCAGTCCCTGGCAATCACTCAATTCATTGAATGAAGCAATTTGTGTCAGACTCACATGGCTTAGATTTATTTACACAGATTAAACCATTGAGGGTCATTCGCTGTTCAAGCTGTATTCTGAGGATGGCACAGAATTCAGGAATGCTGAATCAGAAAACTCATCCCCAGGGACTAATTCTCAAGAACAGGGTAACATGTATCTGCTTTGTCGATTTTCATTTGAGCAGAAGTAGAGGTTACCTTACCAGATGCTCTAGACACTAGTAATGAACATGCATTTCCCCCTATGAGTTTTATAATAAATTCAAAGAAGGTCCAGTTCTGACACCCAAAAGGCAGCAACATTATATCCTGACAACATGCTATTAGCAGCCATTTTCACATATTAGACTTATACGGGGGTAGCTTATGCTTTGTTTATTGCGCCTTCATAGCATTTTCCAGTTGGAGCTAAGGAGCTGCATTTTTTGTGTAAGCAAAGTATAACAATGGCTTCTCATGGATTCTGTGCATTAAGGGACTCAACATCACACTGGAGTATTATTTTCCCAACCAGTTTCTGGACAATACAGTAAAATTCTCAGAGTCTAATAGAACTGTTCATCCTCTTTTTCTTCATATATATACACATATATATTATATACAATAAATATATATGTACATGTATGTGTGTATGTATATATATATTTTAAGTTTGCTTATTTTGAGATAGAGAGAGTGAGCAGGGGAGGGGCAGAAAGAGAGAGAATCCCAAGCAGGGCTTAAACCCATGAACCATGAGGGGTTCATGAGAACCAAGAGTCAGACACTCAACCGACTGAGCCACCCAGCCTCCCACCTTTATCCTCTTTTTCCAAGAACTTCCCCACAAAGGACTACCCAAACATACCTCCCCAACCCCATGTCACTCACATATGCAATCCTACCCAGTGTATCTCTGGACAATTTCTTTCCAATATCCCCTTGTCCAAACCTTCCATTCCCACCTCTGAATCTTCTCCAGGTTGTACTTGCAATAAAGGACACAACAATATTTTCTTAAATCTCCTTAGATGCCGTTATATTGTTACTCAGGTACTTCATAAATAACATGTTTTTATTTAAGGCTTAAATGTTACAAGTCAGTTGGTAGCTGGCCAGAAAGAAATAATGTTCTGAGAAAAGAAGGAAAGAAAGGAGGGAGGGTGGGAGGGAGGGAGAAAAAGAAGAGAGAAAAGAGTGTTTTGGTAGAAATTAGAGGTGAGCAAAGAGAAGTGGCTGTAATCACCAGGGAAGGAGGAAGGCAATACTGACAAGCAGGAGACGCACAGACCTCGTAGAGAGCTTTAACCTGCAGCAGGCTGACTTCACACACGTCAATAGAGAAATTCTCCATCACAGAACAGTATTTGTCTACTAAACTGGATAAAGGTGATACAGCAGATACTTGCCAATTTTCAGAAGACTTGCTTACATTTTGGGAACTCCCCACATTGTAAGTCCCAAAGGCAGATAGGGCCAAATTCCAGACAGATGCTGAAAATTCTAGGTAGGGTATGGGCATGTGCCCTGGGCCATAACTTTGAGATTGGAAGGCAGTGTGCAAAGATACAGAATCTGTTGGGAACTTCCCCTGGTGCAGAAGGGGAGCGGACAGACCAGCTCCTCAGGCCACACAGGCAGGGAGACGCACAGCAGGTCTAACGCAGAGAAGGCAGTGCGCATTTGCTTCTGCAATCAGCTCACCAGCTCTGTTCTGCGGCACCATCTTGGGCATTTTTTTCCCTAGCTGCAGAGCCCCAAACTTGTCTTTGAGCCCTCCTCTTGATTTTATAAACTACCCAGTTTTCTTTTATAAAATTACTTTTCTTCCTAAAACAGTCAAACTGAGGAAGTATATAGCGTTGAATAGGGAAAGGGTTAACATTAGGCAGGGAGAGATAAGGGACCTCTGGGGGGGGGCAGACTGCAGCTGCAGGTGGGAGGCAGAAGAAGCAGTGGGGTTGGAGCGGGGGAGGTATGGAAAGGGTAAACATATTCCAGACCTGGCTGGGCTGGGTGCCGTAAGTGGAATCTCACAAACTTTTTGATAAAGTCCCAACAAAAAGTCAGGGACAGAAATCCTCACTGGCTACCCATTCGGGACCCCCTCACACTCTTGAAAGCTTTGTACTTTCCCTCCATAAACTCTATTGCTTTGTTCACACTCTGTTGTCCACAAGATTCATTCTTCAATTCCGTAAAACAAGGACCAGGGTCCCTCCCACCCTCCTGTAACAACTTCACACGATGTCTATCAAATATACATATGAAATTACATATTATATGTAATATGTATACACGTATACACTCATGAAATTCCCCACTCTAGCATAACAGATTTCTGTCAAATTCCCATAAGCTTACGACTATATAGAAAGGAACAACACCATTACTACATCCAACCCCACTATTTACAGATGAGGAAACCAATACCCAGAAGGGTTAAGGCGGTCACGGACGGTCAGCCACCTAGGAGAGCAGAGTGAGGACTAAAACCATTTCTAGTTAAAGGCCCTTCCCACCAAACCAAACCAAGATGCTAAAAGCCCCTTGATTACTGGGGGTGGTATTTCTGTGACAGATTGCTTTTGTATTGATTGGGTTTTGTTTAGTCTTAAGAAAGATCATTCTAGTCAGTATTTGGTTGATTTATCTGCATTTCGGTATCTGTTAACTTATTAGTATTGAGATAGAGCATGATGAGGACCCCAGAGAAAGGTAGTTAGGACTCAACAGAGTGAGGATAGGATGAGTAAGGATGTGACAAGAGAGTTTATGCTATAACACTCGCTGGTGTGGGAAATACACTTAAAAAATTTTTTTTAATGTTTATTTTTGACACAGAGAAGGAGACACAGAATCTGAAGCAGGGTCCAGGCTCTGAGCTGTCAGCACAGGGCCCGATGTGGGGCTCAAACTCACAAACTGCAGGACCAGGACCTGAGCAGAAGCTGGATGATTAACCAACTGAGCCACCTAGGTGCCCCTTGTAAAATATACTTATTTAAAGCAACATCTTTTAGAGTGGTGCTGCTTAGCTGGTTTTGTTGCTCTGGAGCCCAGAACTGGGATGGAAGCCAGTTCACAGATACATGCATCTATAATAGTTAAAATATTTCCTCAACTCTGGACCACAGGAGGAAAACAAAAGGATTTGTTGAAAAGAAATGAACTCAGTACACAATGAGAACTATCTACTTGTACAATTAACCTCAACAAAACAATAGATAGCAAAGTTTTTCCATCAAGGCAAGTGTCAATTTCTAACTCTTTGATGCTTTGCAACAGTTTATAGTTTAGCCTCTAGGTTGGATCAGTTTGAAACACTTTCCTTCTTGAATTGTCCAGTGTTACAGATGTTTGTCTACATGTGAATGCATTTTTTCTCTCACGCTGCCTTGGCTTTATGTTGTTTTCATATATCAGGGCCATGACTTTTTTTGCAAAATAAACTCTCCCTCTCTACGCCTAGTAATTGCTGAAATTCTTTGTAAAATGCTACTATTCCAACAGGATTCCTCAGGAGATTTGCTTCTCTCCAACATACTTTGCAAAATGCAGGGCACTAATATACTATCCACTTTCTCTGGAATGGCTTCACTGACTTGAGCGTTTTGTGCTCTAACTAATCTACATCTTATATTTTTTATTTTTCATTTTCTGGCATGATAGGTAAGTGGAAAGTCTTGCTTCCTAATCATTCTTTGAAAAGTAGCCTACCTTTCTTGTTAGGATCCAAGTTGAAATCAAATTCACTACTGTGCAGAAATGTGGACTTACACACACACACACACACACACACACACACACACACACACACACACACACCAGTTCATATCCAATATCAAATGGCTTGCAAAGCCAAAACAGGGAGCCTATTGGATTGCCACATGCTTTATCCCAAGTCACTCTTGAAACTCGATCTTTTCTCTAAGCAAAAGGTATTTAGTCATATCTCCTTGAGAAATCCAATTTTAATGACTTCCCCTTCTCTTCTAAAACAAAGCTGAACTAACGGTTCACTTCTAACATACTTTAAAATTACTCCAAATTATCTACACTATAGAGGATCTACTGTACGGCTTATCCAAACTATATATAATCTAAAAATGACACACCCAGGGTTTTATAATGCATTACCTTTCTGAAACCAGATTACGGCATTAATTATATTTGGCTTCAGCAAATATTAACATTTCTTTACGTGTCCTAAGCCCAAACATCTAAGGAAGAGACATAAGTGTAAGCCCTAGCGAAAGCCAAACTTAAAGTTTAAACCACTCACAATAACTTACAGGGCACTTAACCCCCATAGGGAGGTCAGCTTTAAGCCAGCATTTGTCCTGTCCTCCAGATAGGGCATTCTGTCCCTTCTACCTCAACTCAGATGATCCTACGTAGCCTTGTTGGTGGCATAGTCCTTGATATGCAGGGGCACATAAACTGCTTTTAATGATATATTTGAGGCTATCAAAGTAGATAATCAAGGCCTGGAAATGTTATTATTTTAAGAGCTGCAACACCAACCCTCTATGAGTAGTTCACTTTCTGTCTGCTCCTGACTGAAGTCTAAGGGTCCAAATGTTTAAAGTCTGGAAGGTGGGAGAGGGGCAAAGGGAGGCAAAATTACGTTCACAGCAAGATTCCTGAAAACATCAAAATACTGTCTGTTCTTGCCTTTTGTGAAGTCGGCCCCTCAGCTATTTGTTCAGGCTTCCCTACCAACTTCATGATGAATGAGGTTTTCCAAAGGCTTTTCCACACAGTGCTGTTATTTCACTGGGGTTCAGTGAGTACTTTAAACAGATGAAGACAAAGAAAGCCAGCCATATAATTCAGTGTCTGATTGCTTTTCCACATGTCAGCAGTGAAAAGTACAACTATGCCTTGAGCAGCTCTGAGTGGCTGCCTGATTGAATCCAGTAAAGGCTGATACATTTTGGAATGCTCTTTCAACACAAGAAAAATAGCATCTAGATGGAATACTGCACAAACGCGCTTTGCACCTTATCAGAGGAACCTAGGAATCAGGGCTTTTCGCCATAGGGGCGTGAAGAAGGAGAAGGGCATTTTCCACCCCCCTCCCTGGCCACAACATCAACATCTGGAGGGTGTGAGCTAACCCACATTTTTTTTCACTTCAAATGATTTTTTTTTTAAGCACAGACTGCAATTACGGCATATAAGCAATGGGGTGTGAATTTAGAAGCAAATTAATTTCAAGAGTCTGTGTTTCCAGAAACAAAAGTTTAAAAGATATCGTGAGGAATGAACAGAGTTTATTCTTCTTTAATCACACAGTTTCTACTGGCTGGGAAAGAAAAGTCCCCTTGTTTTATTCCACCTTTCCTGGGACAGGGTGAGAAAGAAACACAGTACGAAGATCCATACGAGCTCTGCTTTGGAGCCCAAGTTACCTCTCGGCTTCTACATATAAGAAAATCTGATCATACCAAAGCAAGTTGACCAAAAATAAGGGAGAAAGAACAGCATCAACCCTTAGGATACAATATAGCAAAAAGGAGAATAAGGAAGCGCTGGGTTCAATATTGAGTCACCTCCATGACTCGAGTGTAGAGACATCACCTCTTGGCAATTCAAAACCTTCCCTTGAGGGTAATCTTTGCTTATCTATTGCTTGGAAAGAGTTAGTGTAAAAGGCTTTAAGAACACATCCATGACTAGAAGCTTTCAATAGGGCTTCTAGCACAGTATATTCCATACCGCTAAATAACAACAGCTCACTGTAAAATTATACATAATCAATAGTCTGTCCGCTGATCCAAACACCCCAGGGGCCCATTTCTGAAGATTTTATTGCATATATATTACTGGCGTGCGTATAGTAGAGCCTATTGATTCACGCACAGCTGTTTTTCTCCTGTTAGCGCATGATTATCTTCAAGTGCTTTACTAGAACAGATGTTTTAAGAGCATGCTGAGTGCATGTCTTGCCTCAACTTTTTTATTTACAGACACAGCAGATTGTCACGCTGCTGTCCTTTTGATACTGTGGGGGCAGGGGTACAATCAGCAATGACAGTTTCCTTCAATACTGTTCAGCAGAGGCACTTCTGACTAGTTCCCTCCCACCATCACTGCTGGCAGGGACCCTCTCTGTCCCTCTATCACTTGTTCATCCCCTGATCCCTTCTCCCATTAGACTGTTTGAACTTGGTTCCTCCACACTGAGACTTTTTAAGCTGTAGCAAACAGAATATACCAATGTCCTATATAGAATGCAATTTTCTCTGTTGGGTTTGTAGCTGCTCCAAATAGTTGAATTTAGATAACAGCTTATTTCTTGAGAGTCAACATGTACTTCTGCTTGAACCTGCTGCAAAGTCAATCTCATGTTGGTGCTACAAAAACCTGTTACCATGGAAAATAATATTCTGCCACACATTCATCACAAGAGCCCGCCAACCTTGTCAATTTTGCATCAGCAGAATGGCCATAGCCCTAAGTGGAAAAGTTTTCCCACCTAAAGAACATGATTTCAGGTCTTTAAAGCATGGAATACAGATGGGTTTGTGCCTTTAATAGGATGTTAAATGATTCTCCCAAGTATCTTAGTAGGTAAGTAAAGGTATTTTTCTGATCCTTTCTCCTTACCAGTGTATAAACTGCTTCTTTCGGGATTAACACGATTGTTCAATTGTCTTTAGCTATTTTTCTAAATTTAAAATATTTGGGGTAGCTAACCCGAGATAGGAACAGAGTGATTATCCTTTTCAATTCCTCTCTGCCCATATAGACATGGGTTCCTCTTCACAATACTTGAATTCACTACAACTTTATTCTTTCCACAACCACATCTTCAATTCAGAGCTTTAGGAATTGTCAAATGTCACATTCAAATGGCCATTTCATGTCAGTCTCCCGTTCACAGCAAACCAGTCAGCTCACAGTCGGTAGCTCAATCAACATTAAGAGAGTTCTGGTTATAATTTATGTATTCCACTATGTGCTGGGGACTTGGGGGAAGGAGACGCAGCCATTTTCTGATAAGGAAGAAACAAATTCAATAAATTCTTGAACAACAAGAGCCTTCTTCAGAGGACAGCACCAAGGACACTAAGGAAATATTCATTTTCTCTCCACAAAAAAGAATTAACTCACTTTGAGGAAGAATTTCTATATAAGGGGACCTCTCTTTTCCCCTTCCATTCCACTGAATACTGCTGACGAAGAAGGAAGGACTAGCATTTGTGAAGACAAATGTTAGTTATCAAAACAGTGTAACAAGCTGGTAAAAGAAACTTTTTCTGTGATTGTGGCATGTCCACTAAAGCATCAAAGCTGAGGACATGGAGAAATTCCTCCTTCTAAGAACAGATGTTATAGTGTTCTTTAAGGTGGTAGAACTTGCCTATCAGTGACCACCTCTCACTTCTAGCCCATGAAAGAGAAGGCTAGAGATGCACGAAAGAGTTTATTGAAAGGGAACTTATAGGGCCCCTGGGTTGCTTGGTAGGTTAGGTGTCTGACTGTTGGTTTCAGCTCAGATCATGATCTCATGAATCCATGAGACCAAGCCTGGCCTCACACTCTGTGACGGCAGAGAGCCTGCTTGTGACTCTCCCTCTCTCTCTCTGCGCCTATCTCACTGACACTCTCTCTCTCTCTCAAAATAAATAAATAAGCCTAAAAAATAATGAGATAAATAAATAAATAAATAAATAAATGGAGTTTACAGAAGTGGAGGTGTTGGCATCATTCTGCCCTCTGCTTCCCATAAGTGCTGGAGCTGTAAGAAGGGAGGTAGGGAAGTGGCTTCTCACCAGCAGAGGGCTCCTTGGTGAGTATATCAGAGGCCAACCCTATACCACCCCTGAAGTTGAGTGCAAAACAATTCTAAACATAAATCTCCAGATTTGAAGGAAATTCACTACATAGAGACTAGGGGCAGCGTCATGAGCCTGTAGGCGCACCAATACAGGAAGCCGCCCAGGGCAAATGGCAGTGACAAAAACAATCATTCCAGGGCAAGAAGTGGTTCATACTTGAAAAGAAATTAATTTGCCATTTCTGCAGCCAAGTGACACCTTGGATAGCAATGAGGCATGAAAGGCCCAAAGGGGCCTCACCCAAGAAAGCTGACTGTAGCAAAGCGTTCGCCAGCAGGAGGCGCCCACAGTATACCGTCAGGAAGGATCACTATTTTCACTCATCCACAAGAGGGAAGAGCAGCCAGTGGAGGAGGGGAGCAGAAGGTGCAAATTGAGTCAGCATCGATGCAGCAGAAGGGTATAGAGAAGGAGTGGAAAACAGCCCAAACCCTCATAGGTGTCCACATCAGTCATGGGTTGTCCTAACAAAACACCATACTCTGGGTGGCTTAAACAACAGAAATGTATTTCTCCCGGCTCTGGAGGCTGGGAAGTCCAAGATCAAGGTGCCAGCCAGTTACTGGTGAGAGCTCTCTTCCTGGCTTGCAAATGACCCATCTTGTCATAGTGTCCTCACAAGGTGGAAAGAAAGAATAAGCTCTGTGATGTCCCTTCTGAGGCAGGGGCACTAATCCTGTCATATCAGGGCCCCATCCTTATGACCTCATTTAACCTTAATTCTGTAAAGGCCCCATGTCCAAATACAATTGCATTAAGGGTTAGGGCTTCCACTTATGAATTCTGGGTGAAAACAGTTTAGTCCACAGCATTTTTACTTACAAAAAAAAAAAAAGACCATAAAAAGGCATCTAATGAGAACAAAACCATAGGCAAAGTATATCCACACACAAAATATCTTAAACAAAAGATGTGGGGAGAAAAAGCATAGGATTTTGTGTTTAAATTTTCTCTAAGGAAAGGTGATGGTAAATTATCTACAAGTTAAAAAATGTGCCAGAAGGGAAATGCATTAGAAAAGCAAGTCATGGTGAGGAAAAGAGGAAAAAGAAACAGGGAGCATGAGCCTACTGTGTTCATAATAAACTATGTAACTAATTGAATGCATTGGAGTCTATGGTTGATTTATGGTGGGAAATAAATTTAAATATAAATGCCGTGTTAAAATTGATGTAGAATCGTAAACTTTAAAACTTGGAGATTGTAGAATGCATAAGTATGTAGAAATGTTTAAAATAAAACTGACTTGAAGAAAGAGAAATTATAGAAAGGAAAAATTTAAATGCGCTTATAGTGCATTTATAAGAACCTGATTTATAACCAAATATTTGAGGGAAATGTATTGGCTTGCTTGAAAGAATGAAAGAAAATTTAAATACACTGGATACACGGGCTGGTTGTTTATGATAAACTCTAAAATAGTCTGTGCTTCTTAAAGGAAAAAAAACTACAGTGAGATATGAATTTAAAGTAATAAAGTTCAAGATGGTAGAATCTGAGTATGCCTTTGCCTCTTCTCCTTTGAAACTCATTAAAATGGCAGTTTAAAAAGACACAAGGAAGGAAATTCATAAAAGTGCTGAGAACATATGGGAAATCAATGGACCAGATATTTCTGCAGATTTCTGGATGGCAGAGTAGGGACTAGAATGATACTATGTACACATGAAAGCAGAGGGAGCCGTCACTCAAACCATGATCAGAAGGGAGGGCTCAAGTGGGAAGTTCATTGTGGAATTCTCCAGAAAGAGCAAGTAAAAAGAGAAGGAGGACCAATTGCCAACATTTTTAAATGCGATAAAATGTGTAGAAAATAAAGTTGAGACACGCTTTGGACTATAGAGCACAAAGGATGAAGAAATTGAAAATGTGAGCAAAAAGATAAGAGGCATATAAAATCAATCCGGGTTGGCCAGCATCTGATTAGCAGAAATCCTATAAAAAGAAAACAGGTACAAAGGAAAAGATTCCATTTTACCCTGATGAGTGGCCTGGGGGCATGTAAGAGAATCCAAAAGAAAAGAAATGGAATCCTAGCACACTGCGTGTCTCAACAGTAAAAAATAATTACATACTCATAGTAATATAAAAGATTGATTATTTTTAGCCTCAAAGGCAACAAACATAGGCAGAGAGCACCGAAAGTATGGTTGTAATTGCAGAACAGAATGTAAATGTTATCAACCTTGACAATATAAAAGCAAAAATTAAATTGGAGGAATGTGGGAAGAAAAAATGTGAAGAAGAGGCAGGAGAAAGGGAGGGAAAGACTTATGTTTTCATCCTAGAGCAAAATCAAGTCCTCTGACTAAAGTAAAGGGAACAAGAGAGAGGATCATTGGTATATTTTCTAAAGTTATGAAAAGAACCAAAAGTAAAGCTGAAAATACTAATGTAACTACCAAAGTTAAGGAAGAGGTGAGGGAGCCAAATCATCATCTCTCACAGCAGAGAGTAAGGAAAACTGCCCAAAGTCATTAAACTAAGAAACAGGGGTTGATGGGTTTTTTTCAATAACTACCAGGATTTCTTTTCATGCTCTCTGTCTTTCTCTGTCTGTCTCTCTGTTTCTCTGTCTCTGTCTCTGTCTCTCTTTTTCTTTTTTAGAGAAAGAGAAAGAACATGAGCAGTAGAGGGAGAGAAAGAGAGAATCCCAAGCAGGCTCCACGTCCAGCACAGGGCTCAATCCCAGGACCCCAAGATCATGACTTGAGCAGAAATAAAAAATTGGACACTCAGCTGACTGAGCCACCCAGGCACCCCATAGAACTCCTTTTTAATGGTCAAGAGATGCTGGTGGAAATGAGCCTGGGAGCGTAAGGAATAGAGCAGGGTGATTTCTCTCCTTGTCATAAACTCGTCTGTATTCCTGATTTATTTCTCTGGGTTCATATCACTTGGACAAAAACAAATAAATAAGAACAAACTCACCAAAACTTAAGTATTAAGCCAATGCCAACTGTCTCCATTTTCCAAATGCTGAGTAAAGTCAAGGTCACAGCCAGGAGTGGGAAGTAGACTTTAGTCTTGCAAGAAACCAGCTGAAGACTAAAACAGCTAATGTAACTCAACAGAAATATAGAGGAACTGAAACCAAAAACATCTTGTATCCTGTCTCCTTCCTCTCTCTCTCCCTCTCCCTCTCTCTTCCTCTCTCTCTCACACACACACAAAGCCAACAGAATTTGCACATATGATTGTGCTCCTATATCTAGTGAAACATACAATATACAGCAATGATTACTTCTTCATAGATTCAAATAACACATTCTTGGATAAAAATCAATTCATTCTAACAATAAATTGTGTGTTAAAAAACGCAAAATGTGGAACAAATGTTAAACATATTTTTATCAGCTTTCCCAAATAGATTTTCAAAATAGGGAAATACCCCAACCAGGGTACACCCTCAAGACACCTGATTCAACCAAAGTGTGAGTTAGCGAAGTTTTTCTTTTCAAAACACTTTTTAATATTTTTTTTTGAGAGAGAGGGAGACACAGAATTCGAAGCAGGTTCCAGACTCCAAACTATCAGCACAGAGCCTGATTGAGGGCTCGAATTCACGAGCCATGAGATCATGACCTGAAGTCGGAGGCTTAAGCAAGTGAGCCACCCAGGCGTCCTATACTTAAAAAAAGAAAAAGAAAAAGAAAAGATTAGCATCTGGCCAGGATATTGATGGCTTGCTGAAAAGTGGATGAAAGCAAGATTCAAATACCAAATCAGCTTCCACATGAAAATCCTGTTTATATTTGTGATAGCTGTTCGCAAAACAGGGTCCCAAATAGAATTTTAGGTAAACAGATAATGCTATTCAAATAGCATTAATGATACGGCCAAAAAAGGAATGAAAAATCACAAGGAAAAGTACATTTGATATGTGACCAAAAAAAAAAAAAAAAAAGTTAACAAAGACTATCTTCGAACCACACAAAGCAACCCGAAAACCTGACCTGGGCAGGTCCTATCAAATATGACATGATTATAATTATGTCCAAGTGCAAAGGAAAAGAAAACCCAAGCCTTACAAATCACAGGGTATCCAAGATTTAAGGAGATGACAACAGTACCCTGTGGCACATATACAAGAAATTTAATTCTAACTAAAATGAATGCTTTACAACAGTGGAAGACAGGTTTGGGGAAAGTGTGTTTTGTTTTGTTTTGTTTTGTTTTGGCAGCTTTACAGAAAAAGCAGCTCAGAAACATACTCACTACGCACACACCTCAGTGCCCACGAGCATGTACACGAGCAGAGCCAGGGGGGCTAATTGAGATTCAGTAAGAATATTCTTATAAATGATCAGTTCGCTCCACATCCTTCCTAGGCAAAGGATATGTCCCAATTCAAACCAGAAGAAAAGTATGTGATCCACACACAAAGCTTATTTGTTCCATTCCCGCCCCAATCATCACAGATACCTTTTAATCAACATGCAAATGAGGCATGTTTCCCTGCAAAATTACTGGTTCCTTATGTAATTTTAGCATTAAAATAATAGTTGGCATCTAAAAACTATTCCTTAGCCCAAAAGCTTTCAACATCTGAAAATTGTCTGAGCTCCACTCAGCTGAATGTGCACACACATTATAAGAAATAGGAAGACCACCATTATAAACGAAGGCTTCTTTTCCGAGGGAAAAAAAATGCAAAGGAAAAGTATGTCTAGAAGAACACCCAGTCCCCTTTCTTGTCAGTCCTGCCTTTGCTCACTATGTTCAGGTACACATACTGTCCTATGAAATGACCCACATTCTTGATCTTTCTTGACTCAAAAATGGCCCTTATCAAAGCCCAGGGTGACCAGTTAATCTGAGAAACTATTGCGACCAAAGCTATCAATGACCATTAAAGGAGACTGTGGTAGCCTTTCCTATATAACAAATGCATTTAACAGGAACCCTCCATGCTGTGGGCTGGTGGCATCCTGTAGGTCCTGTGACTTAGTCAATGGGACAAATAGCTCAGGACAAAGGGGCCTTGAGCATCTGTGGAGTCACACTATCTATTCCATTTTCTAGCTCCTACACATAGACCAGTAAGGTCCATTTAAATGGACTAATCAGTGTGGATTCTGTTTGGTGATTCAGATGTGATCTGATGTGCCCTCAAGAACCTTATAATGGGAACTTAGACAAGATAAGCCAAATATGTAAAATGGATAAAAGACACATTATTCATATTTAGTGAAACCCAACAACTATCATTTTCTCACAACCTATGTACTAGGCTCTGAAAAGCACATGAGTAAGGGGAAGGGACCACATGTTGATGACCCAGAAAGAGATACAAAATATAAAACATTTCAAAGAAAGGGAAGATCACCTTAAGGAAATCAGGAAAGCTTTCACAGAGAAAATGGCACAGATGAGCCTTGAAGATAGGTGAAATTTCAATTGGTTCAGATCTAGAAAATAAAAAAGAAGGAAAATCCAGGAAGTAAGAACAACATGAACAAAGATATAGGTAAAGGTGGGCAGTAAATTTTGCACATCTCAGCAGAGAGGTTCAAACAATTAACATATCAAACATCTCCCATGAGTTAACCAGCACATCAGGCGCTGGAAAAACAAAAATTAACATAACAGGAGTCTTTCTCTTGAAGCACTCACAGCCCAGATATCAACATGTTGTGTTCCTGATGGATGAGCTCAGAGAAGAGGAAGAGGCATGTGATGTCAGAGATGCAGAACAACACTGCACAAGGGAAGAAGAAGGAAAAGCCAAGGTGAAAGGTTAAGAAGGAAGCACCTGTGGAAAAAAAACACTTGGAATTTTCATTTATAATAAACTCAAAGATCAAATACTCCTCGTAAAGAATTGGTAAAGATTTGAGAATGAAAGGATCAACAATCCATTAAGAACTGGTCAAAAGATATGGACACTTCACAGAAGAAAAAATGGAACTAGCCCTTAGAGAGATGACAAGATGCTTCCCCTGGCTGTTGATAAGAGATGTGTAAATTAAGACTGCACCAAGATCTTGTTCCTCGAAAGTCAGACTGACAAAAAAGCAAACAAAAATACAAAAACAAACAAAACAACTCTATGCTCCACAGTCCAGAGTCCTGTTTGCAAGGCTCTAAGGAAATCGGCGCTCTCATACATTGCTGGAGGGAGTGAGAAAATGGTAAGCCTCTCTGGATGGGAATTTAGTAATGTCTAAAATACTTCAAATTATAGTCATGGCTTGCATTTTACTTCATTGGACAGTGCTCCTCTAGATATAATTATGACTTGACAAAAAATTTGGAAGAGAGAAAGACATATTGAAAATACCCAAGGATAGGGGCACCTGGGTGGCTCAGTCGGTTAAGTGTCCGGCTTGGGCTCAGGTCATGATCTCATGGTTCGTGAGTTCGAGCCCCGCGTCAGGCTCTGTGCTGACAGCTAGCTCAGAGCCTGGAGCCTGTTTCAGATTCTGTATCTCCCTCTCTCTCTGACCCTTCCCTGCTCGTGCTGTCTCTCTCTGTCTCTCAAAAATAAATAAAAAACATTAAAAAAAAAAAGGAAAGGAAAACACCCAAGGATACAATTAGCCAGATTCAGTATGAGTAAAATTCTAACAGGCAAATGATTCCTATTCCAAAAGAGATGGCATGAACAGGATAACTGAATTCAGACTGATTCCTGAATAATTCTCAGGAATTATCATTAATGCCTCGATGCACTAATGCCATCAGGGTTATTTTTTAGGTTTTTATACATTAGAGATCCACACTGAATTATTTATAGTTCAAATAATGTGAAGTCTGAGATTTGCTTTAATCCCCTAAAAAATAAAGTATGGGGAGAGAGGAAAATCAAAGCAGCAAACTGTTGACCATTATTGAAACTGGCTGATAGGAAAACAGGGATTCATTATGCCATTTTTGCTACTCCTGTAGATATTTGAAATTTTTCCTCATTAAAAAGTTTTTTAAAAAGGAATTACTGAAACATAACAGTATTATCTGGAGCTAAGAGAAGGGAAGCTAAGAGAAGGGAAGGCTGAATACCAGCTTCCAATACTTGCAAAAGGATGCGGGGAGAGAGCAGTCAGTAAAACCACTGAGCTTATCTATTTCTAAGACAATTACAGTCTGATAAAAGGTGACAGATAGAAAAGCCAGAGTGCGAAAACCTGGAAGAAGTGATCAAGGGAATGAAATGGGGAAACTATAGAGAGACAATTCTTTACAAGGTCTTCAAGCCATTAGTGAAAAGACAGAAATGTGATGCAGAATACAAGTAAGAGTCACTATGATTAATAAATACCACAGTATCACTAAGTCAATCACATAGTTCTGAAAGTCACTAAATCTTCAAAAGTGTTATAATATGGAAATGGCACTAGGGTAGCAATCAGAAAGTCTAGGTTCTCCTTTCAAACATTAACTGTCAGAGCATATCCGTCAGTGAAAAAAAAAAGTAGTTTCAAAGACACATAACTATGGGAATGTGGTTTGGGATCATCCTTTCCTCCTGAAACCTCAAACGTGGAGAGGTAGGTTATGGGCCATAAAAAAGAGCCAAGAGAGTGAAATTCAATGTCTTGTTCAACTAGTGGGTTTAGGACATCCCCATCACCTCTGCTTTGTATGTGAGCAAAGAGTTGAAGAGATCCCTCAAACCAGAAACAGAAACAAGTAACCAGACTCAGACTAGAGTGTGACTCTGCCTCTGGTTACTGCAAGGAAGTAATTTATTATCATCGGGCTACAGGGAAAGTTGGCACTGACTTGGTCCACATGTCCCCTACTGTGAACTACCTCCAGATGTTCGCTAGAACTGCTGCGCACCATCAAAAAGTTAAACAAGTCTGAAACATCTTGTGAATAAGCGTGAGGCAAGTTTAAGGGAAAAGGTCAAGTGTGAGGACAGGAATTCCCGGGGCACACAGCTCTCAACTGTAAGCTCTTATATCTGACACCGAATACCTTGTAACAGAAAGCATATCATCAATTCGTTTATTCAACAAACATTTACCAAGGCCCTAATATGCATTCGACTCCAGGCTGGGTGTTAGAGATGGAAGAGTAAATGTTATTCACTATAATAGCCCTAACACTCAGGACAGTATAAATACAGTTTTGAATGCAAGGGGCTTTACTTACAGGTGAGGAAGACCAGGAGAAGAATCATCATGAGCTAATATGAAAATACCTTCCTGACTCAGAAGAAGCTGATCTGCCTATCTACACCTTGGGAGAAAACCAGGAAACAGGTTGCAGCAGAAAGCAATTATAAACAAAGAAGCTACAACTTGTAAAGGAAAAAGGAATACAGAGAAAACAATGATTTAATATAAAGCTGAGAGAACTGGTTGGGGGGAGGGGTGTGCAGAGAAATACAAAGGAAAACAATTGCACGAAACATAACACGCTTTATCAACCCTTCCCATTTTGAGTAGTTAACAACTTCCATTGGTCCTGGCAAGAGATTCTGAATAGGATTAGAAAGAATGTGGGAGTAGTTAAAACACACATCTTCTTCAGGCTAGAAGGATTCCCAAATTTCATCTGCAAACTAGACAGAGTATGAAGCAGAAAATGACAAAGGTGCTCAATCCTATGTTCTTATAAGTTCTGGAATACTTGCTTTTTCGGAGAATACACTGCACTTCATCTTGAACACTACACCTTTATCCTGATTGGACTGGGCCAGTATAAATGGTTCTCACCTTGGTCAAAAAGGCCAAAGTAACACGGGATGGGGGTCCTACCTCTCCTCTACAGTAAGGGCTTGAAACTGGACGAGCTCAGAAACTGTCAAGAGTGACACAGTTTATGCAGCAGAAGATTTCAATCAAGAAGGGATTGGGGCGCCTGGGTAGCTCAGTTGGCTGATCGTCTGACTTCAGCTCAAGTTGTGATCTCACAGTTTGTGAGTTCAAGCCTCGCATCGGGCTCTGTGCTGAGAGCCTGGAACCTGTTTTGGATTCTGTCTCCCTCTTTCTGCTCTTCCCCAACTCATGCTCGCGCTCCCTCTCTGTCTCACGCGCTCTCTCTCTCCTTCTCTCTTTCTGTGTCTCTCAAAAATAAATGTTAAAAAATTAAATCAACAAGGGATAAAGTTGGAGTCTCCTTCCAAAGTATGCAGTGTCCTCGAAAATTCACCCTATGAATATCTTGAGTAAGAAACCCCTTGCTCAGTGGCTCTTTTATCTCCATTCCACAGAGCAATGCCTTCACACAGGTACGTAGGCATCTTCCCCTAGGTACTGTTGCCGGTTCCACATTATTTGACTTGATGGGTTTGACAGGCAATTCCCCAACCTGACAGAAGGGGGCAATGTGGAGCTTTTGGCTTGCACAAGTTCAGCACCCCGCCCCGTTCTGCTCAGTGTCAACAGTGCTGAGTATAAATACACAAATGTGTGATCTCTTATCCAGAAGAGCAAAATCAGAAAAAAGTTTGGCATATAAAGAAGAGAAAGATGGGAACACTCGTGTAAAAAAGAAAAAAAAAAAAACCACATCCTAAAGGATTATACATTGGGGGGGTGGGTATATGAATGACCAGAACTGCAGATAGTATTCTGTCTCAGTAAATCACACGCTCATGTGCTTTTTTTCCTGAACTCACTATGACAATGTCATTTGTCCATCTCTTGTTTATTTCACTTCATGAGCTCCTTGTCATTTAATTAATGCTTTTAAATGGAACATGAAATTTCTTTATCAATTCATTTTGAAAATATATTCTGACTTGTTAATCTCTCTCTTCTTTAACCAGAAGATTTCTATAGCTTACATTACAAGAAATGACAAGGGCAATTATCATTAAAAACTGAGCAGAACAAAGCTATGGTAATGAGAAGCGCTACAATTCATTCAGCACTACGCTAGGTGATAAAAGGATAAAATGAACCTACCTCTGTCTTTCTGATAACAAAGCAATTACAACTTGTAAAGTAATACAGAGAAAATAATAATTTAATAAAAAAACTGAAAGAACGGTAGGCATGGAGAAATACAAAGGAAAACAACTCTGCACAAAAGATAATTCACTTTATCAAAACTTTCCATTATGAGTAGAAAAAGACTTGCCAAAAATGTCAGCATGCACGGCAATATTTTTCCCAGGAAAAATAATTTTCTCTTATTAGTATTCAGAAGGTTGCTAGCAGAATGATACAATGAAAAAACGTTCACTCTTGTCTTTGAAAGTAGTAAGCAATAAAGCTCAAGTAGAGATAAAGCAACAATAGTATAACACACATATACATCCACCCACATGGATATACATATACACAGACATACACAGAGGTACACACACACATGCACATAGATGTACAACAAAGGCTTATACAGATATACACACACAGACACACATACACACACAGACATACACAGATATGTACACACACACAGATACACACACATGCATATACACATACACACAGAGACATACACAGATGTACACACCCACGGATATACACACATGCATATACACATAGATATACACAAATGTATACACATGTGCATATTCACATATACACACAGACATACACAGATATAGATACACACACGCATATACACATACACACAGACATGCACAGATGTGTACACACACGTATATATACACACACATACACAGATATACACACAGATACACACATGCATATACACTACACACACAGATATACACACATAGACACACACAAGCATATACACATACACACACAAACATACACAGATATACACACACACATATACACAGAAGTATACACACACGTATACAGACACACACAGACATACACAGATACACACATGCATATACACATACACAGTCATATACATGCATTTACACATACACACACAGACATACACAGATATATACACACAGAGATACACCCACACATACACAGATATACACACAGATACACACACAGACATATACAGATATATATACACACACAGTTACACGCACACACATATATATATACACAGACATAGACATATGTACACATGAATATACACACGTATGTATGCACATGTATATACACACACATACACAGATATATACACACACACAGATACGCACACACACAAACACCAACAAACAAACATACTAAGAATCACAGACCAGAGATAAATGATGGGACTAACATCCTGAACAAGCAAATGACATTTGGACAAAGTGAGCGACATCAACCCTCGTGACCTGCCAAGGCGTGTGGGAGTATTTGAGCTGCCAAGGCAGTGTCTGCCAGACACACCCAGGCTGGCAGACAGGGCCTCAGTGGACCACTGCCAGCGCAGACTTGCTGCGTGAAAAGTGTTAATCAAAGAACTGAAGCATAAAACTGACAACCAAGGCATTTAAGCTTCTGTTTGTAGCCCCGAAACTCACTCCTGGAGTCTTAAATCACCCCCATTGTTTCATCTCTAAATTGGGAATGGCACTGCTCACCTGTCAGGGATGCCGTGAAGATCAGGTAATGATTATAAAGTACGCTGGAGCTCAGTATTAAATATTACAAAATACAACACGAGCTAGAATCTGGCCTACATGGCTCACACAGGCTCCATCCTGCTCACGTCACAAATCATGTCATTCTCCCAGGTGTTACTGACTGCAAAAGAAAAAGCCCAGAAATCAGGCTTTACTTCCCACATTTGGGGAAAGTTGTATCTTTCCACAGAGTTGGGCTAATGGTGGAAACCGGATACAAAGGATGTGCGTCCTTTATGAATGAAGAACAAAAGCACAAAAGTGAGGTGTTTTTCAAGTTCTTACTTACAGACTGCATTTCTCTCTCTCTCTCTCTCTCTCTCTCTCTCTCTCTCTTTTTCTCTCTCTCAACTCCCTCTCCTCTCCATCTCCATGCTCCCTGTTTCATGCTCTTTCATGCATACACTTATTCTTAATGGTAGCTTCTCAAGTTTACTACAGAATAAAGTCAACGTCACAGTTATGCATAGTATACCATGTCAGCCCTTCCCAAAGCCCCCATAGTCTGGGAATGGTCCATCACCCTGAGAACCTACACACCTACAGATGACAAAAAGGTGATAATTCAGTGCAATTCCTCATCAGATGCTTGAATTCTCTCTGTAACATGCTTAAATGCCTTCAGGGATGATGAACTCACTCTACTTGCAGCCTGGTCCAGTGGCAAAATTCTTATTTGGCAGTTGTTCTGTGTGTTGGTCTAAAATCTGTTTCTGGGGTGCCTGGGTGGCTCAGACAGTTAAGCATCCAACTTCAGCTCAAGTCATAACCTCACAGTTCATGAGTTTGAGGCCCATGTCTGCTCCTGTGCTGACAGCTCAGAGCCTGGGGCCTGCTTCAGATTCTGTGTCTCCCTTTCTCTCTGCTCCTCCCCAGTTCACACTCTGTCTCTCTCTCTCTCAAAAATAAGCAAATGTTAAAAAAAAATAAAGAAATCTGTTTCCCAATAGTTTTCATTCTTGTTTTAGTTCTGCACCTTGCAGTCACACAAATATCTGATCCCTTGACTCTTTAAAGATCTAATAGCAATTATCTGCCCTGTAAAAACTTTACCAAGCCTGGCTCAGACTTCTTCAAAGTTTTGTCAACCAGATAGAGCTTTCTTGATCTTTGCAAAGGAAGGTCCTGTTTTCGCAGCCACAGGGCCATTTTTCTTTATTTTTATTTTTTTTAAGTGTTGATTTATTTTGAAAGAGAGCAAGAGAGAGAGAGAGAGAGAGAGAGAGAGAGAGAGAGAGAGAGCAAGCATAGGAGGTGCAGAGAGAGGAGAGAGAAAGAGAGAGGAGAAGGAAGAAGAAGAAGGAGGAGGAGGAGGAGAAGGAGGAGGAGGAGGAGAAGGAGAAGAAGGTGGCTCTGCACTGTCAGCACAGAGCCTAACCAGGGATTCAAGCTCACGAACCATGAGATCATGACCTGAGCCAAAACTGAGTCAGATGTTCAACTGACTGAGCCACCCAGGCGCATGGTCATTTTTAAAGAGATTGGGATCTTCCTTCAATATTAAAAGATGCAGGTGGGTGGGGAAGCCAGGGATAGATGGGAAAAAGAATGTAAAGTTCAAGCATGAGTTGAAACTGGTGAAGTGAGCAATAAAAGTTACAAACAATGTATTTGCTTTTCACTTACTAAGGGTTTTGGATACTATAAAAGTCATTATTTTACCAAATAGTTGGGGACTGTTTGTCAAGCACCTACTATTTCATAGGCAGTGTTCTGGGCACTGGGAACTTGGTGGTGAAGAAGACAGGCAAAGTCTTTGCCCTCAGGCACTCTACCTATTAGGGAAGGATACATAAAGCACACAAGTAAATAAACACAGATTACAGTTTAGTGCTCTCTAGCCCCCCACCCACTTTTTTTTTTAAAGCAGGCTTCATGGCCAGTGCAGAGTCCAACATGGGGCTTGAATTCACAACCCCAAGATCAAGACCTAAGTTGAGATCAATAGTTGGACACTCAGTTGAGCCACCCAGGCACCCCCTTTTTAGGCTCTTTTATCTTTATGTTTCTTATTTCTACAATGAGCATGAGAACAGTTCCTAAAACATAATGCTGTTTGAAGAATTAAATTAGATAACATAAAATGCTAGCATAGCACCTGGTATAAAGTAGTTGCTCAACTAATAACTAAGGTTATTATATAACTTTTGCCATCCACTCTTTTTCCTCCCCCACAGACCTATAGAGTTTGTTCCCAGCAATCCATGAGAAGGAAGAAGTTGGGGAGCCACACTTTCCTGGATCTCCAATTCTGTCTGTTCTGTGGCCAGATGAGTCTGTGCCAGATAACTCATACCAGGGAATAGGCTGCTAACCGTCACATCTCTGGAGAAGACCACGACAGGTAATGATGTTACCTCCTGCCCTGCATCCACTCTTCATTCTGACTTGACCTTGGGAAATTACCCTTCCCACATTCAGCCTATTTGTTACCAACAAAGCAAGTCTGATCCAAGAGTCAATTCTCCCACCCTCCATGATTGTTTGGGGATAGGCACAGTGACCGGGCATGGCCTCCAGATAAAACCCTAGGTCCTGCTGTGCAAGCATTAGGAAAGGGTGATCATGTTTTACACTGCACTTGACTGTACCTCTGTGGGTCCCCTTGTTCAGATAATACAGAAGGAAGAAGATCCAGAGATCTGGGCCCCCTAAAGTCACACTTGAAGCCAATGAATATACAAATTGATACATTCCCTTTTTATTAAAGCTAGTTTTTTAAAATTTGACTTGGGGCTTCTGGCTGTTGCGGCTGATAAAAGTGCTTCTTTCATGCTTAGTCACAAGCGAATCAAATTTCCCTACAGCGAACATGGCCCGGACTTGAATGGAAGAAAAGGTTAAGTGGTTCTTCGGGGCAAGACTTTCAGTGACTGTTCCAAAGCCATACCAAGTTCAGGGTTGGGCAGCTGGGGTAACAGGGGGAAATCCACCGCTGGCCTCTGGTAGCTACCTTCCCCTCTCAGTACCAAGCAGGGCAGACCTCCAGGCCTGCGCTTTTCCATCCAACACAAGCCCTCCGAGTAATTCAAAGGCATTCCACGTGCACCTCCCTCCTCCTTCTGTTTCTCCTCCCACCTCCCAACACCGGGAATATCCACCCCGCCCCTCCCTTCTCAGAATGCTCCACGACTCCCTCTGCCAGCCTTCTCCACTCCCTTCTTCTGTCTTGGAAGTTTACTACTCCCGGCTTTGAACATCAGTGGCTTTTCTTGCTTTCTCAGGTTAGTGAAACTCTACCGAAAGTAAGGAATATCTAGCCCGATATCCACTGAGGAGAGAAGCTGAAGCTACTTCTCCCAGAGGATCTAAAATCTAAAAAACACTCTGACTGTATAAAAGTAAAATTATCTTGACAGCATAAGCCTGCCTGTTTCCATTAGAAATTCCTGTTACTCCTATAAAGGTAAATCGGACTGCATTCTTCGTTTTGGTTTTTTTGGCTGTTGTTGTTGTTGTTGTTTTAGATATTTTTAAGTGTGTTTATTTATTTTTAGAGTGATAGAAATAGCACAAGTGAGGGAGGAGCAGAGAAAGAGGGAGACAGAGAATCCCAAGCAGGTTCCACACTGTAAGCACAGAGCCCTACCTGGGGCTCAAACTCACAGAACTGTGACATCACGACCTGAGCCGAAACCAGGAGTCAGACACTTAACCGACTACACCACCCAAGCGCCCCTTCATTCTTGGAAAAGTAAGCCTTTATAGCCTTATCATCTTCTTCTTGACCCTTCCCTAACTTTCATCATCGAGCATTCTCCAAGCCAAACTACTTTGCTCGGACTCTTGTGGGGAGACAAGGCACATGCTTCAGTTTATCTCTTTGCATCAACAGTATTAATTTCTCTTTTGTAGTGTAGCAACAGTTCACCAGACTTTTCTCTGGACTAAGAAAAGCACTCCTGAAACAACCCAGTGTTCTTTGTGTTGCTACCATGCTCACCAGGCAACCCTGAGTCCCTCCTTCCTACTGCCTGGCTTTTGGGGTGCCCAGAACTGATACATCAGGTTTCTGGAAAGGAATATCCACCACTGTGATCACTAAGCTGACATTATGGGACACCTGGATGGCTCAGTCGGTTAGGCATCCAACTTCAGCTCAGTCATGTTCTCTGGGTTTGTGAGTTCTAGCCCCACCTTGGGCTCTCTGCTTTTAGCATGGAGCCTACTTTGGATCTTCTGTCTCCTCTCTCTGCCCTTCCCCTGCTCACGTTGCCTCTCTCTAACAAATAAAATTAAAAAAAAAAAAAGAAGAAGAAGAATCATTAGAATGTTGGCATAATTGTAAATAAATATGAAATTTATAGGGTGGGGCACCTGGGTGGCTCAGTTGGTTGAACATCCAGCTTCGGCTCAGGTCAGGATCTCACGGTTCGTAAGTTTGAGCCCTGCATCAGGCTTTGTGTTGGTAGCTCAGAGCCTGGAGCCTGCTTTTGATTCTGTGTCTCCCTATCCCTCTACCTCCCTCCCCTTCACACTCTGTCTGTCTCTGTTTCTCTGTCTCTCAAAAACAAATAAATATTTTAAAAAATTTTTTAAAGTAAGCTGACATTATGATTTACACACCTGCACCTCATGACTTTAGGCAGTGTGACCTAGTATCTCAAAACCTGTTGGCCTCTGGATAGCTTGTTGGATGAAGTTTCTAGGTCAACACAGCCCAAATCAAAGTTTAGATGTAATAATTCACCAACACACCAACTCACGATATTTGCCTTATTGTATAATTCAGCCACGGGCATCTGGGTGGCTCAGTTGGCTAAGCCTCCAACCTCAGCTCAGGTCATGAACTCACAGTTCATGGATTCAAGCCTTACATCGGGCTCTGTCCTGACAGCTCAGAGCCTAGAGTCAGCTTTGGATTCTGTCTCCCTCTCTTTCAGCCCTTTCCCAACTTGTGTTCTGTCTCTCTCTCAAAAATGAATAAACATTAAAAATATTTTTAAAATAATAATAATAATAATTCAGCTAGCAGCTCTAGAGGTATCTGTATATGTCAGCTCTAATTGCAAGACACAGTTTTAAGGTCCTGCTGTTGGGAGATGGTGGGAAAAATCATGGAAAGTGAACGAGTAAATATCAATATAAATACTAAAAAGAACATCTTATACCTGTCTCTTGTGGTGCTCAGGTGAGCTTTCCCTGGAGGTCCTTTTGCACAAGGAACTTGAGACTCAATGGTTCCTGGTGTTCAGGAACAGACGTATACCTCACATTCATGTCTTTTTTTCCTACAACACCCATCTTAAAAAACTCCCGCGCGTCTTTTTTTCAGTTTTATTTAAGTTCTTACCCTTGGTTTGCCTTTCTTTCTCATCTTTACACTTGGATTTATAGTTGTTCTGGTTGTTAAATATAAATGGACTCTGATATAATCCACCAGCTATTTAATATAAGATGGCTACAAAACCAACATCTTAACCTCATCATGGGGAAGGTCATTTGTGCATACCCAGAGGGAGGTGTGTGTTCAAAGGTGATGAGAAGTTGGCTGGACAGAGGAGCCATTCAGCAGTGAAGAAAAATTAAAACAGAATGAGCAAAGATAAGAATTTAAGCACACATGTTGGATATACAGGCAGAGGGAGACCAGTGTGCTAGCAAGACTTCCCAACTGGTCAAGAGGATTCATTGACTAAGTGGAAATTGTGTTGGATTACCAAGATAAAATGAGGTGCCAGAAGCTCCAAAGCTGGACTGGAAATGTATATTCTGATATCAGAGGCAATAGGAACCAACTGCAAGTTCTTGAGAAAAGGGTCAACACATGCCTGCCAGAAATAGGAACTGAGCAACAATAAACAGGAAAGAATGGGCCTAGAGTAGAAAAGATGCTCAGAGAGCTATCACAGTAATCCAGATCCTGGCTTTCTGATGGAATAAATAAATGGTGTGATTTTTTTTAATATTAAAAAAAATTAGTGTACAGTGTTCAACTATCCATAAGAAGAAATCAAAGGTTATTCAGAGGACTTAAAGCTAAAACATGAGATGAATGACAGGTATGACACCTCTGGTCCATCACCGGCCAACATCACTGAGGAGGGGACTATAGAATTTGCCAGCATGTTAACGTCAGACATGAATGCAAATTCCTGGTCGATTCTTTTCAGCATTCATGCCCATGTAAGAATCCATTAAGATATCCCAGAATCTCAAAGTGCCTGGGTGGCCCAGTTGATTGAATATTTGACTCTTGATTTCAGCTCAGATCATGATCTCAGGGTTTGTGAGTTTGAGGCCTGCATCAGGTTCTGTGCTGGCAATGCAGAGCCTGCTTGGGATTCTCTTTCTCCCTTTCTCTCTCTGTCCCTCCTTTGCTTGTATTCTCTTTCAAAATAAATAAACTTTAAAAATTTTAAAAATTTTAAATAATCACTCCAACCCTGCTATCTAAACTTGAGCCTAGAGTCATTCTATAAAAAAAAAAAAGATATACCAGAATCTCTAATCTAGTGTTCAACTACGTTGTTTGCATGAAGAATGCACTCTCAGATGGACACAGATGGTAAGGAAATCAAGGACTTTTTTCTTTCCACATATATGTATTTTGTTTGTTTAATTTTGTGTGTGTGTGTGTGTGTGTGTGTGTGTGTGTGTATGTGTGTTTGTGAGAGAGAGCGAGAGAGCGAGAGAGAGCACATGGGAGTCGTGGAGAGAGAGGATCCCAAGCAGGCTCCATGCTGTCAGTGCAAGGCTCAAACTCATGAACTATAAGATCATGACCTAAGCCAAAACCAAGAGTCAGATGCTTAATCCACTGAGCCACCCAGGCATCCCTCATTTCTTCATTTTAAATGACAAACCTATTCAGACACAGTGAGATCGATATGTTAGGGCATCTACAAATAAAATAAATAAAGTCTATATGTTCTCTGCATAATCAAATAGGGGTAGCAGTGATTTCAGTTCCTGTGTACTATTTAGACATTTTCTCTACATCATCTCTAGAGCAATTTTTGGACTAATCTCAAAAAAAAAATGCTCAAAATGTAACATTTCACTAAAAGGCACTTTCCTTCTTCTTCTTGTCAAGAGTGTTAAAATAAACACTATACTTTGAGCAGATAAATAATCATTCCAAGAGACAGAAAAGACTCTTGACATTTTTACAATAACAGGTTATTAATATAATTCACTGTGGCTGAAAGCATGTAGGATACATTTATAATGCAGGCTGAATAAAGGTTAAGTATATTTTGTGTTTTATTCTGCATCCAACATAAATATCTGTCATACCAAACCGTAGAGTAGACATAAGAACTTTCTTAGAAATCTATGATTCTCAGGGGAAGATGAGCCATTGAAAAAAAAAACTCCCTTCTCTAGACAAATTCCATATCAAGTAGACCTAGAAGCCAACACTAAAACAAACAAACAAAAAAATCACAATCAATCCCCGAGGTAATGTCTGCAAAGAACCACCCTGGACGCCCCCACGACACAATCCCTCATCAGAATGGCATTGCCTACCGCCCTCGCAATCAACTCACTGAGAAGGAGTAATTGAGGAAATCAGGGCGACTCTTCCCAAAAAGCCACAGTTCTCGGTTTGGTTTTGTTTGTTTTTTTTCTGGCCAGCTACTCAAGAAGAACGTGCACAAAGAAAAGTACATGTCTTGAAAAATACAGCCAGCTGCATCTTGCTTTCTGGATATAACTTTAGAACTCTCAAGAAGTTGTGATCTTCAATTAAAATGAAACCAGAGATTATTTATATTGGTGAGCTTTCTAAAAATAAGCACAATGATGATGATGGAAAGATTGGGTCTTCCTACTAAAACCCTTACAGGCTAAAGAGTTTGAAGGTAAGTGGCTCTTGTCTCAGAAAGAACGTGTTTGCTCATCATCAGATCCTAAGAACGTGTGAATACACGTGTCTCTCAGCATAATGACATACTCTTCCCATCCACGGAAGGAGAGACTTACAAAAGATATTTATTTTCCAAAAAGATTCTGTACTTTATAAAAGGATACACCATAGGTTTCCTTTAAAAACCATACTCCCTGCTGTGTTTTAAATTAGTCAATTTACAAAAATATGAATTAGCCACAATTCTCCAGAAATGCATTTGCTGCCTAAAACACAGCACCCTTACTGAAAATGGCATGTCTGAATAGTAGGTCTCAGGAAACGTTTATTTTAGGATCTTCGGTAAAATAAAACAGCATTTACAGTTAATAATCATTGGCTTGTATTGTTAACCTGGCACACGACAAAACACTCCTGAAATCTTCCATTTGCCTTCTGCATTCAGTGACTGCTCCCCACCATTCACAAACCTAATCTGCCTTTTTTAAATGTTTATTTATTTATTTTGAGAGAAACCGAGAGGGGGAGGAAGGCAGAGAATCTCAAGCAGGCTCTGCACTGCCAGTGCAGAGCCCCATGCAGGGCTTGAACTAATGAACTGTGACATCATGACCAGAGCTGCAATCAAGAGTCAGACATTTAACGAAGGGAGTCACCCAGATGCCCCTCTCCCCCATAATCTGCCTTTTTAGTCAATCTTGGAACACAAAAAGGGCAGACCTCTCCTTAACACTAGACGTTTCTCAACTCCTACAATAGGCCATGTGGCATGTCCAGCACACTTTCACCTCCTGCCAACCCCCAGTCCAGGGCTCTTCCATGAGGCTATGCTGTTCCTCTAGACCCTCTCTCCCACCCACACGGCTCTCCTTTCAGCTCTCAGCTCATTTCTTCACTATGCCATCATTGACACCACCACAGACTGGATCTCTCTCATATTCTCTCCTGGCTACCTGAACTTTGTCTTCAAAGCACTTGACAAGAGTTTGTATCTAAATAACTAGACTTATTTGACACATATCTGTCTTCCCCATTCCAGGCTTCCTGAAGCAGAGACAGTTTTGCTGATTATTTCATTTCACTGCTGGGTGCCAGACAACAGCACACAGTGGGCTGAATAAATGAGTTCTACTCCTCCTCAATGTTCTTCCCCACTGCTTTCATTTGTTTTGTTTGAGTAGAGTTGACACATAATTTCTTCACTATTTTTTTTATTTTGGTTTTTCTTTTTAGAGAGAGAGACTATACACATGAGCAATGGAGAGGGGCTGGGGAGGGGGAAAGCGAGAAAGAGGGAGAGAGAGGGAGAGGGAGAATCTTAAGCAGCGTCCACTCCCAATGGAACCCAATGCAGGACTCAATCTCACAACAGTGAGATCATGACCTGTGCAGAAATCAAGAGTCATTCACTCAACCGGCTGACCCACTCAGACATCCCTTCACTATTTTTATCCCTTACTTTATCAGTAAAACTTTACTAAAACACACACACAATCAGTCACACTTCTCCAAAGACCAATAGCCTACTATCTGCACCCCTTTCATTCTACTCTTCTCAATGTCCTTCTAAACCCAGAACTCCACTGAAAGCAAGCTCCTCAGGTTTGTCAATAACCTTCTCCTAATGAACAGAGTTAGTGGCTACCTCAAGGTGTTGCCCACTCCCTTTCCTTCAGTGGACATTTATGTCCTGCCCCCCTTCTCTTGATTTATTCCTACCTATCTCTTTCTTGACCCTTTCTCTCTTCTCGGCACTTTTGCAAGATCACTTTTCTTTCCATTCTGGTCTTTCCTTCTTATTGACCTCCTTATCTGTGTTAGTCATTTTATCATTCCAGCCCTCAAGTTTTAAAGGTCACCTTCCCAAATACTCATTTAATCCAGGCCATAGGTTCCTTCCAGACAAGAGTCCTACTGTCCAAGTTTCAGTTCAGTTTCTCCTTAAGACCTATTCCTGGACCACTCCAACCTACCTCCTCACTCTTGTCCATTCTGTCCACCACAACATTTTTCAAACACAGCCCAGCCACATCATCTTTCCTTTAAGTGGCATGAAAAACAAGTAACAAAGCCTCATCCTGACTCTCATGGACAACATGATATTTGCCCCTGGAAAAAGTGAATGATTCCTATGCACATCTAACAATTCTCCACTTTCTCCCCTTTGGTCACACACAAACCCATAATTGCATCCTCCCCATTCACTCCAGGATAGCTAAGTTTTATCCATATTTCCAAGTTTTATCCATATCCATTGTAAATATCTCCTCCTCTGTGGAAGTTTTTCTGATGTCTCAAATGAATCGGACCTGTCACTCTGACACCTCTCAGAAGCCACTGTATTGGCTTGGTATTATCATTATTCAAGCCCCAGAGACACCATGTTCTTTCAGAGTCTTTAAGAATAAGAAGTATGGGGGCACCTTGAAATCACAGATTACACTGAACTGTACTCTCCCTAGTGAAATGATTCCTTGAGGGATTTAAGAGTTTGTTTATTTTATTAGGGCTGTTAATAGTAAATAAATAATTTTGGAGAAATTACTTAAATTGTTCATTGGAGGGATGCCTGGGTGACTCAGTTAAGCTTCTAACTCTTGATTTCAGCTCAGGTCATGAGCTCACAGTTTGTGAGTTTGAGCCCCACATTGGGCTCCATGCTGACAACACAGAGCCTGCTTGGGATCCTCCTTTCTGCCTCGGTGGAAGCACTTGAGAAACAGCTGGTGCAGAAAGGACTCTATGACTTCTCCCCTCTACCTAAAAGCAAGTCATAAAATTTCCCATGAGAAAAATGTCCTCCCTATATCAAGAAGAGAAGAATATTTTTATCACAGCCCACTTCAAATCCAGACTTAGAAACATTAGCTTTTGTTGTGCCCACTTTTCTTTAAATTGTTAACTTTAAGACAGGGACAAGGACATCGCTTCAAGCATTTTCCTAAATCCGCTTACTCTCTAGGACAATTGAGATTCAACAGTTAATGCGTAAAGGCGACCACATTGAACCTATGACAATGGCCTTGAGCCCAGCACTTAGTGTTACCTGCCTTTCTGCAATAACCTGGTCTTCGGTTCTCTTTTCGGTTTCATTTGCCCTGTTATGTGGGCATGATTCACATTGCTGCTTTAATTCAATTACTGTCTAATCTAGTACCTTCAGTTCCTTTGATCATTTGCATGCATTTTTTTTCTTAGAACAATGAAAACACTGTCACAACTATTTCCCTTCTCATATGAGCCAAGTAGGGGATTTGCTCAGCGACAGGGGTGCAGACTTGGGAAATACATTCTATTTTCCATTTTAGGACCAGTCATCTGAGCATCACTACCTCTCTGCCTTGCAAAATCAGTGGAGTGTTTTAGCTGCTCTTTGAAGCCAGTTGACTGGCACTGCTCCTATATTCCCCAAACATGAGACCTCTGTAGGGAGGGCACAGCCGTGTGCCATCACCATCTCTCAGAGGCAATGACTCTGAGGTACGGCAACAACAAAATCCAAATGTCTTCCCTATGGAGCCCTCGAGCTCTCTTTCTTCTCTTCAGGCCCGTGGTTCTCCAACTGCCTTTGCTCCACAATTACCAGAGAAACTCTTAAAAATCAATCCTTTCACTGGGGGCCTAGGTGGCTCAGTCGATTAAGCATCTGACTTCGCTCAGTTCATGATCTCACAGCTTGTGAGTTCAAACCCCATGTCTGGCTCTGTGCTGACAGCCCAGAGCCTGGAGCCTGCTTCAGATTCCGTGTCTCCCAGTCTCTGCACTTCCCCTGTTTATGCTCTGTCTCTCTCTCTCTCAGAAACAAACATTAAAAAAAAATTTTTTTTAATCAGTTGGCTCAGGCCTCACCAAGGCCCGCTGAAGCCACCTTTGAGATGCCCTGCTAAGAAATCCCCTGTCTTTGTCCCTGGAATGGAGCACCTTGAAGAGCTGTGGTTTGTAGAGGCGAAAGAGGCTCAGACTGCTGCTAGTATCTGAGATTTCAAGCTAAAAAGGTGGGGTGAGGGGATATGTAAAAATGAGATTTCAAAAACAGTAAGACTTATTTACTTATGTTTAATGTTTCTTTTTGAGAGAGAAAGACAGAGTGTGAGTGGGGGGAGGGGCAGGGTGGGGGAGATGCAGAAGCCAAGGCAGGCTCCAGTCTCTGAGCTGTCAGCACAGACCCTGACTCAGGGCTCGAACCCACAAACTGTGAAATCATGACCTGAGCTAAAGTCTGGGGCTTAACCGACTGAGCCACCCAGGCACTAGTCTGGCGCTTAACTGACTGAGCCACCCAGGTGCTCCAACAGTAAGATATTTTTAAAACTTACACTCAGGGGCGCCTGGGTGGCTCAGTCAGTTAAGTCTCCGGCTTCAGCTCAGGTCAGATCTCACGTTTGTGGGTTCGAGCCCCGTGTCAGGCTCTGTGCTGACCGCTAGTTCAGAGCCTGGAGCCTGCTTCCGGTTCTGTGTCTCCTTCTCTCTCTGCCTCTCCCCGTCTCATGCTCTGTCTCTCTCTGTATCCAAAATAAATAAAACATTAAAAAAAATTAAAAAAAAAACTTACACTCAAACTAATACCTGCAAAATATATGTGTGCATATATGGTCATATGTATATATTTGTATATACACATGTATGCATAATGCATGTATATAACTGTGCCATTCATATGAGAATTTCAGGACGTATTTAAAAAAATACCATCAAATTGTACTTCAGGCAGTATGGCCTATTAATGGGCCAAACATATAAAATCACATTTTGAGCATATTCTTAGATTCTGCTAGTGTATTACTGTGCCTTTAAGTTTAACTTAATCTGCAGATAACATGAAAAGTAAGAATTGAAGATCCTATAAGAGTCAAAAGGGCTAAATGGCATCCTCCCCAACCCAGGACTGCACTTGGAAATAATGAATAGGCAGCACCACAGCATACCAAACATCGTAAATGCTGGCTATTACACTTAGCTCCTCCTCACGTCCCACAATGCTAGGGGGCAAATATGTAAATTAAGAGACAGACTCTTGCATTCATACCTGAAAGTCCCAAGGTCATCTCTCCATCCACCAACTTCTAATAACCACTGTTTTGTTAAGTATGACTTTGATTACATCACTTGTTCAATGTCTGTTCACCTATGCATTTTCTTTGATTTTACAAGTAGCACCGTGAGAGTGAGATTCTAGAGCAGGCATTCTTAACTATGTATCATAAATCCCCTAGAAAGGCTGTGAATGCTGTAAAATTTAAAGTAAAATATTATATGTCTGTGTGTGCATTCCCTTGCTTTGAAAGGTATCAATGGCACCCATAGACTTTCAGAGGGATTCAGGACCCTCCAAATTTAAGATTTTCAATATAAATAAGGGTATGACTCATACCCATTTCAAGCTGCAAACACAGTGCAGCATCTCAGATTCTTGAAGCATTTGATGACCAAGGACAAGCCGGGATCCGAGCCAGAATCTCACCTAGAATGTGCTGGATCTAGCACAGGTCCCTTGCACTCTGTCTGTGCTTCCTAGGCTGGCCATGACAAGGTACCACAAACTGGGGGGGGCTTAAAACAACAGAATTTTGTCTCTCACAGATCTGGAGGCCAAAAGTCTGAAGTGAAAGTGTTGGCAGGACCATGTGTCCCACAAAGCCTGGAGGGGAGGATCCTTCTGGTCTATTCCAGCTTCTGGTGACATCAAGCACTCCTTGTCTACAGCAGCCACTCCAGTCTCTGCCTCAGTCTTCATATGGCCACTTCCTCTGTGTCTCCGCACCCACACTGCCCTCTTCTTATAAAGACACAAGTCATACTGGATTAAAGGGCCACCCTACACCAGCATGATTTCATCCTAACCAATTATATCTGCAACAACCCCACTTCTAAATAAGGTCACACTGTGAGGTAGAGTGGGTTTAGGACTTCAACACATCTTTTGGGAAGGAGAGAATTCACCCCATCACAGGTGCTACTCTCCCACGTACTTTGCTTATAGACAAGAAGGAAGAAAAGACAACCGGCGTGCACAGAGATTTTCTCTGTCCTCAGTCCATGCTTGATACTTTAGTCCTCACACACCCCATTTTTTAACAATAAGGACACTGAGACTCAAGCAAATCAAGTCTACCATATTTGGTGATAAGGACTCATAAAATGTCAGGTTTGAAAATGAATACAAATGCAAGTTCTTCTGACAATACAGTGCCATTCATATGTAGTTTGAGATAAAACTAATGCAATATACAATAACAAATCCCAGAAGAAAATATGCTCTCTGGGCAAATAAAACTGTACTGCATGTTATAATGTGTTTTAGAAACTTAATAATACAGTGGCATCAATAAATTAGATTAAACATTTATTACCTGGGTGAGAGATAATCACAAGTGGAGCCACACTAAAGTAAAAAAGCTTACCATTAACAATCCTACAAATAGGATACTTATTTAAAGTTTATTCAGAATCTATAAAATAGCATTTTTTCAAGTTTTATATTCTCCTTTTTGGTTACTGTGGTGTTTTACAGCAAAAAAATCTATTATAAAGAAATATATAAGGGATGGTAGGCCATCATTTTTGTCCCTGGGAAAAAATATATACATATTCATTTGTATATTTGTAGTATATTGTATTGTAATATATAACGGGCAAAAAATGAAACATGGTATAAGAAGATTCTCTTATATGAAATCAACTAACATAAATTAGTAATTTATGACATGACAGAGTATTAACAAGCTAAGCTTTTGAACAACTTTATAGCATTAGAAAAACTGTATACATCACTCATAAGTGGAATTTAAGAAACAAAACAAATAGCCAAAGTGAAAAAAGACAGAGAGAGGGAGAGACAAACCATGAAACAGACTCTTCACTATAGAGAACAAACTAACTGATGGTTATGAGAGGGCAGGTGGGGGGAGGGGGAAATGGGTGAAATAGGTGAAGGGGATTCAAAGTACACTGTTGGGATTTTTAATGTTTATTTGTTTTTGAGTGAGAGACAGAGCGTGAGAGGGAGAAGAGCAGAGAGAGAAGGACACAGAATCCAAAGCAGGCTCCAGGCTCTGAGCTGTCAGCATAGAGCCTGACACGGGGTTTGAAGTCACGAACTGTGAGATCATGACCAGAGCCAAAGTTGGACGCTCAACCGAGGCAGCCACCCGGGTACACTTATTGTGATGAGCACTGAGTCATGTATAGAATTGTTGAAACACTTGTGGGATTGAGCCCCATGTCAGGCTCTGTACTGAACATGGAGCCTGCTTAAGATTCATCCTCTCTTCCCTTCCACACTTCTCCCCCACTCTTGCCCTCTCCCTCTCTCTCAAATAAGATAAATAAATAATAAAAAAATAAAATGTGATATATATACACACATATATATGTAAATATAAACAGAATATAAATATACTCAGTCATAAAAAAGAATGAAATCCTGCCATTTGCAACAACACGTATGGACTGAGAGGGTATTATGCTAAGTGAAATCACTTAGACACAGAAAGACAAATACCATACGATTTTACTTATACACCAAATCTAACAAAATGAAACAAAAACAGAAACAGGTTCATAGGTACGGAGAACAAACTATAGGTTACCAGAGGGGAGAGGTATGGAGGGAAGGGCAAAAAAGTTGAAGAGGATGAAGAGGTATAAACTTGCAGTTATAAAATAAACAAATCTCAGGGATGAAAAGTATGGCATGGGATATACAGTCAATAATATTGTAATTACACTGGATGGTGAGAGATGATGACTACACATACTGTGATAAGCACTGAGTGATGTACAGAATTGTGGAATGACGATGTGGTACACCTGAAACTAATAACACTGCATGTCAGCTACACTTCAATAAAAAAATGTTTCTAAAAGACTGTGAAATCAGTATGGACTCATAAAAGTCTTACTAGGAAAGTCTTGTAGTTACATTTGAAAGAGTTACAAATACCAACCGGGGAATGCAGTACTTTCTGAAGAGCATCTCATGAATCAATTTCTTTACAAGTCATAAATGAAAGACAAGAAATATTATTATGCGAGCCATGCTAAGAGGAGACATCATTCATTTTAATAAGAAATTAACATTCTTGAGCAAAGATGATCATAGGATCTGACCTGTCACCTCCTTCTGGAAGGAAATTATATGTTCCAAATTCCTCTGTCTCTGGATAACATAACATTAAATCAAATGGTTGGAAATAGGGACAGATGTAATCTCTTGATTAGGAAACTCAATGAATCCAAGAGTAAATCTTCCTGGTTCCACAAACATGTCCATTTCAAGCTATCTTCCTGAATCTTCTCTTCATTTAACTGCTTGATTTTATCATCGATCAACATTTGTATCAGTTATGATCATTAGAGCTATTGTACATTGTAATCCATTTGTAATTTTAATAATTCAGCCTATGCCATTCCCCACACACAATAGCTTCCTAAAATAGACTAAGGGAGTGAAAATCAGGAATACACTATTTTGTGTATAGCTGCAGACTTGGTTGCATGAATTATCTTTTTTCTGAGCATGTCACCTCTCAGAGTGGGACCTCAGGTGGCTAATCCTTGTTCCTTTGCCTTTCTGTCTAAAGTCTGAGAAGGTGAGGTTACAGTCAAGGTCCATCAGTGAGTGTCAGAAGTAGTAACTAGGGAGAGGAAGGGAGCTCTGTAAACTTCATCTGCCCCATCTATCGAACTGAGAAGGACATTACTCTCATCTGCAAGAGTGGAAGGAGAAAATACAGACTCCAGAAAGAAGCAAACCTCAAGGATATCTGAGTGAGTGAGTGCGAACTGGGGAGATCTGAAAACGGGCCAACCCAAGACGGGCAGGGGAGGCAGGAGCCCCAGCCCAATGTCGGGCAAACGCAAGCAGAGCCCAAGAGACAAAGGGAAGGGACAGAGTGACTGAACACGCTCATAGTACTGTTGCTGGGGAAGAGGTAAGGAATGCTTGGTCACGGTTGGAGAGAGAAACTCACTCCATAAATAACTGCTGGGTAGCCGGAATCCCGAACCTGGGTGGCGCAAGGGAAAGAACAACTTCTATCCCTAAGCCATCTGAGCGGGAATCAGTGCCAGGGGTGCTCACTTAGAACTCGGTTTTGGGAGCGGGAGTACGCACCTCATTTTCACGGTGCATTTTGCCCCCTGCACTGGCTGCGTGAATCCCGAATCCCGGGTGCCAACAGGGAAAAAATAGGGCCCACACCTACACGACGCCCGACAGGGAGTTGGTGGTGGTGGAGGCCTGGGCGTGCGATTAGGCTGCAGGAGCTTCCAGCTCATTTCCAGCAGTGCACAGCGCCTTGAGCTATAGCTATCCGAAGCCAAGAGAGACTCAATTTTTTCCCCCATTGCGATTGTGATCCTGGCAGGGGTGGGGACTCCGCAGTTGGGTCTGTGAAGGTGCACACTTCACCTCCTGCTGCGCATCTCGCCTCAGGCAGGGGCAGCCGAAATCCCTGCCTGAGCCAAGACAAACTGATTCCTCCCCTTAAGAAGCCAGCCACCAAAGCAAATACATCTGTGGTAGCATAAACGTGCATGGACTGGAACTTTGAACTGAGGCGGGCCTGGAAAATGCAACTTGGCTCAACTGCGGACCAAGGAGATCAGGCTCATTAGAGTGGCATACAGTGCGTAGTTCAGCGGAGCTTGACATGTCACCATTCTAATCTCTGCAGACACCAAGGCGGAGCCTCTGAGAGCAGCCTCCAAGACCTATCACACCATACCACGCCTATCCACGACGGGGAGCTGCTGCTTTTTTTCTTATAAAAAATTTTTTTTCTTCACTTTTTTCGTACTTATTTCTTTGTTATTATTACCTTTTTTTTACTTAATTCTTTTAAATTTTTACTCCTTATTTTCCTTTCTCCTTTCTCCCTTTCTTTTTCACCTTCTTGCAATCCAGAGATATTCTCCTGTATCCCATCCTTACCTCTACCCTCAACTGGTCATACACTTTTAGATTGTCCACTGTCCTTTGTTGTCTCTGACCCCCATTTATTTATTTATTTATTTTATTTTTATTTTTATTTTCTCTTCTTCTCTTCTTTTCATCTCCTTCCTTTCCATTTTCTTTCTTTTCTTTCCCCCTTTTAATGTGTTTCTTTGTTTGATTTGTCTGTGTGTCTGTGTGCTTCTGTTCCCTCTATGTTTGCCTGTCTGTTTTCCTTCTTAGGACTACACCAAGAAACAAGCCAAAGTGTGCAAGATGGCGAGTCCCAAATATTGCTGAGTAGGGAAATAAAATACTCACAGGCACAATAAGAGAAACCAAGAGATACCATTAAGAGAATATTTCCTGAAACGACAGGCCCTGGACAGTCAATAAGCCTCCTGTAACAGAGAAATATTAATAGATGCACAGCACACAATGAGCTTTTTAAAGGTGACAAGAGACAGAAAACTAGCAAAAATGACAAAACGAAGAAACTCTCTCCTGAGGAACCTCCAAGAGGAAGTCACAGCCACAGAACTGCTCAAGGCAGATATAGACAACATACCAGATCAAGAATTTAAAAAACTTGTCATAAAATTAATCGCTAGAGTTGAGAAAAACATCAAAGAATTAACTGAGACAATTCCTAGGCGCCTTGAAAATAGGTATGATGAATTAAAAAAGGCTATAGATGAGGTGAATAACAAACTGGAGACAGCCACCTCGAGGATTGATGAGGCAGAGAGAAGAATAGGTGAATTAGAAGATATAGATATAGCAAAAGAGGAAGCTGAAAAAAAGAGAGAGAAATTAATCCAGGAGCAGGAAAGGAGAATTCGAGATCTGAGTGATACAATCAAACAGAACAACATCCGTCTCATAGGAATACCTGAAGAGGAAGAAGGAGAGAAAGGGCCTGAAGGGATACTTGACCAAATTATAACTGAGAATTTCCCAAATCTGGGAAAAGAAATAGACATTCAAATTCAAGAGGCACAAAGAACCCCCTTAAGACGTAATTTGAATCGGCCTTCAGCATGACATATCATAGTGAAACTGGCAAAATATAGAGATAAAGAGAGAATTCTGAAAGCAGCTAGGGAGAAAAGGGCCATCATATACAAAGGGAAACCTATCAGAGTGGTTACAGACCTATTTAATGACTTGGCAGGCCAGGAAGGAATGGCAGGAAATCTTCAATGTGATGAGCAGAAAAAACATGCAGCCAAGAATCCTCTATCCAGCAAGCCTGTCATTCAAAATAGAAGGAGAGATAAAGGTTTTCCCAAATAAACAAAAATTGAGAGAATTCATGACCACCAAACCAGCCCTACAGGAAATCCTAAGAGGGACTCTATGAGGGAAAGATTGCAAAGAATAGAAGGTGACAGAGACACCTCTATAAACGTGAATTCTAGGGAGAACACAATGACTCTAAACCCACATTTTACAATAATAACATTGAATGTAAATGGACTGAATGCTCCAACCAAACGACACAGGGTAGCAAAATGGATAAAAAAACAAAACCCATCTATTTGCTGTCTACAGGAGACGCATTTTCGACCAGAAGACACCTTCAGGTTGAAAGTAAAGGGATGGAGAAATATCTATCAGGTGACTGGAAGCCAAAAGAAAGTTGGAGTAGCCATACTTATATCAGACAAACAGGACTTTAAAGTAAAGGCAGTAACAAGAGATGAAGAAGGACATTATATAATAATTACAGGATCTCTCCATCAGGAAGAGCTAACAATTATAAATATCTATGCGCCTAACTTGGGAGCACCCAAATACATAAAGCAACTAATCACAGAAAGAAACAATCTCATTGACAAAAATGTGCTAATTGCAGGGAACTTTAGTACTCCACTGACAGCAATGGATAGATCAACCAGACAGAAAATCACTAAGGAAACAATGGGCCTGAACGACACATTGGAACAGATTGAACTGATAGATATATTTAG
>NC_043705.1:18636710-18684973 GCF_006229205.1 Suricata suricatta
GCCAAAACATGGAAAGAGCCTAAATGTCCATCACCTGATGAGTGGATCAGGAAGATGTGGTATATATACACGATGGAGTACTACATGGCAATGAGAAAGAATGACATATGGCCATTTGTAGGAAAGTGGATGGACCTTGAGGGTGTCATGCTGAGTGAAGTAAGCCAGGCAGAGAAGGACAGAAACCATATGTTTGCACTCATAGGTCTAACAGGAAAACAGGAGAGACCTAATGGAGAACCAGGGGGAGTGGAGGAGGGAGAGAGAGTTGGGGAGAGAGAGGGATGCAAAACTTAAGAGACTATTGAATGCTGAACATGAACTGAGAGTTGAAGGGGAAGGGGGAGGGGGGAAAAGAGGTGGCGGTGATGGTGGAGGGCACTTGTGGGGAAGAGCACTGGGTATTGTATGGAAAACAATTTCACAATAAAATATTATGAAAAAAAAAGAAGTAGTAACTATTCAGTGTCTCCCACAAGGCAGGAATGTAGCAATAAAGAAAAGATGGGTCAAGAACTCAGTCATTTGAAAAATCAGTGTGACCACATCAGCACTGTGGAAACTTGTGTTAAAAGATAGTTTTGGGTGCCTGGGTGGCTCAATCAGTTAAGCGTCTGGCTTCAGCTCAGGTCATGATCTAACAGTTCATGGGTTTGAGCCCTGCATCAGGCTTTGTGCTGACAGCTAGCTCAGAGCCTGAAGCCTGCTTCAGATTCTGTATCTCTCCCTCTCCCTCCCTCCCTCTCTCTCTCTCTCTCTCTCTCTCTCTCTCTCTCTCTCTCTCTGACCCTCCCCTACTCATGCTGTCCCTCTCTGTCTCTCAAAATTAAATTTAAAAAAAAAACATTAAAAAATGTTTAAATAAATTTTTAAAAGATAGTTTTTAAGCAAGCAAAATCATGATTATCATACAAATACTAAATGAATACATGTCAAGATTTTATTTAACTCATTAATTAATGAGAGAATCATTAAGATGTCAAAAATAATCCCAATGACTTTCCAAAAGATTTTCTATATGGGCAATGCTGAAATGAATTTGCTAATAGATGCAAAAATGGTCAATATCCAAGGCAATAAAATGTAATATTTGGGATAATCTGGAGGAGAAGGCACCAGTTACACCCCACCTACCTGCCAGAATTTATCTGCATCTCACTGAACAGGGACCAGTTGCTTTACTAGGCATATCAAACCTATCACCCAGTAACCTTTGTACCCATTTGTAAGTACTTCACAATTTTTTCCTAACCCTAGTGTAATCTAGATGTCCTCTAGTTTATTCTTCTGGGTTTACGTTCTTCCTTAATATCCAGTTTAATATCCAAGCCCTGGCCCCTACACCATGGGAAATCCCGTACCCTTCCCAGTGTAATTAATGGTTCCCCTTTCCTTATTCCCTAAAGCACCACTGTAGAAATTAATAGAGTCCTTTCAAGGGTTTGGGAGTAACAGAGAGGAAATGACAACACAGCATAAAACAAGATCTTAAACACTCTTAAAGTTTATTTGGCAGTCTCCACTCATGGGAATTTCTCTCTGGTTGCTTTACTCCATAGATCTCATCCAGGTGCTGAAACTCCACACCCTTAGGCCCAGGGTACACACCCCAACAGATGTATCACCTGTATACAGTATATACACAGTATATCAGTATATATCAGTATACAATGTATATCAGTATATATATATAGATGTATACCTGCATTATAGTAATTAAAATTATGTTCCATAAGCTCAATGTGGCATGGTGGAGAAGCATGGGTTTTGGGTTTGGAGTCAGATGATATAAGTTCCAGGCCTGAACTGGGAAATGACATCAATTTTGTCCCCCGCTTCAAACTGTCTGGGTGAGGGACAAATCATGCAGTCTCTGTATACCTCAGTTGTTTTGTCTGTAAAATGGCAACACTCCCATGGCTCCTATCTCCCTTAGGTGAGGGCGCAGGAATGAGGCCCTGCTGTACATGAGAGAGTTTAGTGATAACAACAACAGACAGAAGGAAATGTCCTTTCTACTATGTTCCTTTATTCTATTATTTTTGTCCTTTCATCTGTCGTTTTGATGATCTGTGTCATTTGATGAAGAGGTGCTGATTGAAGCCATCATCCTTTATTGGAAGTATACATAATACATTTTAAAATGAGCTACTTTTATGATTGTCTACATATTAGAAGTTCTAAAGTCTGTAATTCTCACTTCTAGAAATATTCAGAAGAACATGTTTCTTTAACTGGCGATTAAATAACATTGTAAAATTTGATTTACATATTAACAGCTTATATTTGACCTCTAAACTTTAAAAGTATTTACAGTCTTGGGACATCTGGGTGGCTCAGTCAGTTAAGTGTCCGACTTTGGCTCAGATCATGATCTTGTGGTTTCTGAGTTCGAGTCCCGTGGTGTGCTGACCGCTCAGAGCCTGGACCCTGCTTCAGATGCTGTGTCTACCTCTCTCTCAGCCCCTCCCTTGCTCATGGACTGTCTCTCTCTGTCTCTCAACACTGAATAAACATTAAAAAAAAAAAATTTGCAATTAAACTTCAGCAACCTAGAGAAATACCAGCAATAAGAGCCACAACTGACTGAGGCAAATGTTCCGGTAATTGCTATCAGTCCTCTACACGCAGTCGCTGACTCCTCAAACCTCTTGCCACCTGGCTGCCCTTCTATCCTAAACACTTGGTCTTAAATCACCGAGTTACTGTAGAGTTGGGAAATCTGAAGTACCTTGTTCAAGGAACTGTGATTGTTACATCATCCTTCCCATTCAAATCACTGAAGAAATGTCATGGCCAATGATGGAGCCCTCCAGCTCCTACCTTGGTAATCTGGCTGCTAAATCCTTTTAATTGTCAACACAGGAATATCCGTCCTTCCAGCTAGGCTATCATCCCCAGCCATTTCCCTTTCTAAATTGCTGCTACATTTTTCTCCACACGCCTGCCTGTGCTGGATCAGTTCATAGTAAATCTATGTGTGGTACAGGAAACATCCCACAGATAATGAATTTCACTGACATCTCACAAGAAATGTCAATCATCACAGCTTCATTACCCTCATGCTGGCAACATAAAATAAATTAACCTACTTGCTGGTGTTCTTAGAGTTTGTGTTTTTTGGATTTTTGTGTTATTTTGTATGAGAGATATTCTTTGGACATATATATATATATTCGCATGTGCATGCGTGTGTGTGTGTGTGTGTGTGTGTGTGTGTGTGTGTGTGTTGAGAGAGTGAGAGAAACAGAGAAAGCTTGCACTTACCAGCTTCTCTCATGGTGAGATCTACCTACCTCACCCAAAATAATATTCTTGAAAAAATAACTTTTGCTGAATCATTTGGAGCTTGCTTTTGGAAAAAGAAGCTATTCAAAAAGAAGCTAGTATTTAATGCTTTGGAAATAAATGGTCCTCTTAGAGTTTCAAAAGGAAGAAGGAATTTTCCAAAGCATCAATTCTGTTTTTAAAAAAATACTCTTTTCTAGTGTCACCCACTCAAAAATTGTGATAGGAAAGTAAATTCAACTTTCACTTAAAGTCAACAGGAGAAACTAAGCTATGTATTTTTTCAAACTTCTTTTAAATCTTTCAAAATTACTGAAACCTAACCTCTCAATAAGAGCTGCTGTGGGGGCGCCTGGGTCACTCAGTTGGTAAAGCATCTGAGTGCAGCTCAGGTCATGATTTCACAGTTTGTGAGTTCCAGCCTGACATTGGTCTCTGTGCTGACAACTCAGAGCCTGGAGCCTGCTTCCGATTCTCTGTCTCCCTCTCTCTCTGCCCCGCCCCACCTCAAAAAATAAATAAACATTTAATAAAGAGCTGCTTTTATTGTCTTGCCACATTTCTTCAAGCATCAAAATCTCATAGATTTGGAACGAAGATTAAACATACTAATAGAGACCAGTTTTACATCAATTTAAGGTGAAGTATCTTTCTGAGTCTTAGTACATGGAAGCAAGAATAATTTGTTTCCTGAAATCAAACATCTTCCAAAGTTATTACATTACAAGCAAGAGGTCCTCATCTGCTCTGCCTCAGCTTTTCCCATGCAACTGGTTCCCTAGTGAAAATGTACTAAATTAGTGCTTAAAAGATTGAGACTTACGTGCATCAATTCACCAGAAACATATTTTTTTAATGAGACAAGTGGTTTGGGTTCTTTCTTTTAACGAATAAGAATTTGGTCCATTATTTCTTTAAAAATTATCAGGAGTAGTGTGTGTATGTATGTGTGTGTGTGTGTGTGTGTGTGTGTGTGTGTGTGTAGAATAAGCAAAGGAACACACAGAGAGGAAGCAACAGGAATTTTGCCAGAAATGTTAGCTCCCTTATGCTAGGTAGAATTCACCCAGAATGAAAGAAAAACAGACATTGTAGTGGAAAGTCCACAGTGGTCAAGCCCAGCACCTTGCACGTATATTCCATACGGTAACCATGGCATCCACTCTCCCAAAGACAGAGATTGAAATATCAATCCTCTAACTCCAAGCATGGACGCCCCTTTTCACCACCACACAGGGGATCCAGGACTCCACTGGGGCCCAGCCCAACAGTTGTTCTTGGAGTGTTCCTGAAGCATCTTCACTGGGTATGCAAAGAATGGGGAGCTGAATTTATAAGCCCAAGTCATGGCTCCTAAATTACTTCTGGGCTGGCTGCAAATGAGACGACCTAGAGCAAGCAGAGCAAAATGCCCAATCACGTGAAGATTGACTGCCAACGGAAATTGGTCTTAGACCCTGTCAGCTCTTGGGCACTCGTCCAAGGCCATCGCTGACAGTACTCTCTGCTTCAGCCCATTCAAGTGGCCGTGTTATTACCTAGTTCTAGGGCCCTGGCACTCAGCCTCCTCCCAACTCTTCTCCACATCGCCAGCTTCCCTTTTGTGTTCTCTTTATCCAGTTGCACCGGAAGACCTCTCTCGTTTCCTTTCATGACACCCTGAAAGCCTCTTCAGGAAGAGCTTCCAATACCCATAAAGTTATATCATAAGCAATAAAAAATCATAAGCAATAAAATTATGACTCCGGGGGCACCTGGCTGGCTCAACAGTACAGCATCTGACACCTGACTCTTGATCTCAGGATCATGAGTTCAAGCCTCATGTGGGAAGTGGAGCCTATTTTTTAAAAAAGGACTCCCAACTCATGGAGGAGGGCAGGCTATCTGCATAGCTCTGTTGTCAGAAAACACACCCTCCTGATTCTCTCTCCCTCTTTGACTTATAGAAAGAACCACAGAGAAAGGATATAAATCACTACTGCCATCAACTGCAGCCAACACTCATTCACATTCTGCTCTAGAAACTAAGGTTTTCCGAACACGTGCCAAGCTCATGAGCAACAGTTGAAATACATTTTCTGTCCACAGTTTCAACCTTTCTGCTTTTCATTACAGTAATACAATGACAGGAATTAGTAAGGTGATGGGGAAGTCCGACAGGGAAGTAAGCAAAAAGCTAAAACGTTACCACCTTATTGAGCTACAGATGGTGCAGTCTTATTGCAAGACTCCAAAGAGGAAAAAAAACTCTACTCTTACTCAGGAAAACGAGCAAGCGACAGAGGAGGAGAGGGAGAGAGGGCTGCCAGCGCGCTCTCACCATGTGAGTAGAAGAAAGCAGCTTTTCTCTTTGAAAAGCAGATGAAGGTTAAGTCCTTGGGGAACTCTGACGGATGATTCTCTTTCATGAACCAGCACATCTTAAACACATTTCGCTTGAGAAGTGGCATCATCATTTCATTTCATGGTCAAGGTCACTAAAATGCTCCAAAAATAAGTTGGAAGCAGGGAGCAAAAGGAAGAAAGCAAAAAAGCGGCTCTGTCAACAAAATGATGATGTGAACAGGTACATTGTGCACTGGCTCAAGGCTCTTATCCTGACAGGTCATTTAGCCCCTGTGGATGTGGCCTTTGTGTCTCTTTCTTCCTCTAATGACTCAGCCTATTTTCAATGGCTACACACTCATGGGAAGAAAGATGACAGAGGACATGCACAGTAATCAGAGCAATTAGTTTGAGGAGATCACATAACACTGGTCCTAATACAAAAGGACACAGTTCAAAGAAAAACTCCCCAAGACTGATGTTTCCTCAGGGTCACTGTCAGAGGCCCTGGACATGTGTGTCACAATCAGCCTGGACTTTTTTAGGGAAGTTGGCAGAAATGGACCCATCATGGGGACACCTGGGTAGCTCAGACCGTTAAGCACTTAACTCAGTTTCAGCTCAAGTCATAATCTCATAGTTCATGAGATCGAGGCCTGCCTTGGACTCTGCACTGACAGCTCGGATCCTGCTTGGGATTCTCTCTCTCTGCCCCTCCCCTGCACACATGTGTGCATATTCTCTCTCTCTCTCTCTCTCTCTCTCTCTCTCTTTCAAAATAAATAAACATTTTTAAAAAGGGCACAGTATGTTAAATCCACCAGATAACCCAAGCCAAGCTTGGGGACACCTTGGCTGTTTATTTTTCAGTTTTTAATCCAATACCAAGTCCTGTTCCTTCTTATCCTGAAGCCTCCTTTTATTTGGTTTCTGCCCAGGCTGCAGTTCTCCGACATCTGCCCCCACTGCCTGCAGCAAGTCCCCTGTCCTCTGGCCACTTCCACACTTCAGTCCAGTCTGCGTTCCACGCCAAGATCACCTTCCTAAACCCCCATATCCTCCAGTTCTTTCTCACCAATGTCAAACATGCCTTGGTTTCCCTTTCTTCACAACAACAAGTCACAATAATAGGAGTAGATTCTCCTAAGCATATTGTCCTCTCCAAATACCACGATATGCACCACTTTTGGGCATCATCATGTATTTGGAAAGCACGGTCTTCAAGCAGCATCTTCATGTCTTCTTCAACCCACTGTACACTGGCTTCTCCTCCTTCCACCCTACCCCACAAAGGCTCTGCCTCCCAAACCCATCAACAGGCTTCCACTTGGGAAAACCAACAGCAAGATCCCACCCTTCCCCTTCAGGATCTTAGTGCAACTTGTAACACAATAACCAAGCTTTCTGGGAAACTCCCCTGGCCAGCTTTTAAGATCACATTCTTGGGGCACCCTGGGGAGCTCAGTTGGTTAAGTGTCTGACTCTTGATATTGGCTCAGGTCATGAGATGGAGCCCCACATTGGGCTCTGTGCTGACAGCATGGAGCCTGCTTAGGATTCTTTCTATCTCTCTGCCTCTTCCCTACTCATGCTGTCTCTGTCTCTGTCTCTGTCTCTCTCAAAATAAATAAATAAACTTTAAAAAAGAATCACATTCCTAGACATCCTCCCTTAGATCTCTATTTTCTGTCTTTTTTTCCAAACTCTCCCGTCCTAAACCTCAAACTTTCATGTTCACCAGGTTACATCCTAAGAGATACTTCCACCTTTCTATCCCCAGTACCCAACGCAATGGCATCCCTTGCACACAGAGCCCCTTAATCAATGTTGTTGGCTTACAGATTTTTTTCAGATTGATGATTATTTATCTATCCAAATCTCCCCACTGCATGCAGGGTAAAGTTCAACTCCTCAGCCTAGAATTAAAGCTTTCAGGGCATCTGGGTGGCCCAGTCATTTGAGCATCCAACTCTTGATTTTGGCTCAGGCCATGATCCCATGCTCACCACATTGGATTCTGCACGGGGGGTGGAGCCTGCTTAAGATTTTCTCTATCTCAGCGTGCCTGGGTGGCTCAGTCGGTTAAGCATCTGACTTTGGCTCAGGTCATAATCTCATAGTCCGTGAATTTGACCCCCGTGATGGGCTCTGTGCTGACAGCTAGCTCAGAGCCTTGAGCCTGTCTTCAGATTCTGTGTCTCCCTCTCTCTCTGACCATCCCCAGCTCACTCTCTGTCTCTTTCTCTCTCTCTCTCTCTTAAAATAAAATAAAGACATAAAAAGAAAAAGGAATTTGTAAATCTTTAAAAAAAAGATTTTCTCTCTTTCTCTCTTTACCCCTCTGCCCCACTCATGTGCACTCTCTCTCTCTCTCTTTCTCTCTCTCTCTCTCTCACTCTCTCTCTCTTTCTCTCGCTCAAATAAAAAATAAATGAATAAAGAAAGCTTTCTACCATCCATTCCTTCCCTCCTGTTACACCTGCCCATTTTCCTTCTCCAACACAGACCTTACCTCAGAAATCCACCACTGCCCCTCCTCACTGTCCCAATTCCAGACTCCAAGACATTACTCAAGTAGTTTCTGTGTCCTGATAGACCCTTACCCTCTACCTTTTTATGCCTACACAAGTCAGAGCCATCATCCAAGATCTGGCTCAAATTCTCTCCTCAAAGGCCTGGCCACTTAAAAGAACAGTCATCTTGCCCTCCTCATACTTTCCATCAGGTCTTCTTGACAACACATTTGGATGCATGCTTTCAGGGTTATGCACCCATCTGGGACGGGGTCTGAGAGGAAGAGAAGAGTGTGTGTGTCTAGAGTGGGGCTGGCGATGGGGACTCTGGAGTGTAAGCGCACGCATGCACGAGGTCTGGGGGTTGTTTCCTTAGGAGGCAGTATACTCGTTACTTGCTAAGACACTCCCTACTGTTAGGTATGGCAACAGACCTCCACTTGGGGTACACTTGGTAGAAACTGATTTTAGGGGCACCTGGGTGGCTCAGTCGGTGGGGTGTCTGACTCCAGATTTTGGCTCAGGTCATGATCTCATGATCATGGGATTGGGCCCCATGTTGCACTCCATGCTGGACATGGAATCTGCTTGAGATTCTCTGAGCCCCTCCCCTGTACTCTCCTGCACTCTCTCTCTAAAATGAAATGAAAAAAAATGAAGTGAAATGATATGAAATGAAATAAATAAATAAAATAAAATAAAAACAAGTATCTCATATTCTTTAAGAAAGAAACAAAGAAAGAAACTGATTCTAAACTGCCAGCCTTTCTATGGCCCATCCTGAAGGGGCTCATTGTTATGGACCAAATGATTGTGCCCTCCCCCCACATTCATCTGCTAAAATCCTAACCCCCAATGATACGCTATTAGGAGGTGGGCCTTGAGGACATAATTAGGTCATGAAGGTGAAGCCATCATGAGTAGGATTAATGTCCCTCTAAGAAGAGACACAAAGAGCGTGCTTCCTCTCTCTCTGCTCTCCGTCCTGTGTGGGTAGAAGTCAGCAGCACCTAGCTCTGAAGAAGGCTCTCACCAGACCCTGCCAGTGCTGGCACCATGGTCACAGACTTCCAGCCTCCAGAACCATGAGAAATACATTTCTGTGGTTTATAAGCCACCCAGTGTACAATATTTTGCACCAGGAGCCCAAACTAAGACACCATGAACCGCTCGGTACTCTCCAAAACAAAACCCTGGGTATGCAGTGTACCGCATGAAGCTCCCTGAGGAATTGGGAGAGGAAATCATCCAACGACTTCCTCCTAGACCCATCAACAGATGAAGGGATAAATAAACTGTGATACATACATAGAGTGAAATATTATTCAGTCATAAAATGGAATTAAATTTTTATATATGCGAGCATATGGATGGACCTTGAAAGCACATGTAGAGAGACCAGACACAAAAGGATAAACATGGTGTGATTCCACGAATATTTGGAATACTTAGGATAGGCCAATTCATGGAGTCAGAAAGAAGAACAGAGGTTACGGGGGGCGGGGGCAGGGTAGAGGGGTGGACAAGAGGGAAGTGAGAGTCACTGTTTAATGGATACAGAGTTTTTGTTAAGGATGATGATAAAGTTCTGAGTATAGAATGGTTACACAACACTGTAAATGTATGTAATGGCACAGAATTGTACACTTACAAATGGCTAAAATGATACCTATTAAGTTATGTATATGTGACTACTAAAAAACAACAAAGTAAACGAGGCCCCCGGGTGAGCGGACTGTGAGGCAGGAAGCCTCGTTGGCCTTGTGTGGCCACGACTTCACGCCTGCCCCCTGGACTGCACAGCCACAGGTGACCCCGGCCAGCTGAGACACAGAAAGTCTCACACAGTCTCACAGTGCACTGACCCTTCCCTATGGCATCTCCACCAGTGGGCAATTCCTCCCCAAAACACGATGTAGCAGAAATCTGAAACTCACTGGAGCATGTCAGCTAGCGGGCGAAAGAACACCCACCTTGCAGGGCTATTGTGCTATTTTGTACTCAACAGAACTATGCTACATAAAACACTTAGAATGGTTGTTAATAGTCATTATTCTTATTGTCTTATTAATAGCTGTAAATAGTCATTATGATTATCAGTCTAATCTCTTTATTTTACCAGCACTCTGCCTCCCAAGAATGGAGTCCAGAAAGTCATCCTTTCAGACAGACATCATCAGGGAAACTGACACTTGTCCTCACTGGCTGAATCCCCGAGAATGAGGAACTGTGTATTTCTCAGAGACCTGACAGTGCTGTATCAGAAAGAACATGCTGCAAACCAGTGACTGGTGTTAGCGGTGGCAGAGAGTGACAAAGGAACAGACCTGGGTCTTCCCAGCTTCAGGACTATTGAACCTGGAGACTCCATGAGTGATGAACTTTCCTAGACACCCCCAGGCAGGGCCTGTCTCAGCATTTCTAAAGACTAGAATAGCCAAGCTATTGCAGTCAGTGATACCACATCCAAACCCAAAATAACATGCCTGACAAATGCTTCAGAAAATGAGGAAATAGCATTCGTTATGCTTGAGACTTGAGACTTGAGACTCAGCTCTCAGACGACATGAGCCTTTCCTATAAGAGGGGACTGTCTGTCCTTCACACACATTCTCTGGCCGAGGTGTGCATGTGAGGTAACTTCAAGCAGAGATAATGATGGAAATTAGGGATGAAAGAATTACTAGGTCAGCAGGCCCACTGCAATATTCAAGAGAAGTTAATTGGATCTTTAAAATGAAAACCGTAAAACAGGAAGAGTAGATAACTGCTGCGTGCTGAGCACTCACAGAGCAAAGTCAAGTGTCACACACCATCTTCGGGCTTAGAGGTAGAGAGGGAGTCCAGAACATTTTTCAGCTTTGGGAGGAAAAGGTCCTGGATTTCCTGCACAGATGTCCTGGGCGCCCTTCGCCCACACTACGTCTGTGACCATGCTCCAACCCAAGTGCTGACAAAGAGAAACACAAGAACCTTGGGGAGATGCTGCAAACACCACAACCCGGGAAGGAATGGTGGGAAAGTACCATTTATTGGAGGCCCCGAGGAACACTGCTTGAAGAGGCCAAAGTTACCCAGTAGAAGGAAAACCACTCTCTTCCTAACAGGAAAAAACAGAAATGTTGGGTGAAATCCTTTTTTGTGTCTTTGGCTCAAATCTCATATCCAAATGGAATCACCATGGAGAAACGCCCATACACCATGAATTATATAAACACATCTGGAAGATTATGGATGGATCATTCAAATAACTTAAATGCTCTCAAGACTTGCAAATATGTAAAAATATTTGAGACTAAAATGAGAAAAAAGGGGTAATTGAAAAATCTTGAAAGCATCCATCTTCAGGTATTGTCTTTATATCTTTGATAAAGAGTCTAGTTTAGTATTTTATGTTATTCAACACATACTTGGTAATACAGCAATTTCCATATAACCAGTTAGGGGAATAGGAATGAGATATAAGAGGGAACGCTGAATATATTTTAGATTTATCAACATCTGTTTCCAGTACATATTGTTATGTACATACATATACACATACACACACATGTGTAGGAATATGTACATATACATACACATGCATATACATGTAAGAGAAAATAATATTCATCATAGATGCCCTATAAGTCAATCATTTCAAAATTCTTTAGAGGCACTAATTTACTTAATACCCATAACTCCCCAAGAAGTAGGTACTATCAGCATCCATATTTATACAGACAAAGAAACCGAAACAAAAGAAGTTACTAACTTGGGCAACATTTCCTCCAGAGCCCATTTGGAAGGCAGACTCCAGAATCTATGTTCTTAACCAACAGGAGAAATGACACAAACACGAGGTATAGTGAGCACTTGGACCTCGGCTCTCCCATGTCTAACTTAGGTACAGAGTGGGCCTTTTGTTATCCACTGAACACATTGAAACAATTGCAATAAATGCTCAAATAAACAACTGAGGAAAAAATGGTTTGAAACATGAGCTAGTTTAGAAAATCTGGAACAAGATAATCCACCGAGGTTTGAACATATTGCGTTAAATATTTTTTCTTCCTCTTGTCTTTAAAACTGTTTGGAGTTTTCGTGAGCTGTAAAAACTCAAGGGACCAAGTCAAAGTATCCTTACAGAAATTCTGAATACCACTAAAACTAGCTGTCAACCGTAAATCAGTATCTAGCTATTTTCCAACCTATTTATAAAAGTGTAGCTGTGAAATACATCTAAAATACAAATCTGAGCACATTTATATAAAGATGGTACTTTTAGCAACAACCTTTTCAAACAAACAAATGCTGACTGTCTCAGGCAAAATAATTGCATTGTGTCAAAATGCTGGAGGAGGATTATTTAAGTCACCCATGAAGCCAGTATGATAAATAGTGGAATTCTGCCGGATGGCAGCTTCATTCCAGCTATCCGAGGGCTTAACGCTAGCACCAGCCCAGATCTGATTTTTATTGAAAGAAAAAGAAACGTGTCAAAACCAGACGATGTTTCTGGACTTCCAGGGAATATTCTCAGGGGTACTAACATTTCATGCTCAAGATGAATTCAAGACTCGGTGATTCGCCCTAGCGTATGTTCTATATCATATTCTGAATCAGTTTTCTTTTCAGAGGTATTAGTCTATCGTCCTGGAAATTAGACAAACGCCACATGTTTCCAATGCCCCTCCCATGTTCACTCTCAACAACTGCACATATTAGCTTTATTCAACAAAATCAACCAGGAAAAATCAATACTAAAATAATTTTCAGGCTCTTTGAAGCTCAAGATTTATAGAAAAGTAGATACATGCCAAAACTATACCAGGTTCTGAGCAATCACAGATGTCAATTACTGGTATTGTTTCATTCGACAACAATTTTTTGATCACTGGTTCACTGTCATATATGTGCATCTGGGAAGCTCTGGGTATTCTGTTTAATTATAGCTGACAACCTGATACACAGAGAAAAGTCTGATCTCCATTACAATTTACAGCTTTTAGGAAGAAACTTGGGATCATCTAAAAATAAGAGATCTCTGAACTGCTTTTAAGTGGGGGAGGGGGGGTTGAGAAGAGAGCCACATTTTTTTCTAAGTACACAGAAATTCTCTGATTTCTCTACCAACAAGAAAACATAGCATTTAGGGGCACCTGGGTGGCTCAGCTGCCTAAGCGTCTGATTTCAGCTCAGGTCACGATCTTACAGCTTGTGAGTTTGATCCCTGCGTTGGGCTCTGTGCTGACAGCTAGCTCAGAGCCTGGAGCCTGCTTCAGATTCTGTGTCTCCCTCTCTCTCTCACCCTCCCCTACTCGTGCTCTGTCTCTGTCTCTCTCTCAAAAATAAATAAACATTAAAAAAAAAAAAAGAAAACATAGCATCTAAAAACAATAGCATTGCAAGTACTGCTCAATCAATTAAGCCAAAGTCTTGATTTCAAACATTTTACATATATATATATATATACACACACACACACATATATATATAATAAGAAATATAAGTGGGGAACAGTCCCCTTTTCTAAAGGCAATTCAACATCACATAAAATGGTAAAGATAACTATTAAGTTTGCCATCAGGCTATATTCCAAAGGCAAAAAAAAAAAAAAGCCATTATTTTCTGCTATAAGTAAAACCAAAGAAAGATCAAAAGGCTACTATTGAACACAACTTCATATCCTGAGTTACGGATTTATATTTCTGTGGTTTTTCAAAATGCACTTTGTAGGGAGGAGTGAAAGTATAATTTGTAAGCTTCCGGGTCCTCTGACTTTATGCACACTGTGTGCAGCTGAAGTCCAGCGGGTTCAGCACAAACCTATCTGTAATTGGCATGGTCAGCTTCTGCCTACTGAGTCATTCTATCCAGGGTACTGGGTGCTTTGTGCACTGGATGGAATCTTAATAAAAACCTTTCTGATCAAGAAACTAGGGCAAAGAATTGTATACGCTTGCCCTGGAACCACAGGACGCCACATGAAGAATGGTTGCTGGCCCCAAACTCAGATCTTTCTGACTGTGAAGCTCACCTCTTTCTTCTAAATCATGTTCCTCCCAAAGGTCAATCAACAGTGCCCACCCTGATGCAAATCACTCAATACTGCTTGCATCTTCATTTTTAAAAGCCACAATAAGGTATGATGAGGATGTTAACTAGACTTATTGCAGTGATCGTTTCTTCAGATATACAAATAACAAATCAGTAAGCTGTACACCTAGTAACAAATACAATGTTTCATGTCAATTATACCTCTTTTAAAAAATGATAACATTATATGACAGGTAATCTCAAATTCCTCGCAAAAATGATAAAGCTAATTTAAAAATAAATAACTTGCGGGGCAGCTGCATGGCTCAGTTGGTTAGGCGTATGATTCCTGATTTCAGCTCTGGTCATGATCTCACAGTTCATGAGTTTGAGCCCCAAGTGGGGCTCTGTGCCAACAGCACGAAGCCTGCTTGGGATTCTCTCTGTCCCCCTGTCTCTCTGCCCCTCCCCTGCTCATGCTTTCTCTCACAAAATAAATAAATAAACACTAAATAAATACATAAATAACTTAAAAGACCTGTGGAACAGAAAGCAAAGTCTTAGGCTAATGGCTCCCCTTTACTACTATAACCAGCTACCATATGAAAGTTAAAACCATTTTAGTATAAATCTCATTTACTTGGGATTCCTTTCTCTTAGTTTAACTGGGAATTTCCAGAAAGAGAAGTGTATGAAAGAGAGGTGATATATTTTCTAACAGTGATACAAGTTCCCCTCTGTTAATACAATCAGCATACCAGTCACTTGATTCATTTAAATGATTTATTTTGCAAATGCATGGACCTTGGAAGTCAGAAAAACACATTTAGGAGATCTATGCAGCACTGTGAAACACCCATATGTTTAGAGGGGTGGGGGTCTATAGATCTATATGGAAGGTAATTTTATAAAGTACAATATAAAATTTGAAATTTTAAAAATGGGAAGTTATTAATCCTAATGTTCATTTTATTCCATATCTGCTCTCAGGAAAATGTGAGTTATTGATCCTTTTTGTATAAAATATATACATGGTTTATAATTTATGTTATGAAATTTTCCACTAAATTAGGACAATTTCATTATTTTGTATTGTAGTTTCTTCCCGCATGATTTTAGTTCAAATGATTAATGGTTCAGCCGTGGTGTTTTTCAGAAAATGTACTGGCAGAGCTCAAAGAACTGCCTGGCTACTTTCTGTGATACCTCCCCCTTTCAGATTTTTTAGGGGACCTCTATAAGCCTGCCCCAAAACCACAGACTTTGAAGAAATGTAGGATTTTGCTCAGAGAGGCAGCTCAGGAAATTACTCCACACCCCATGGAAAATGTTCTCAGTGGCTTCGAAAATTGTGATGAACCGCACCTCACTGAAGACGGCACTTCTCTCTGCTGGAAGTCCCAATGTTTGTACTGGATAATGTCGAAAACTGCTCAAAACTGGTTTGCTGGTGATGTTCACAGTTTGTTTCAGTGATGTATAAGTTACCAAATTTTAAAATTGCATGAGGAATGCATAAACACCCCCATCAAACATCCCAGGAGGATCTCATTCACGGAGAGAAAAGCAAAGGTCTCCACGTCACAGCCTGAATGTAAACCCAGAGGCAGGACCTCCTCCAAGAGAGACACGTGGCATTAGAATTACAACTCACAGGTTTACTATTTAGGAGTGAACAAAATGCACTATAGACAGAAAACCTTTATATTATTGTGTTGTCGTGGGTTTTAGATGAATTTAAGTACTTTCTTTTTGCCTTTTAAAAAGGTAACATGTTTGTATGTGTGCTAGAGGTTGACACTAGCTACATAGACATTTGGGAGGCTCCCATAATACGAAGGGAGACATTCAGATTCAGAGTCAGAAAAATTTGTGTCTACACCCTACATACACATAACTCTAACTCCACTGGGTAGGAAGACACAGACTTTATCCAAGAATATTATAGATATTTTATTTAAAAATATCCTAGGAGCACTTGGGTGGCTCAATTGGTTGAGTGTCCGACTTCAGCTCAGGTCATGATCTCACGGTTCATGGATTCGAGAGCCACATCCATCTCTATGCTGACAGCTCAGAGCCTGGAGCTTAATTCAGATTCTGTGTCTCCCTCTCTCTCTGCCTTTCCCTCCTTGTGCTCTCTCTCTCTCTCTCTCAAAAATAAACATGAAAAGAAGAAGAAGAAGAAATATACTGAAAAACTAAGTAATGCTAGTTTATACTTTCCTGATTGTTTTCTTTTCTACATACGTTTAGGAAACCTCATTAGAATATGGGCTTTAAACAGTGAGCTCAGACCATATAAGAGAGTTAAGATTAGGAAGACAGAATAATAGCCAGTTACTCTGAATAACTAATTTTATACAGTTATAACAATATTTTTTTTTTAAAAACCTGCACCACATGCCATGAACTATTTTAATCACTTTATATTTATTTAATACTGACACCATCCCTGAAAGGTTTTATATATATATATATATATATATATATATATATGAAAGAGAGAGAACATGAGTGGGAGAGAGGGGCAAAGGGAGAGAATCCCAGGCCGGCTCCATGCTCTCAGCAAACAGCCTGAAGCAGGGCTCAAACCCATAAACCATGAGATCATGATCTTAGCCAAAATCAAGAGTTGGACACTTAACTGACTGAGCCACCCAGGCACCCCACATGGAACTTTCTAAGCACAAGATTCAGGGGACCACACAGGTCGTTTTCCCATGAAGCCAGCTCTGTTTTTCCTTAACACACATTCCTACAAACAAACAAAGCCCGTGGGCTTTCATTCTGGGACCACGAGTACCACAAGCAATGTGCCAACACATTATTCAGAAGATGATGATCCAGTGTAACTCTCTCAACTAAGATTATCAAACTGAGCCTTTAAAGATAACATGGTATTTTTTAAAGGCTCCTGATACAACTTTTTTTTTAATTTTTTAATGTTTATTTTTGAGAGAGAGAGACAGTAAGCAGGGGAGAGGCAGAGAGAGAAGGAAACACAGAATCGGAAGCAGGTTCCAGGCTGTCAGCAGCACAGAGCCTGACACAGGCTTTGAACTCACAAACTGTGAGATCACGACCTGAGCCAAAGTTGTACCTTAATCGACTGAGCCACCCAAGGCCCCCAATATAACTTTAAACATAGCTAATTCACAAGCATTCTTTTGTTTGTTGTCTCAAAATAAAACGAATTCGTAATGAAAGGTATCAGTGCAATGTATCCATTAATTCTTTTCCTTTCCTAAATTAAAAAAAAAAGCCACAGCTTGCACTTCAACTGTCTACTTTGTAAGTTTCAAAGACTCCCCACCAGTTGAAGTGCATGATCATTTGCACCATCTGCGCAAGGGCAAGAGACACATTATTCTCCAAGCCAGTGCTAAGGGTGTTCTAGCAAGAAAGGGCCCAACTCCAAGTCGTCAGAGAAAGGTTATGCACAAAAAAGCTCCTGCCAGAAAACTCACTGTTTCCTTCTTTTTCTCTCTCTCTCTCATTTGAAATTCATGAAGATGAAGGGGAGCTTTTGTTTCCCATCAATGAGATGAGCCTTAATACACTCTTGCCAAAAGCAAACTAACACAGAGTAATTGTTTTTCATCTAAATTGCATGTCCAACCTGCTTAGTCTTCAAAGAACATAGATGCTACTGCTTTGATACCCAACTGCAAAATGACAAAGGAGAGGGCACAGGCACACAGGCACGACGAGAATTTTTAATCACCCCCTATCTATCTGCAAGCCCTGGAACTCCGGGCAGTAGAGAGGAGAAAAGAGAGGAGATTATTCATAAGGTAGATTAGGTTCCATATTTCATTCGAAACCAACTCCTTTTTTTTTTTAAGGGGGAAAAAGTGATTTAGAAGGAATTAAGATTCCCAAAGGTATTTTTAGTCTCCTTTCACTCCAGGGCCAGGTCCCTCATGTAGTACTTTAAAAGGATTTCAAAAATGAAAGTAAATGCCTAGAACACAGAAAAGAGATATCCATCTACACAAAGCATCTGCCTTTGTTTAAGAAAAAGAAGTAGTTTCAGCTTTATGAACTTCACATCCAGACATTTTATAATTTTGATGCTTTAGTTCTTAAAGACTTTTGCTCTGTATACACTACAGTCAATACATAAAAAGAGGGAAAAATCATCAATATCTATTTTATAAAAATATATATACACACACACACACACACACATTTTTTTTGGTATATCAAACCTCCTTTTATGTCACCGAGTGAGGTCTCATGTAATTGCACGAATTGTAGAGTGTTTGCAAGGAGGTCTGTGTGATGTGAATAAAAACAACCCAAAGAGACGGGACGCTCAAATCTGCTCCTTATACACCATTTTTAGCAGGTAGAAATGCCATCAAAACCTGGGTGGGGCTTGTCATTGATCCCTGTGCTCCACTGTGTAACCAGGTGCTGAGACAAAAGATTCGATTCTGTTTATTGTGTTTGTTCCAGTTAATTTAATTCTTCTTGCCTTGTTTAAACTTCTATTTTCTAATTACGTGCCTGAGCTCCACCAGGACTCAAGTGCCACTACGCCTTTGCTTGTACTTAGACAAAGTGCACACAAGCTAACTTGCATCTGTGGGCTGTCTGTAAATAGTGGTACTGTCCTACATCATGTAAACAGCACAAGTTTTTGACCCTAGACAACCAGGAATAAAAAGAATCTAGGTACTAGCAAGTGCATGAGGCAGAGGAAGGCGAGGGGGGAGGCAGGGGGTGGGGGGCAAGCGTGCGGTTAGAGATGTGAATGTTACTATAGGCTCCATGGCTAAACGTACTGTGCAGCTAAGGCTACATTACCTAAATCCTCTGAGTTCTGATGTCACTTGCAAACCAAGAGCCTTGGACCATCTCTAATGTTATTCTTCCAGTACTAAATGTCTGCAATTTCAGTCTCAGTGCTTTTTTCCTCTCTTACTGGAGAATGAATTTCAGTTTGGGAATAGAAAGGGCTTTTTTTTTTCAGTGCATATGTTGGAAGGGAAGAAAAAGAAACTTTATTGACTATGGCTTTTACGTGAAGGAAATAGCCTACAATTATTAAGATGTTATTAAACAGTAGAAAGCATTGACATCAGGCAAGTGCTTTGAAAATAAAATGTCAGCTTACAATGCTTATATTATAGGTCCATATTTGTCTAGACGCAAACTGGAGAGAGATGTTGGATATGTATGTTTACTAGAGACCCATCAAGTGGCCTTTTGTAACACAAGTAGAAATGCTATGAGAAATTTCTGTGAAACTATGTTTTAGAAGTTGGATACTATACCCATCAAGGTCCAGGTATTTCTTAAGTACCCAACTCAGCTTCTGTATTACCTGGGAAGTTGAAACTCTTTGTCGTGGTTTTCAAAAAACAAAACAGACAGACAAACAAAAAAAAAACTACTTAGGAAAATAAGGCAATTATTGATTATGGAACCTAAACTTTCAGAGGTATCACTCGCTTCAGGCATGGCTGGATCCAGATGCTTGATGTCACCATGGCTTGGTCTCTCTCTTTCCATTTCTTGGCTCTGTTTCCTAGAATGCTTCCCACATTCTTGAGCAGGCTTTTTGTATAGGGTAGCAAACAGGGCCCCCAGCACCTCTAACCTTAAATGAAGGCTAAGCAGGAAAATAACATCTATCAGCTTCAGATCATAATCTCAATATTACAGTTTGTTCTTCTATCTGTATGTTAAATTGGAATAAGTCAAGCCAGTTGGTACTGTGTAGTGATTTAACACCCAAGCTGAAAATTTCCAAAGAAGGCAGTATCCCTAAGGCAGTTCTTTAGGGCCAATATCTCCACTCGATCTCTGCTAAAATGAACTATTTCATTTTGCAACGAGCTCTTTTTGGCCTGATGCAATGGTGTCTTTAATGAACATGGTCACAAAATCCCTTTACTTTGCCGCACCCCACAGAAAGACAAATACTATGTCCTAGAGGTCAATGAGTACAATGAAAAGAGAAATCTGGAAGACAAGGATTCTGGTTCTGACGCTAGCAGTTTGAAAAGTCCTTTAGACTTCCGTTTGGTGAGCCATAAAGTAAGAGTGCTGAATGAAGTGATTCTAAGGCTTGTTTCAGGTTCTGCAATGTTACGGATGCACGGAATTCTGACCTTGCTGTTATTATAATGTTACAGGTTTTGCTTTTTGCTTTCTTGATGTTTTTCCCTGAATACGGCAAACCTGTGGTTCAGGATCCTAAAAAACACCGACTGCTCTGTAGGTCAGAAACCTTCTACAAGAGATGAAAGCATTCGGAAGTTTTACGGGAAGTAAGTAGATAAGCCAAGGGGCCGATTATCCAGGGCACTTAGGCTTCCACAGGAAAATGAGCAAGGAGAGAAAGCAGTGAACCCAGCCTCGATACAAACTGAGTACCCACGTATTGATCTCCTGTCTGACTGGGTCATGCGGTTACTAGTATACATTAAGAAGGGAAAGCACTGAAAATTACATTAATTCAAATGGCTAAATCAATATTTAACAATGCAGTTAGTGGTAGTTGACCTTAAATGCACCTATAATAAAACAAAGGTGATTCCGGCCAGCCTCCAGCATATGCCATTCAGAAATATGAATTAATGCAGAACAGATACGTTAAAGAACCTACTAACACAGCCGCCTCTGCAGACCAGGCTGACTGCAAGAAGGTCGAAGCTGCTGTCTTAACAAAGGCAACTTGAATTTTATTCACGTGATGCTGTGTCTTCATCCATCACCTCTCTCCCTTGTCTCAAGGCTTGGACAGCCTTTGGTCTCAGCATATTTAAAAGGAGGAAAAGGATTTCTACAACTGTCTCCCCAGAAAACTATAAATCTTCAGTGATAGCTTTGTAACCTTGAGCACGCGCTTCATGAGCAAACACAGATGTTACCAATTGTTACTCTAGGAAGCCGGTCTTACTGTAACATGATTTGCATATCTTTACATGCAAACATATCAGTTTTTACTCTACCGGTATTAAGGATTCTTGAAGTAAGTTTGCTTATATTAAAAAGAATGGGGAAAAGAAAAAATAATAAGGAAGGAACAAATAGAGGCAATCTCTTCAAGATGTCAGAGAACAATCTCAGATGTTTATTAGCTACCAGGCTCACAGATGTGAGACTTTTTTAAATTGCCTTGCTTAAAAACAAGTGCCTTGCTGCCTGCAAAAATACCTTAAGCTATAGAGCATTAGAGTTATCACTACTAAGGACGTGGTGACAACTCTAAGGAAAAGGTCAATCTAAGAATCTTTTTCAATATACCTTAAGGCAGCAAGAGGCTCCAGGGAATGCCCACAGGAGAACAGGAAAGTTTCCATGATTTTGTGACCCAAAGGTGCCAAAGCCAACAGTGCCATTTCCTCCGCACTCTGGTTTGGTTGCAAGGACAAATGTGTGATAATTAGAAATCTCCCTTGAGACAGATCCCTTTGATTTGTTGTTTGGTGATGACTCCAGTTCCTCCGCAGCCTCGCTTCTCCCAGGTTTGTCTGCTGGTTACCATGGTAACGCGGCTCAGCGCATCCTAGGAGCTAAATCAGCATTCTGCCTCATGCAGGCTGCCGGCAGCAGAACTTCACTAAGAATTGAGCAGTAAGTTTCAAGGCTGAATGTAAAGCCAAATGCTGAAAATATGATCATACATTTGAAAGGGTGGAGGAACATTCCACAGAACAAGATCACAATCTCTGTGTCCTCAAGAACAGAAAATGAGTATCTGATCTCCCATAGGCCTAGCCACAAGCTCTCTGGTCAGGGTGGGAGCGGGAGAGGAGGGAGCTGGCCCCCGGCTAATTCCAAGCTGCTTGTGACCCCAAGAAAGCCAAGCAACAGCTTAGCTCCTGGGAATCTCCTCTAGGCAGAGCATCCCACATACAAACCACTAGGCACACCCACCTTTTCCCATATTCTCTATGTCCAAATAGTCACTGAATTTAAGAATAATAATAGGAAATTCATAGTAATAGTGCATAAAATTCAGAGTGATAAATGCCTACATCAGGAAATAAGAAAGACCTCAAATAAACAATCTAACTTTGCATCTCAAGGAACTAGAAAAAAAAAAAAAAAAAGAACAAATGAAGCCCAAAGTTACTAGAAGGAAGGAACAAAGAGCAGAGTGAAAATAAATGAAATAGAGACTAAAAAGACAATAGAAAAGATCAATGAAACTAAGAGCTGTTTTTTAAGCTAGCACAAAATTGACAAACTTTTAGCTAAACTCAGTAAGAAAAAAGAGGACTCTGATTTATTAATAAAATCAGAAATGACAGAGACATTACAACACATACACAGAAATATAAAGATTGTAAGAGACTAGTATGAGCAATTATATACCAACAAATTGGATAACCAAAAAAATGGATGAATTCCTAGAAGCCTACAACCTGCCAAGACTGAATCATAAGGAATAGGAAAGTTAAACAAACCAAATACTGATAAGGAGACTGAATTAATCAAAAACCCCCTAACAAACCAATGTCTGGGACTGGATGGCTTCACTGGTGACTTCTACCAAACAGTTAAAGAATTAATACCAATCCTTCTCAACCTCTTCCAAAAAATAGAAGAAGAGGGAACATTTCCAAACTCAAATGATGAAGCCAGGATTAACTTGATACCAAAACCAGATAAGGACACTACAAGAAAAGAAAATATAGGCCAATATCTCTGATGAACAGAGACACAAAAATCTTCAACAAAATATTAGCAAACCAAATTCAACAGTATATTCAAAGAATCACACACTGTGATCAAGTGGGATTTATTTTGTGGATAGAGGAATGATTCAACATCTACAAATCAATCACTGTGATATACTACATTAACCACATGAAGGATAAAAAATCATGATCATCTCAAGAGATGCAGAAAAACATTGGCAAAGTGTTAAAATTAGTCTTTTTTGAAAAAGCTTTAGAAGAAAATTAAACTGGGTTAAAAATGATCAAGACTGACTTACTTGTACTTTTCCCTACACATTTGTTTATAAATAGAAAAATTAAAACTCAGAAAATATTGATTACTATATTTCCCATCTCCCTGGCAATGATGCCTAAAAACAGTTACAAATTCACATTTACTGATAGACTTGGCTAAACATTCAGTCAAAAAAGTCACAGAGATAACATGGTCATATAAATAATCCATGCAAATTATGAACTGCTTGCAAAATATATTAATTTTTTCCTTTATCAAACCTATGCTAGGGACACTTGGGTGGTTCAGTTGGTTGAGTATTAGACTCTTGATTTTGGCTCAGGTCATGATCACACAGTCTGTGGGTTCAAGCCCCATATGGGGCTCGGCACTGTCAGATTGGGATCTCTCTTTCCCTCTTTCTCTGCCCCTCCCCCACACACTGTCTCTAAATAAATAAAAATAAATAAATAAACTAAAAAAAACAACCTATGCCAGGTACATCTGGGTGGCTCAGTCACCAGCATTTGAGTATTGATTTCCAATCAGGTCATGATCCAGGGTGGTGAGATGGAGCCCAGTGTCTGGCTTACACTGGGTTGAACCCTGCTTAAGATTCTCTCTCTCCCTCTCTCTCTGCCCCTCCTCTACTCGCTCCCTCTCTCACTCTCTCCAAAAAAAAAAAAATTGCCAATAACCTGAAAACCTCTATCAAAGGCCTTGTTAGGGATTCCTTGTTCTCTATGAGGTTAAAGAGAAATGGATTAATGCAAAGCAAGCAATCTCATTAGAAGAACAACTCAAAATTCAGTCCGTATCATTTTTAGTAGCAAACACACCATCTTTAAGAACAAGACCTAATATTTCCCAAACAAATATCCGGATCTGAGATTCTAGTTAATCAAACACAAAACACATGCACTGATAAAAACCCAGTAATGTATAATACAGAGAACAGACATTCGTACTTATAACCAATAGACACTGTAAGTCACATTCAAAGCATGGAATCTCATTCTGGGATGCCACAAAAATTTCATAGTGTCAAGGGGAATTCTGCTTCTACTTAAGATGTGGAACAAGTGTTGGCCAACTTTTTCTATAAAAGGCTGGATAGTAAATAATTTTTGCTTTTCAGGCCATATGGTCTCTGTCACAATGACTTGATTTTTAGTCACAGAAAATATGTAAACAAAATGATCATGGCTGGGTTTCAATAAAACTGTATTTATGGAAACAGGCAATGGGTGGAATTTAGCCCACAAATCAAAGTTAGCCAACACCTCATATACAAAGTCACAAATGAATGTTATTCTTACCCCAACGACGAGAGCAAGTTGAGTAATATGCAAAGAATACTCTTTTGAGGAATGCCTGGGCATCTAACTCTTGATTTTGGCTCAGGTCATGATCTCACAGTTCATGAGTTTGAGCCTTGCCTCGGGCTTCACGCCACAACACAGAACCTGCCTGGGATTCACTTTCTTGCTCTCTCTGCCCCTCCCCCACTCCTGCTCTCTCTGTCTCTCAAAAAATATTAAAAATTATATATCAGAGAGACAGCGAGACAAAAATCACTGGGTAAACTAACCAACTAAAAGCCAGAGTGACAAGAAGAGCCAAGAATCATTGGTCATTTCACCTCTGATAGAGCAGCCAGAAGAGGGAAAAACTACCATAGATGCAAATAAGAAAAAAAGCTATAAATTTTTTAAAAATCCTGAAAGCCAAATAGGGTTGGTATACCAGGTTAGGGTCCCTGGGAGCCCCGACACACAAAGTCTATACTACTCATCAACTTTCTTACAGGCCAAAACCAATTGTTCATGAGAAAAGAATGGAGCTGAAGCCAAAGAACGGAGAGAGATCTTGCTCTGTAACACAGACATACACGGCCAGCCTAAGTCTGAGGGCGGAAACCGGGCACAAGAGAAACCTTCCAGCACTTGGGACCCTGCATAAGCACAAGCCGGCAGCAGTGGGAGACTTCCTGCTTCTGATGGTTTTTTTTTTCTGTTTCTGATTCTTTTAAATGCAGCAAAACATGAGGACTTCTCAATTTCATTCCAGTCCCATCTGTAAAAATTTATATGTAAACTTATCCTACCAAAAGCACATCTCCATCACAAAATGCATCCAAAGATATTGAATTCAGATATTGAAAACCGCTGTAACAAAATTGCCAAATGAAAATCTGAAACCTGAAACCTGGGCGCCTGGGTGGCTCAGCTGGTTCAGCGGCTGACTTCGGCTCAGGTCACGATCTTGTGGGTTCGTGGTTTGTGAGTTTGAGCCCCGCATCAGGCTCTGTGCTGACAGCTCAGAGCCTGGAGCCTGCTTCGGATTCTGGGTCTCCCTCTCTCTCGGCTCCTCCCCCACTCATGCTCTGTTTCTCTCTGTCTCAATAATAAATAAAACATTTTTAAAAAATTTTTTAAGAAAATCGAAACCACGGTATTTGATTAGGTAGTTTGGTTATGCTCTTGCTTGGATGACTTTTCCAACTTCGTGTTTGTTAGGGTTGTTTTCAGTTATGAAAATTTACCAAAAAGCTGAAGTTTTGATGTTAGGCTTGTTGAATTCTTTGTTTAAAGATTTTTAACTGATTTTGAATAACACGCGAAAGCCTTAGAGTACTGATTTATAAAAATGTTTAATGTTATTGGGAAACACTTAGGTTGACTTAAAAGTCAATGTTTGAAGGTTTGAACACCTCCAGTCTGATTGATGATAGGCACAATAGAAAGAGAAACAGCTTCCTGACAGACTGGTGCCTTATTTTGCTTTGTGTGCATCAGCTTTGCTACAAACCTGTGTTATATTCTTACTTTTTGGATGATAAGTGTGGCTCTTCTCAAGTTCATTATTTTAATGTTGAACTTTGTTACTGAATCTTATAGTGTCATGGGCAGCAAGGTCATTTGTATCACTTTCAACACAATGAAGTCACAGTAACTTTAATTTTATAAATGAGAGGAAAAAATGACTCACTATTGGAATTATTAATTTCTGTGTACAGTATCAGAGGACACTCACAAAATATGGGTGTATATAACTGCCCAGCTTTCTGCTGACGGAGCCAACGTTGTGATAGTTATTGCTTCACTCTTGTACATGCAGAGGAAAACTTGAAATTGAAAATGAGCACAATTAATTTCGAAGAACACTCGTGTGATCTAAAGAAGAGTCATACATCACAGAGGAAATGTACCTTCTAGAGCTGCACATGTTTAATAACTGCCTTTGGGCAGACTTTTTTTAAATGTTGATTTCTTTTTGAGAGACAGAGCGACAGAGTGTGAGCAGGGGAGGGACAGAGAGGGAGGGAGACACAGAATCTGAAGAAGGCTCCAGGCTCTGAGCTGTCAGCACAGAGCCCAACGTGGCTCTCGAACTCACAAACTGTGAGATCATGACCTGAGACTAAGTCAGCCACTTAACCACCTGAGCCAGCCAGGCGCCCCCATGGGCAGAGACTTTAAAAATGATGAACTTTTGAAGCAGTCACTGATTGTCCTTCAGTAAATTAGTGTCTTCTGGTTTTGTTGTGGGGTTTTTTTTTTCAGTTGTATTTATTTAAGTAATCTCTTACACCCAATGTGGGGCTTGAACTCACAATCCCAAGATCAAGAGTTGCATGTTCTTCCAACTGAGCTATTCAGGTGCCCATGTTGTGTGTGTGTATATGGTTTTTTTAATAGACTTCACTTTTTAGCCATTTCAGGTTTCCAGCAAAATTGAGCAGAAGGTTCAGAGAGGTCTACTTAACACCTTTCAGCTTATTTTAAGGCAACTAACAGTAAATAATATTTCATTTATTATGAAATGCTAAATTAGATGGGGCAACAGGATGTTAGAAATTAACTAGGTCTACCTCAGGCAAACAGGTACATACTCTCCCAAAATTAATGAGATTGAAGTCACTTAGGGCAGACATTGAGTGCTGACTACACAAAAGCCACTCCCAGAACCCTTCTCTCTTTACTCTTTCAACCTCACTCCTGGAACATTAGAGCACCTTTTCATGCTCCTTGTACCTGTGGGCGGCGTCATGACCCAGTTCTAGCCAATGATTTGTAAGAGGATGCTACTGGGTGGGACTTTGGAGAAAGCTTCTTAGAACAGGCAGACTGGCATCCCCTTCAGCTCTTGGCCACTCAGCTTTACCCTTCCTATTTTCTTACATTCAAACATGATGGCTTGATGTCCAATAGACATCTTCCAACAGTTAAGAATGAGGAAAGATGGCAATAAAGATGCCTAAATGTTTGATTTAGGCATCCATGCACGTCCATATTCAGGGTGAGCTGGTGGAGTCCAACTGCAGGGCCTCCCTGCTGAGCCTGTCACTCATGTCATCTGCCACTGACCCCTGGCACTTAGATCACCTGGATTCAGCCAGTGCTGATTTTCCATATAATCCAGGACAAGGCCAAGCTATATCACTGGAGGTGTCATCGCTGTGGTGATTTTCACCATTCTCTGCACCTTGGTCTTCCTCATTCGGTACATGTTCCACCACAAGGGCACCCACCACACCAATGAAGCAAAGGGAGCAGAGTCAGCAGAGAGCGTGGATACTGCCATCATGGATAACGACCCCAATTTCACAGAGACCATTGATGAAAGCAAAAAGGAATGGCTCATCTGAGGGGTGGCTATTTGGCTGTGGGAGAGGTAGGGACTAGCTATTAGGGAGGAGGGAATGGGACAAAAGTGCACCCTACTTTATATTCTTGAGCACATCCTTAAAATATCAGCACAAGTCAGGGAAGGCAAGCAACAGAAAATTCTGGAGACTGATCGCCACAAAAAGTACTTTTTAATATTTCTTTATAGCTGAGTTTCCCCTTCTATATCAAATCAAAATAATACAAAAAATGCTTTTGGAGTTTAAGAAATGGTTGAAATTTGTAGGTAATATTGTCTTATTTTGTGTATGTTTAGAGGTGTTCTAAAAACCCATGGTAACAAAGCTAAGTTTTCTACATTTTTAAGTGCCCTTAGAATGTGGGTATTTTTTTTTTCTTGAGAAAAGCTGATGCACATGGCCTCCAGCATTCTCTTCCTTTTGCATATAGTCGATTTTTAATGGGCTATTGTAGTAACTAGTTCATGTTCATATAGTCTTTCTTTTGGTGTCCTGTAAATCAGAAAAGGAAAGGAAGGGGCCAAGAAGATCTATGGTTTGCCAGTTTTCAAAGAGACCTCCATCTATGCTGATTCTCTGAGCATTCCCATCTGAAGCCTCGAAGGAAGTGAGCATATGGTATCTCTTGTGTAGCAACACAACCAACACAGCAGAGAGAAGCACTAAGAAGCAGGGGAAGTAATTTCATATACTGGGATTGTTGGTTTTATTTTTCATCAAACTCTACAAGCTAATACTGTTCCATGGGCGTAGTCTTAGACCTCTTCACGATCTGTGACTGTCAGCCACAATGCAGTGGTGACCAGCTGTTTCAAAAGATTTTTTCCTCTGTTTTACCTACATCGTGTTAGGTTACATTGTTGGTGGGGGGCACTTCAGGGCGATTTAGAGCCAGATGCTATGATTTGTTTCCTCTGTTCCTTTTAGAGTTGTAGCAAGAGTGTGGACACTTTTTAGTGAATGCACAAAGTAGATTGCTCTTCTTATTTTGTTTTAAATCTCTAGTTTTTAAGCCCTTGTGAAAAATTATATATATGTGTGTATATATATTTATATATAATTTAATAAACAAATCTGTTTAAATAAATAAATCATAAATCGCATAAACCCTAATAGGGTTTACTTCTTCATTGAAATGCATCCAAATTCTTCCAACAAAAATACCTAACACTCATTATATCTACAGAAGTGCTTCTCTCTCTATACCAGTCTCTGTTAACTCTAGCTAAGTTGCCCTAACATAGAATGGTGATGACTTATGACTGGTATATGTCAGATCTAAAGTGTCATTTGAATTCAATAATTTTTTAAAAAAACCATTACCAGGGTGCCGAGGTGGCTTAGTCCACTGAGTGTCCGACTCTTGATAGTGGGTCTGGTCATGATCTCGTGGGTTGGTTGGGTTGAGCCCTGCTCCATGCTGACAGCCCGAAAGGCTGCTTGGGATTCTCACTCCTTCTGGCCCCTCACCTCCCCCGCCCTGCTCTCTCTCACATGTGTACATTCTCTCTCAATCTCTCTTTCTCTCTCTCTCTCCCTCCCTCCCTCCCTCTCCTCCTCTCTCTCTCTCAAAATAAATAAACATTTTTTAAAAGATTCTCTCTCTCCCTCTGCCCCTCTCCCCATTCATGTGCTCTCTATCTATATAATTTTTTTTAATTTTAAAAACACTACCAAGCAATCTTAATTTCATTTCCAATTATTGAGTATTTTTTTAATGCTGCCTGATATTTTATCTTTATGCATATAAGTCATCACAGCTGTATTGGAAACTGCTTGAAGGCAAATACAGGATCAGATCCATTAGCTGACCTTATGAGATCTATCAATAATTAAATGGAAGCACTTTGCACATCCTTTTAATTTTTCTAATATCAGGAACTGTTCAAAATGTTTTCTTAAAGATTTATGTTTTAAGTGTTTTTAAAAGTTCTAAAAACTTTCTCTGATTCACTTATCCCAAAAATTAGCCTGAAAAGTAAATTTCCTTCTTTCTTAGATTAGTTTTAGGTAAACTGAATTTTATATCCCTTAAATTATTTTAAGTTGATTGGCAAGAAGCCAGCTTTCAAAACTGCCTCAATTAGCCACCTGACTTAGTTATAAAAAAAAAAAAGCAAAGAATTCACTTGAATCTCTAAAAAAAAAAAACCTATTTTTTACTTTCCGTAGAGCAGATCTGCTTTTAAATGAGAAGATGATTGTAAATCACTGTGAATTGCTCATAGGCTGTGTTATATTGTTCCCCAAGATGAACTTTAAAAGGCATCTTGTGATTTATGTATTTGTGATCCAAATAGAGACAGCCTTTTACTGTGGGAACAATTTGAATCCCATTTTATGTGCTTAGTCAAATGCTAGGTGTATGACTGAAGCAGAGGAATGAAAACACTCATCACAGGCCTCGGTGCTGGAATTTACCAGGTTCTGTAAGATCTAAGCACGGACCACTTGAATGGTCACACGCTGCTCTGCTAGGATCCACTTGATAATTTCTCCGAGTGGATCAGTCTTTTCCCCCAACTACACTGGGTTGCCGGCAGGCAGGAGATGTGTCTTTGAAGATCATTTTCTATCTTCCCTGCATGACGTGCTCCTGGGCACATAGCTGAAATGGAATGAATACCACTGAAATGATTGCCTGACACCTCATAAATTGATAGCTTTTGGGGGAGAGGAAGCCCTTCCAATGATTACTAAGGGGAGAAGAATAGAGTGTCCTTGGTTCCCAGTATCTGTAAGCACATATTTAATAAGACAGCTTCTCAAGGGCATGTCTTTCCACTTTGAAAATCACTTGGAAAATATTTAGCACCTGTTCTTGGAATCAGTCTTGACTTGAAAGAAAATACCTATAAATTGTTTCAGAATTATTTCTTCTGTATTCTTCCTTTTCCTTATTGAATTCTTTTACTGCTAAAAAAAAAAAACCTTCAATACAATAATCATGTACTAAAATAAGCAACCTTCCCCTTGACTTTAATGCCTCCCAGTGTGCCCTTCTAACTTCATCGGCTACTACAATTATTTGTTCCAGCCATATAACCGGAAACACAGTCCCTCCAGGTCATCCATGTTTTCCGGCTTCTGCTTGTCTGGCTGTTCTCTCTACCTGAACGCGTTCCTACAACCTTCACCTGTCCTGATTCTACTCCCTGTGAAGACATCTTCCAAATGTTACATCCTCCATGGTCTTCGGAAAGGGATAGGAGCTCTTTCCTCCTTAAACCTCCTTGGTCTTTTGTAAGGCTTCCCAGGGCTCTTGTTTGATTTTGCCATAGAAAATGATGAGATGTCCTTTACTCAGTTTCATCAGCCTATCATATGGAACCAGAAACCCCCATCTGTTCCAGGGTGATGGGCCTGGAATGGTGAGTTCTCTCCATGGTGGCACTGAACCCTCATCAACCTGTATTACTATCCTCCTTTTACAGATGACTTAAAGCTACGCACAGAGTGGGGACTCAGATTTGGGCTGACACACGGGGTGGCTGACAGCCCTGATTTGTCTGGCGTGAGGAATTTCCCAAGAGGCTGGACTTTCAGCACTAAAATTCAGACAGTCCTAAGCAAAATGGGATGGACATTTGCTCTACTCACAGAAGCTGTGTTCTCCCATGAACACCATCAGGGTAGGCCTTACAACCCAAGGCCCAGAGGTGGGAGAAAGTGGCTATTGTGGTCCAACAGGCAGGAGCATCCCCTCCCCCTCCCCCACCCCAGCCTGCCCCAGTCATGGACAGAGCCTGGTCACAGTGAGCTGCTGTCAGGAAGGGAAGCCCAGATGGGGGTGTGGCTGGAGGAAGTCTCCCGGACATCTAAGCTCCCCAACTCCTCCCCCAAGCTTAAGTTGGTTTCTCTCAGAGGCCTAACTGCCAAGCTTCAAGGACTCTGATGGGTTACTGGGTTCTAGCTAGATACCTGCACTCTCACCCACTAAAGAGAGAAACACAACAAAATGCAGGTCCTTGCAGAGTTGCAAGAAGATACTGGAGAAATACGTTTTACACAAACACTTGTTATACCCAGTCACTCAGTCACTTCAGACACATCCAGGGAAAGCCTAACTCATCTGGAAACTCCGACTGCTCCAGAAGTACTGACAGACCTAATACTGACAAGTCTGTATACTAGACAGGTGCAACCAGCACCCATTTGGCCTAAATGGCTCATCCAATGCTACCTGTCCCGAGGCATCCCAGATAGCCAGGTTGTGCAGAAGCAGGCCAGACTTACATTTCCTGAAGCTTCAAGTCTAGGGAAGTTCCCCATGGTTTATTTGGGTCTGATTATGATGTTGTCCCTCAGGCTCAAATGTCCCCAATCCTGCCTGCTCATTAGAATCATTTGTGAAGGCACATCTGGGTGCCTCAGTTGGTTAAAGCATCCAAATTCGGCTCAGGTGATGATCTCACAGCTAGTGAGTTCGAATCCCACATTGGGCTCTGTGCTGGCAGCCTAGAGCCTGCTTCCTTTTCTCTCTCTCCCTCTCTTTCTCACTCTCTCTGCCCCTCCCCCACTGACATTCTGTCTTTCTCTCAAAAAAAATTTTTTTTAATTTTTTCAAGGAGTCACTGATGAAAATTTTAAGCCTGACCTTTTCCCAGGCCAATTAAATCAGAAGGTCCAGAGCACTGCACAGGTGAATGTAACATGCAGACAGGGTTCAAAGTCATTGCTCTAGTTCAGTGACTCTTAGTGTTCCCTCCCCAGGCTGCCATCACCAGCAGTTTGTTTCTATGCTAACAGGCAAAATTATGCATAATATAAAACAAATTCTGTGTTTCCCTTGGTTCTCATTACAATAACAGAAGTGTCTCCATCCACGGGAAAATGACCCAAGGGGCAGAGTTTGGGCAAGAAAGATTTAATAAACTATCAGAAGATGTTTAACATAGAGGGGTACCTGGATGGCTCAGTCAGTTAAGTGTGTGACTTTAGCTTAGGTCATGATCTTGAGGTTCACGAGATTGAGCCCCAAGTCGGGCTGTGCGCTGACAACTCAGAGCCTGGAGCCTACTTCGGATTCTGTGTCTCCCTCAATCTCTGCCCCTCCCCTGCTCATGCTGTCTCTCGCTCTCCCAAAAATAAACAAAAATATTTTTAAAAAAACATAGAAACATGGCTCTGTGATACTTAAGCCACAGATTTCCTCTACCTATCTCCATTTTCCTTCATTGAATTCACCTCCATCTCTCTTGGTACGCAAGCATTTTCCCTAAGATTGAAAGTGTACTGAATGAGCCCTCCCATGTCTCAGAGTTAGCCTCCCACCATGATCTGGAGAGCTGCCTCTCAGGGGTTTCAACACCCTATCCTTAGATGCTTTTATCTCACAATCTAAGTCTTGCTAGAGCTACCCAGTCTTCAGTTAGGTAACAGCCTCCTATTTATACTTGTTAATTTGGACTCACAACATTGGCAAAAAAATGTCAGGATGTTGTTTTGTTAATTTCAAATAATTTATAGAAAAAAATTTATTGGAACAGATACTTTGAAAATGTTGTGGTCTGGATTTTCTAACATTTACTTTTTAAAATTATCTTAATCACAGTAATTATTTTTCTAATGTTACATTATAAGTGGCAGTTTAAAATGTTGGACAGGAAGATGTAATTTAATGAAGGGCATCTTTCTCCACATTGACATGGATGTTAAATCTTTTTTTTTTTTAAGATTCTAATGTGGTCTAATTACTTTAATTTAAAATTCTGGGTATGCATGTTTTATTCATGACTTTCTAGATGATTGAGAAAGTTTTTGCAGCTCCTTTGAAACTCTAACTTTGGAAATATAACAAATAATGAAGCCATCATATTTTCAAAATGCTCAGATAGAGGAGACTTTTGAAAGACAGAGTAATTGTGAATCAAAGCCTAATCAGCTGCTGTGAAATGAGTTTTTAATTATGCCTTTGCCCCTGATATGCTGGAGTTCAGCAAGGTTAGGGGAATGACCTCACACATATCTCCTCTGAAAGGGCAGAATGTTTTTTCCTTTGCAGCACATTACGTTGAATATTCAGAAACTAAGTTGTTCTGCTTCCCTTGAAAATACTTCTCGGAAAAAATTTTTCACACTAACCCTTGGTTACTCTCACGCACACAAAAGGAAAAGTGTCACTCATTTTTCTCTCACTAAAATGCATTATCTTTGCATGGACGTAATGGCTTCTGAGTCACAATACTCACCTACTCCCACTAAAAAATTCACATTTTCCAAAGTCGTTTGTCAGTTTATTAAAGAGGATATGAGAAAGGGAGCTCAAAGCATAAATCCTTAGATTTCACAGTTCTGGATCAAACTAACTGGTTTTATTTCAGGGTCGGAAGAATACAGATTTTCCAACCCAGAGAAGTGTGGGTTTGCACAAGGAAGCTCTCTGGACAATCAGTCCCCGAGGTCTCTTGAAGTCAAGTTCAACTCAAATTCCCATTGTTAGCAACTGGCAATCTGCTTGAGTTGAGAGTGGAAGAGACGTGATGCACACAACTTCTCAAACCTCCAGCCTCCAGCGTAGATACTTACACCTAGATTCTAATTTCTGGTAACTAACTAAAACTGAGAGGCCAGGGCTAAACATTTACAGTGCCCTAAGAATCCTAAGAATGTGAGTACACCACCACATGTCCAAAGCAAAAGACTTGATATCAGTTCCATTGCCAGTTTTTCCTTGGATGGCGGGGAGGGTACCTTTCACCAAATGAAAATCTAAGTTCTACAAAGAAATGAGCACTCACCTCTCATCCTCTTCTAAAGCTCTCTCCAGGTGACTGTGAACCATGCAATTTTTAGGAAGGGCATTTAACTCATTTATTTGAAAGTCAAAATCTCTCCAGTTCCTTAAATATATATATTCAATCAAATCAAAGAAACAGGTGTAGATGTTTCATGAAGCATGACTCAGAGCTCCTACTGACAGTTTTCCTTTTTGAGGAATGCAAACAACCTTAGGCTCATTTAATGAGAATAAGTAGGATCCTGAAATACGTGTTACTTATAGAAGAGTCCTCACTAACATGCTGCACCAGATGTGTGATTTGCATGAGCCCTGACTGCATTCGCTAGCCATCCACGGATCTGTGCTGAATCAGTGTCACTACAACAACACTCAGGTTATCTTTTCCACTCACTTTAGAACGGCCTCAAATTCCGATTGAGAAATACAGCACACCCCGCCCACGTGTCTCTCTGCCACATGCTTTCTTTGTGTTACTTCTTGGCTGAAAAAGGAGATCAGTCAAATCATACACAACATTTCTAATGCGAAACAAACCTATTTAATTTATTTCTTGTAAATGCTACCGCGAAATGATCTGACATCTCCGCCATTGTAGACGGTGCTATAACAGCCAGCAGATTTACTAGAAATAATAATAGTTAGCATTTACTGAGCAATTACTAAGTGCCAGATCCTACACTAAGCGTTGCTCAAGCCTTTAACCTATCAGTGAACTTTCCAGCAGCTACTACTGTTAATAACCTCATGTTTACAGATGAGCAAACTTAGGCTTAAAGGGTTAAGTTGCCCAATATCACAGGCTTCTCGTTGGTGGAGTCCAGACTTGAACTCTGAGGCCCATGCTCTTGCACATACATTTCCGAGAAGCTGAATAATCAACGTTCTCAAATTATACAGACCAATCAAAGTTAAATCAAAGACATGCTCTGCACAAAACTGAAACCTCAGAAGCAAGTCCACCTCCTGGAGACAAAAATCCTTCAGAGGTGACCTCAGTCTGCAAACCAAACTGACCTCTCCATGACACCACACCTAGAATAGAACCCGACTCCCCACCCCCCACACAACAGGGTCTTGGTTATCCTAGGCACCATCTGCTCCAGCCCTGAACTTCCAAGCACAAGAAAAGAAAACTAACAACAACAACAACAACAAACCCAAAATGATGTTTTTGCCATGCACTGAAGCTCGGTTTCTGTTTAATTTTTCTTTTTTTTTATTGAGACAGAGAGAGAGAGACAGCACAAGCAGGGGAGGGTCAGAGAGAGGGAGACACAGAATCCGAAGACAGGCTCCAGGCTCTGAGCTAGCTGTCAGCACAGAGCCTGATGCAGGGCTCGAACCCACGAACCATGAGATCATGACCTGAGCCGAAGTCGGATGCTTAACAAACTGAGCCAGCTAGGCGTCCCTTGATTTCCCTTGAGAATTTCTCCTGTAGACACTGAAAACATAGTTAGGAATTGGTGAGAATGTTGTAAGCTAGTAACAATAACAGAACTAAAGAACTCCCCCAATTATTATTAAGCCATATTGACCATCTGTGCAACTGTATGGATAGTGCTAAACACAAACATGTCTTCCCATACACACAGATATACCTACGTACATTGACACGAAGCTGATGGGCACCTGAGCAATTAGAAATCAGCCAACACGCACGTGGAGGGCTTCTGTTGCACATGGCTATGGTCCCAGGTCCTCCACACTCTGTTGGAATACAAGCCAGGCATTTGTGTATAACCCTCTTCTCTAGGAGAGATTTTAAACCTCAAATACTGTGAGCCCTAGCCTTTGTCAGAATGTTGAGGCTTCCCTTGCCACAGATACCAAATACAGCAGTAACTGAAATTGCTAGAAGCTGTACTCTGCTGAAACATACCTGTTACTACAACAACAACAACAAAAATCCAGATGAAAATAAGGGATCATTTTATGTAATTAAGAGATGTTTCTGTGGCTGAATTAGAAACACACCAGCTCATAAATAACATATACTATATTCCACCATGAAGACTACTGCTTCTGGATATATTTGCCAAGTCCCATTCATTCGATCCTTAAATATTTATTAAGTACCTACTAGGCGCAGGACACAAGGACAGACACTACGGAATATAAAATAATGAAGACATGCACTACAGCAGCCCCTGCCTTCCCGCCCACCAAAACCGTCAGTGTAGATCAAGTAAGATACGAACAGTGCGCAGAGCAGGCGGACCCCCCCTACAGCTGGCCGGGACTGTCTCCCCATCCGGGGGTGGTGGAGTACTCTGTATAAAGCTACATAGGGAGGCCAGGCACTAGTGTGGTCTGCTTCATGGATGGAGGGATTTTCATCAATGGAGTGAAGACTATGTGGTCTGAATACAGGACACACAGTGTTGTCAATCCCAGAAACGGTGCCTCTTTTTTTGGTACGATATGTGAATGAAGTGCCGGTGTTTTCCCCAATAAGTAGCACCTAGGGTTCTGAAATATACATGTACAGAGTCTTATGCACACACCACATGTAAACAACTCCTGCATGTACATACAGGGTGGCTGTTTTGAACTCACATAGCTGTATGCAAAAGTAGCACCTATTAGTTAACACTGTATCAACAGCTTGGATTTTTTTCACTTGTATGTTTGAGACTTTGTGTTTTGGAAGATTAAAGTATGAAAGCTGCATGCTCTAAGCGTGAATGGAGAAAGAGAGCTCGTAGAAGACGGTTGCGATCTAGAGGATGGTCGATCTAGAAATTCCCACTGCACTTGCTCTTAAAAATAAACTTAATTGGGATGCCTAGATGGGTCAGTCGGTTGAGCATCTGACTTTGGTTCATAACTTCAGCTCACACCATGATCTCGTGGTTTGTGGGTTCGAGCCCTGCATGAGGCTTTGTGCTGACAGCTCAGAGCCTGAAGCCTGCTTCAGATTCTGTGCATCCCTCCTGACCCCACCTTCCTCACTTTCTCTCTCTCTCTTTCAAAAATAAACATTAAAAAATATTATAGAACACAGAATGTTTCCATTCACAGTCAAGAATCTAATGAGTATCAGACGGACAAGGTGGGTTGGCTGTAAAGACTTCCTCCCTCCCCGCTGTGCCTAATGTCAGCTAAGTAGCTCCCCGATCTCACTGCCTCACTCCTCCCCTCATTCATGCCCCCAAATATGAAACCCATCCCTCTCTCTCCCCTCACACAGATGCTGTAGGATGGCTGCGATGAACATGTAGCCAACCCGCCCTCTCCACTCGCATATTCTAATACAACTCTTCGCTTCTGTTTATACTGGTTATTGTAAAACCTCTTTCAGCTGGTGCCTGGCCTCCAGCCTCTACCTCTGAAAGTCACCCTAAATCATCACCTGGCTAATCTTCTCTCAACAATGACTGCAGCCTCCCGTTCCTCACCACTGCTGGCAGAGTAAAACCCAAAACTCTTTAATACGACGTTTAAGTGCCACCACGTGAAGGCCCCTGGGGAACTGCATGACAGCAGTGCCCCGTATCAAGGTCATTGTGGCACATGAAACAGGCCCACATACACTCCCAAATACACTTAGGGAGACAGGGTGTCCCCGGGGACATACAGACAAGCCTTGTGTCGCTCTGTACATACACAAGAGCAAGGCTGGGTCTGTTCCTAACCTCGTCTGCTCTTTTCTGGCAGCCATCTCCCCTGAGGAAGGTGCCGAAGACTCATCTCTTACTGTTTTTTTCTCACGGCTCATACATTCACGGGAAAAGACCCACAAGCATTAAACAATTTGAAAAATGTCAGGATGACGTAGGTTTCCCTAAATTGCTAAGAGTTGTGTAGAAGAGGATTCTCATTTGAAATGCACATTACTAGTCCTACTTCCCCCAAAGCCAAGTGGGAATCATGATTCTATAGAAATGTAAGTAGACGAATCCTGGCTACTTCCCACCTTGGCTCCCTCTTCTCTGTTCTACTCCGGCCTTTATTGCCCAGACTGTACCAACGCTTGAGAATATCTCAGCATTGGCATTTTTGAAAAATAGTACCACCGCTTCCTGGAGCACAATGCAGCATAATGCACTACACTTGGAAGTCTTTGAGAGTAAACACAGCTTTAATTATATCTGTAGCTTTACTTTCTAGGCAATTGCCTGGTCACTATGAGGGTAAGAACAGGACGGGGAAAGCATGTGTGGAAGGCAGGGACTTCAGCTCTTCATCTGTCACCTGCTGACTGCCATTCAGAGCAAAGCCCTTAGCTTAACTCCCTCTGAGTTTGCTCAACCGCTAGAGACGGAGTGACACCAGAGGCTTCACAGGACATTGTTCTGAGGACTAGATGTGACAATGTATTACAATGTCGTTTATATATGATAAGTATTGCATGATATTAGTTATTGTCACTCCCGAGCACAGGCTTAAAGTCATAAAATGAATAGAAAGTAAGACAAAGCTGAGCTACTACAAAACAAACGTCTCAATCACGAGTGACAAAGCCAAAACCTGAAAAATATATCTATCCACAAGTCCTCCAGGAGGGGAAATAAAAAAAGAAAATGTCTTGCAACTGTGGTAAACTAGATTTGGTTTCTATTCCACTAATTGAATTAGCCAAATCCAACAATAAATGGTAAGAAATACTTTTGTTTTAAAATTATGCACTCAATATGTCAAGGTCATTTGGATTAGACTAGCCCTCCAAATAAAAATAAGTATACAAGATGGATAAAATACACAAAACAGATATTTGGAGTATGTGAGCCAGAACTTGAAGGCCTAATTCCCAGAGAGCAAATGAAAGTGCTGTGTGGGTCAGAGATAATCTTGACATTCATTAGCCTCCACGTTTTCTCCCATAATATTTTCTAACTGAAAGCAGTGGCTTGGAACTTGCAGCAGTCTCACTGAAGATGACTGACTGATTCACTGACTGACTGATTGACTGATATCCAAATTTAAGGATTCCACAGGCAAATTTAATCGCATATTAAAAAGAACAAAAAAGATCACTGACAAACTGGAAGATAGGTCTGCAGAAATGTCCTGCATGAATCATGAACAGAAAAATGGAAGGAAAATACAGAAAAGAGCATCAGATACTGAGTAACACAAGATTCAAGATTCAATGTTCTAACGTATACATAATTAGAATCTCAGAAGGAGAGGGGAAAAATGGGCCACCAGCAAAATGGAAGGCACAGATTACCAACATGGGAAATGAAATGGGAGATGTTCCTACAGATATTATAAATCCTTAAGAAGATAAGAGGATAGTATGAAATGACATAATATTCATGGATTAGAGTCTCAATGTTGTACAGCTATCATTTGCCCCACAAAGACATTTTGTGAAAACTCAATAAGGTGTTTTGGCTTTAAAAAAATTTTTTTAATGTTTTATTTATTTTTGTAAGAGAGAGAGAGAGACAGCGTGAGCAGGGGAGGGTCAGAGAGAGAGGGAGACACAGAATCTGAAGACAGGCTCCAGTCTCTGAGCTAGCTATAAGCACAGAGCCTGACGTAGGGCGCGAACCCATGAACCATGAGATCATGACCTGAGCCGAAGCCAGATGCTCAACCGACTGAGCCATCCAGGTGCCCCAATAAGGTGTTTTAAGATGAATATTAAAAAAAAAAAAAAGTGAGCACGTGGGTGTCTCAGTCAGTTGAGCATGTGACTCTTGACTTTGGCTCAGGTCATGATCTCGCAGTTCTTGGGTTCAAGCCCCACATCGAGCTCTGGCAGTGTGGGAGCCTGCTTGGGATTCTCTCTCTCTCCCCCTTCTCTCTGCCCCTCCCCTGCTCTCTATCTCTCAAAATAAATAAATACACATTTTAAAAAAAGATTAGGGACAGGAGTAGCAAAGACAATTTTAGGGAAGGAAAACCATGTTGGAGGACTTACAACAGAAGATATAGGACATATTAAAATAAACTATAAAATTACAACAATTGGGGCCCCTGGCTGGCTCAATTAGCATGTAATTCTTGATTTTGGGGTCCTGAATTCGAGCTCCATGTTGGTCATAGAGTTTACTTAAATAAAAAAAAAAGGGGGTACCAAGGTGGCTCAGTTGGTTAAGTGTCTGACTCCGGCTTGGGTCATGATCTTGCAGTTCATGAGTTCAAGTCCCACATCAAGCTCTGTCCGGACAGCTCAGAGCCTGGAGCCTGCTTCAGATCTGTGACTCCCTCCTTCTCTCTCCCCCTCCCCCGCTTGTGATCTCTCTCTCAAAAATAAATAAAAACAAAAACAAAAAATTTAATCAAAAATAAGTGGTCAAATTATAACAATCAAATTAATGCATTATTGGCACAAAGACACCAGATCAACAAAAATGAGTCCAGAAATCAGTGTATACATATATGGTTACAAAAGTGCCATCACAATGCAATGCAGTTTAAACAATATTTAGAATAAATGATGTTGCATCTTTAGGTATCCTCATAGGGAAAAAGTTACTATCAACATAATATTACATGTACTATAATCAGTTCCAGTTAGATCATAGCTCTGATTATAAAAAACAACTGATAAAGCTTTAGGGTGCTAACATAGAATACACTTAGGATATTAGTATAAATCAATATTACTTATATAGGATATGGAAGGAACATAAAGAAAAGCATTGACAAATTTAATTTCATTACAATAAAGAAAGTCAATACATCAAAAAATACCATTATAAGAGTGAAAGAGACAAGCCACCAAGTGGAAAAAGATATTTGCAATAGTCATTTCCAAGAACTCATTTGCATAATATAGAAAGAAATATTACAAATCTATCAGAAAAATACTGGAAACCCAATTTTCAAAAATTGAACAAAAATTCTTGAATAGGTACTTTGGAGGGGTGTGTATATACATGTGTATTGTGTGTGTGTGTGTGTGTGTGTGTGTGTATGTATATAGTCTCCAAATTGCCTAATAAGTATATGAAAAGAAGTTTAGTATAATTCATCATAAGGAAAATGAGATACCACTACATAACCACCAAACGTTAGTAAAAATTTCAATCATCTGGAGCACTAGTAATAGGAGTGTAAGCTAGAAAAGCCACTTAAGAAAACATTCTGTCAGTATCTGCCAAAGCTAAACATATGAACCCCTATTATCTGACTACTTTACAACATAAAGGCATATGTATATATGCATGAAAGACATATAGAAGAATGTTCACAGGAGCCTATGCGTAAGTTTTCAAAGCCAAAACCAATCCAAACATGCATTAACAATGTATAAATGGGGAACCAGTCTTCCTTCTTGTTTGTAAAATTTTTAAATGTTTATTTATTTTTGAGAGACAGAGAGAGAAATGGCATGAATGGGGGAGGGGCAGGGAGAGAGGGAGACACAGAATCCGAAGCAGGCTCCAGGCTGTGTGAGCTGTCAGCACAGAGCCCACATGGAGCTTGAACTCACGAGCTGTGAGATCATAACCTGAGTTGAAGTTAGACTCTCAGTCAGCTGACCACCCAGGTGCCCCTCAACAAATTACTATGCCACAGGGATCAGCAAACTCAGCTGGTGGATCAAATCCACTCACACCCAATTACAGTATTAACTAAGGTTACAGAGTCCTATGGCCGCAACATACAACATAGAGCCCACAAAGCTGAAAATGTTTACTATGTAGACCTTTACAGAAGTTTGCCAACCTCTGCTACACAGCAAAGAGAAACAATGAGCTTCTGCTTCCACTACTACACAAAACCAACCCGGGAGACGTCTTACTGGTGGGGTAAAGCCAGACATGGAACAATGCATGGTACGGTTTAATTTATATGAAGTTCAAACACAACTAAAATGAACAGAAGCCAGCCAGAAGTGACAGAGCCATAGCACTGTTTTATATCATAGGAAACATAACTTGTAAGAGCAGCGGTGGAGCTAACCACTCTCTGGAACCATGACCTTGTCATTTAAAAGTGACGATGAAGCAAGCAGAACTATAGGGGAGTACCCCCACTTGACTACACCTTTCCCACCACACCATGCAGGCCACTAGCAAATCTCTGAGAGGGTCAGATCACTCAATGGCCTCCCAAGTTGGAAAGACAAAATGAAGCAAAATCAAGCATTCAATATCTGCTGGGAAGTTTAGATATAAACTTCACAAGCTTCCTCTGATCCCCATAGGTTTTGTCTTCTTTGTATTTGAACAGTAGGGAAAACAACAACAACACAATGAACTACAACAATCTAAACTAAATAGTGTTTCAGGGGCATCTGGGCGGCTCAGTCTGTTAAGCATCCAACTTCAGCTCAGGTCATAATCTCCTGGTTTTGTGCTTGAGTCTGCATCGGGCTCTGTGCTGACTGACAGCTCAGAGCCCGGAGCCTGCTTCCAATTCTGTACCTCCCTCTCTCTCTGCCCCTTCCCCCACTCATGCTCGCTCGCATGCTCTCTCTCTCTCTCTCTCTCTCAAAAATAAACATTAAAAAATGTTTTAATGTGGTCTCAGTATCAACTAAAAGAATATGTCCACCCCAAACCCACCCCCTTATTGAGATGAGTGAATGGAATTGCCTGAAGCTCACAAGAATATTGATTTTGGAACAATAATTAAAATCTAATGGACTTAATCAGTTTCACATAGAACTATAAATTTCATCTAAAGACATGATAAATCGCTGAATAAGAATATCTGGCTGCTATCTACTCAATTTTTAAAAATTCAGATTTCATTTTCTGACAATGTTATTCATTTTAACTGAGAGAAATATACCGTCTGAAGTGCTGGACATTTTATTCTAAGGAGGGGAGGGGAAAAAGAATCATTTTGTTCTTTATGGGGGTCAAATTATACATCAAATAAAGTATGAAGTTCCTTCACCAGATACGTTTCATAAAGTTAAATGGTTCTTTCAAGATTATGCTGACAATAGAGTCTTCAGTCTTTGTTATAATATAGTCTATGACCTCACTAATAAGGATAATAATGTATCATCAAAAAATGCTGTTAATTGAAAACTGCAAGTCTAATTAAGCAGGGATGTGACCATGCATAACATATTATTAATAGAATGATAAGATTACATTACACCAACTGCTACACAGAAAAAAAAAAACTACAAGGACAGTCCACAGTTCAAAGATTCTTCACATCCATTTTGGCAAAAGTTACTGATGATATTTTCCTTTCATTAAACTGTAGGCTTCATAGCAAAATGACTTAAAACCAGAAGAAGAAAGTAGAGCCAGATTTAAAAGATGGGTCACAGGGCAGCTGCTTGGGATTCAATCTATAAAGGGTCCCGTGCACGGCTGGAAGACATCAGATATATGGTGCCAATTAACTCGTGTTTCCACGTGAAACTTTTTACATAATGGGTAAAATGTAAATCGGCCCCACTCCCAATGAATTAGTTCCCTCTAATGAAAAATATAAATACTCTGTCCTAGTGCTCACCTCTTTGCGTGAGTATTTTGTGATAACATGCAGGCACGTTCAGGAAGCCTGGGGGTCACTACCATGTCTGGAACCAAACCTGGAAACAGCCAGCTGATACTTACCAGAAGTCGGCAGGTATAGGCAATTAAATTTCAACACTGAAAGAACACGTGGGACAGAACTGTCTCCAGAGAAAAACGAATTTATTTTATTACCTAAATTTTAAATTTGATACCTCCTAGGATGCCCCCTTATAAAAGGAAAAGCCTTTTTAAAGATCTAACAAGTAAACTGCACTACAGGAAAATGGAACCCATTTTGCTGACATTAAAAGAAAGTAACCAGCCCAAGATGACTTATTGACAGCGTGTTAAGATCTCCCCCTTCCAGCAGCTAGTACTAAAATGTTAAAGACAATGGATAAAAATACAGTTATATAAACACATTTATTCGTTGAAGACAAGAAGCAAAGCCTCCAAACGTTAGAAATAGAAACTCACTAATAGATACTAAAGACTCAAGGCTCAAAGGAATTTGGATGTGAGTTTGGAACACGGAGACTAAGGCCTCACTGGTCTCACAGGATTGCTTTCAAATATAACCACATCCAGGACAGGGGCTAAAGGTCTCCTGGGTGACTCAGGCAGTTAAGTGGCCAACACTTGGTTTCAGCTCAGGTCATGATCTTGCGGTTTCATGGGTTCCAGCCTGTGTCGGGCTCAGCACTGACAGAGTGGAGCCTGCTTGGGATTCTCTGTCTTTCTCTCTCTGCCCCTCTCCCGTTCATGCTGTCTCAGTCTTTCTCAAATCAATAAAGTTTTTTTTAATTAAAAAAAATTAAAAAATGGCTCAAACCAGGTTCTTCTGCTGCTCTTAAAGCTGGCAACTTACTGTCCAAAAACACCTCTGCCTACCTGTGCATACTTGTGGCTGGGGAAAAAGCAGAATCTCCTACAGGAAACAGAACCCATACCTACCCCACATAGAGTAGAGAGCCCAGGTTTGCCCCAACTACACAAAGCAAGAGCCCACACTAAGATCCATTCCATAGAGTTGGGATGGACACATGTTAAGAACCTACTAAAATCCAGGGCGCCTGGGTGGCTCAGTCTGTTAAGCATCCGGCTTTGGCTTAGGTCATGATGTCACAGTTCGTGGGTTCAAGCCCCACGTCAGGCTCTGTGCTGACAGCTAGCTCAGAGCCTGGAGCCTCCTTCAGATTCTGTATCTCCCTCTCTCTCTGACCCTCCCCTGTTCACATTGTCTCTCTCTATCTCTCAAAAATAATTTTTTTTAAAAGATGAAAAAAAAAGAACCTACTAAAATCCAAGGTGTCTCTGTTTATTGCACAAGAGCTAATCTTGATTTCCTTAGAAATGAAGAAAAATAATAATAAAATAAAAGTAAATAATAATGAATGAAGCAAAAGTTTCAGAATACACAGAAACCAAAAGACTAATCCACATGTACTTCAGTTTTCCTTTATTCTCTATGATCAGTATTTAAGCAATAATCAGATAGTGCCTTCTCATCACATTAGTTTACCCCTCTGTGAGATGTATTTTGCTTCAGATAATAAAGTAGAAGTGGACCCACATAATCACTTTACATTTACATTGAACAGACAAAAAAATTTTGCCCGCAACCAAGAGATCACTATAGATTGGGGTAGTGTTTTAATTCATTTTGGAATCTACCCACTGGTAGTGACAGTTCAGTGACACCCACGTCCTCCTGTGAGCAGGTTCAGTGAGCATGGCTTTCTCTGTTATACAGTATTAAAACTAAATAGGAAGCTGCAACTATTTTTCTGGACAGAGATTTCTTAATGGAAATTCTGAACTCACTACCACAATATTTTAAAATTTATTTCTGGAAAAGCTGGGTACAAAGCTTAGTGTGATTAAGCACCAACAAAAGAAATAAAATTGTTTCATCCATTTGCTTCCCACAAGGAAAACACGCGGGAAAAATTAGTTAGTAGGCTTCAAACCTTTAAACAAAACTCTGATCAAGGATCTTCTGAAACAATCCATTTATTGATGTGTTGTTTTGATATGCTAACTTTCTTGTTTGGTTCAACAAATGAGCAAGATTTGAGGCAAAGAAAAAAATACATATATGTTAGTATAGTAGGTAATGTGCTGTGCTGAAGGGAACTTATTTATAAGTGCTTAAAGATGTAAAAGTGGTATCATGGTTCATAAAATAAAGGCAAGAGTAGGACACCTGGACGGCCCCGTCAGCTGAGCGTCTGACTCTTGATATCAGCTCAGCTCAGCTCATGATCCCAGGGTCGTGAAATCAAGCCCCACGTGGGGCTCCACACTGAGCACAGAGCCTGCCTGAGATTCTCTCCCTCCCTCTGCCCCTCTCACCAACTTATGTGTTCTCTCTCTCTCTCTCTCTCTCTCTCAAAGAAAAAATTTTAAATATACATACACTAACAAACTCTCCTTTGAAAAAAGGAGCAAGAGAAACAAAGCATGAGCTACCTGGAAGTGAACACTGCAATCAATGAAATTTAAACATTCAGTAAATAGACTATGTCATGTATTGGGCATGGCCAAAGAGAAAATTGCTAAAGTGGAAGATGGAATTGAGGAGATCTGCCAAAGCATGTAATAAGGAATTAAGACATGAACAATACAAAAGATAGATAAAGAAATCCCAAATGCGCTGAAGAATGCCAGAGGAACACCATGGTGGTAAAGCAACATTCAAGGACATAATTGCAAAGAATTATATAAAATTGAAGAAAGATGTAAAACTTGAAGTTGAGAAGAACATTGATGCCACACAAAATAGATTTATTTTAAAAATCCATGCCTAAGCATACTGTTAGTAAAACAAAAATGTTTAAAAAGTAAAATTCCTAAAAATTTCCAAAGAGAAAAGGTATTATCTGCTAAAAACAGCAGATTGGAGGGGCGCCTGGGTGGCTCAGTCAGTTAAGCATCTGGCTTCAGCTCAGGTCATGATCTCGCGGTTCATGAGTTCGAGCCCCGCATTGGGCTCTGTGCTGACTGCCAGCTCAGAGCCTGGAGCCTGCTTCAGATTCTGTATCTCCCTCTCTGTCTGACCCTCCCCTGCTCGCACTGTCTCTCTCTGTCTCTCAAAAATAAATAAAAAATACATTAAAATATATTTTTTAAAAATGGCAGATTGGAGGTAGAGATATTAGCAACATCAGGAAAAGATTTCAGGAACATCAGTCAATGGACAAATATTTTCAAAAGTAAGAAAAATAACTATGAACAAATTGTCATTTTAAAGTGAGAGCAAAAATAACACTTCAGATTCAGAAGAACTCAAAAAACTATCCACAGAACCTTCACTGAACTCTGCTACTATTGGCAAAAAGGAAACTTCCACAAGTAGAAATGGGAACACAAAGACATTGATAAAACATATTAGCAAATCTAAATGCTTTGATTTTTAAAATAACAACAGCAACAATCCTATGTAATTTTTTTTAATGTTAGAACTTAAATTCTGCACAATAATCATATAGCATTGGCCTGTGGAAGGCAGCTAAAGCCTTTCATTTTGTTCCGCAGAAGGTATTTGTTAATTTTAGAATCTGTTAGGAAAAAAATATGTAATTATCAACTAATTCAAATTTAAAATAAAAATAAAGAAAGTATGGGTGCCTGGGTGGCTCAGTCGGTTAAGTGTCCAACTTTGGCTCAGGTCATGATCTCACGGTGGGTTCAAGCCTCATGTCGGGCTCTGTGCTGACAACTCAGAGCCTAGGGCCTGCTTCAGATTCTGTGTCCCTCTCTCTTTGCCTCTTCCCTGTTTACACTGTCTCTCTCTCTTTCTCTCTCAAAAACAAAAATAAAAAAACATTTTTAAAAAATAGAGAAGGTAAAGAGGACAAAGTCATACTGAAAAAGAGAAATACTCCTCTATATAATACAGAAAAAAAGAACTTCCAAACATATTTTGGATGACACAGGTGAGTGTTTTCTACACGTCTGAGTATATTATTCAGTTGTAAGTAATTTCATGGTCATGATTGAAAGGTACTCCTGAATAAAGTACAATATTATAGTTAATCCACACAGCAAACCTCTTATTTTTAATATATGGAAATATTGTAAACAACTTTTAATGAAATACAATTTGCCAATATTCGTATTAAAGAATTTCTAGGGACCCAAGGCACCAGGTCTATCTCTGCTATCAGTATGTTCAGTATCAATATCACTTACATATCTCTGCTAAGATGAGTGAAAAACACAAGTGCCCTTTTTCACTTGTCAATTGAAACACTTTTTTAATTCAGCATAATGAGTTGAGATTTATTTTTGGTAGAGCCCCTTTAAAAAAAAAAAAAAGTATAATGATGGGCACCTAGGTGGCTCAGTGGATTAAGCCTCCAACTATTGGATTCAGCTTAGGTCATGATCTTTTTTTTTTTTTTTTTTTTTTTTTT
>NC_043705.1:18685073-18714108 GCF_006229205.1 Suricata suricatta
GGAGTTCTATGGATAGTTTTTTGAGGAACCTCCACACTGTTTTCCAGAGCAGCTATACCAGTTTACATTCCCACCAACAATGTAGGAGGGTGCCCATCTCTCCACACCCTCACCAGCACCTATAGTCTCTTGATTTGTTCATTTTAGCCACTCTGACTGGCGTGAGGTGGTATCTCAGTGTGGTTTTGATTTGTCTTTCCCTGATGATGAGTGATGCTGAGGATCGTTTCATGTGCCTGTAGGCCATCTGGATGTCCTCTTTGGAGAAGTGTCTGTTTATGTCTTCTGTCCATTTCTTCACTGGATTATTCATTTTTTGGGTGTGGAGTTTGGTGAGTTCCTTGTAGATTTTGGGATACTAGCCCTTTATCTGATATGTCATTTGCAACTATCTTTTCCCATTCCTTAGGTTGCCTAATAGTTTTATTGTTGGTTTCCTTTGCAGTGCAGAAGCTTTTTATCTTGATGAGGTCCCAAGAGTTCATTTTTGCTTTCATTTCCCTTGCCTTTGGGGTTGTGTCGAGTAGGAAATTGCTGCAGTTGAGGTCAAGGAGGCTGTTTCCTACTTTCTCCTTAAGGTTTTTGATGGTTCCCTGTCTCACATTCAGGTCCTTCAGTCATTTTGAGTTTGTTTTTGTGTATGGTGTAAGAAAGTGGTCTAGTTTCATTCTTCTGCATGTTGCTGTCCAGTTCTCCCAGCACCATCTGTTAAAGAGGTTGTCTTGTTTCCATTGGATATTCTTTCCTGCTTTGTCAAAGATTAATTGGCAGAACATTTGTGGGCGCAGTTCTGGGTTCTCTATTCTATTCCATTGGTCTATGTGTCTGTTTTTGTGTCAAGCTTAGGTCATGATCTTGAGGTTCATGAGTTCAAGCCCCATGGCACAGTCTACACTGGTAGCACAGAGCCTATATGGGCCCTCTCTCTTCCCCTCTGCCCCATCTCCACTCATGCACACATGTGCTTGCTCTCTCTTATTCTTGCTCTCTCAAAAGAAAGAAATAAACTTTAAAAATATCTATATCTAATCACTTCTTGGCCTTTTGGCTAAGATCAAGTGTAAAAATATCTATATCTACATATATATGTATAATGAATTTCCTTTTAAAAATAGGTATAAAAAATTTGTGTATCAGAATGTAGCCACAGAAAAGGAAAAAAAAAATCTTACTTGATACAGTACAAATTTTCTCAATTAGCAATATCAAGGCTCAAGTGGCATTATTGTCTGTCCTACAATTCAAAATCTAAGACCACTGTTTAATCTACCTTAACACTGTCCTCATATCTTAGCCTTCTTATTGATTTCACTTTCTTACTAAATATTCTAAGCTTACGAAAGTTTTTCACAGAGTGCCTGATGATGAAGTGCAGAAAATTGTAATTACCATTCCCACATACACACAGCCATACATAAAAAGCATTCAAAGCACTTTCAAGGCATGAATATTGCCATTCTCTTTTGGGATGAATTTTTCCATTCTATAAAGCAGAGATTTGAATGTAGAAGAAATAAAATGAATTTCTGTTTCACACATCATACAGGGAGACAAACAGTAAAAGGAAGCTCAAGGCTTTTTGCACATTAAGTATCTTGTTACGTTGGACACCATAGTAGTACACAGAGATTTCATTGCCATATAGAATATTCTTTTCTTTTAATTCTTTTTAATGTTTATTTATTTTTGAGAGAGAGAAAGAGAGAGACACCAGGGGAGGAGCAGAGAGAGAGAGGGAGACACAGAATCCAAAGCAGGCTCCGGGCTCTGAACTGTCAGCACAAAGCTCAACACGGGGCTCGAACCTTTGAACTATGAGATCATGACCTGAACCAAAGTAGGATGCTTATCTGACTCAGCCACCCAGGCGCCCCCAGAGTACTGTAAATAAAACTAAATTTAAAACCAAACAAGACAAAAATAAAACAAAACAAAACAAAAACAAAGAGCCTTTCCAACTTCTTATATAAAGCAAAATTAACAGAACAGCTCAGCAAAGACAGTTTTCCACCTTGAAGAGAATGCTTGTAGTTGTAATTTTTACCTCTGAAGAAGCTCTTCTACCTGTATGGTATGCGCTTCAATCTAATTGAAAATGAAAAATCTCCAAGTTGGAGAAACACAGTGACATTCAGAGCCTAAGGCTTGACTCACAAGGAATTCCACCAGTAATATTTTTATGGTTGCAGAAAGCAGAAAAACACAGATATTTTGGCTTGTAGTATTAAATTTAATTCATAAAGTTTAGTAGCAATACTTCTAAGGACAGAGAAAAGTCAGCTTCCAATATGGTTAGTCCAGAAGAAAAAAGATATATTGCTGGTGCAAAAATTGCCTACTCAAAATTTCAAAGTATAGGCTTCAGGGTTCTGAAACACGGGAAGATATAAATACTTTATTATACATCTCAGATTGTAAAAGTATCAAAAAGATTTCCTTGGGTTAATATAGCTACCTAAAATCAAAGAACAAAATAACAGAACAAAGGACGAAGGGAGTTTTTTAATTTTTATTAGTTCTCTTGTCATTCATAATAAATTAATAGAATTCTGGTTTTTCTAGTTTTCTGAAGAGATATTATGAGGACCATATGAAACAGCTTAGAAACTAGCTTATTTTACAAAGAAGTGATACGTTTTTAAGAAAATAAAGGGAAGAAAAGTCTTGGCTTTTGAGTGTTTGAGTATATATATATGCACAGATCTATCATGTGAGGGACTCCCCAAGTACAATAGAAACCACTTAAAAAGATCAAACCATATTCTTTCATTGTTATCTGTCCCATATCATTGTGCTGACACATTTGAGACTGTTATGCTCATTGAGTGAGTACAACTATGAAGAAAATTTTTCCCTAATAGTAAATGCACCATCTTGTTCATTTTAGCATTTTATCTAATATTAGGGGCAAAAAATTGAAATAACTTCAAATACTCATGTAAGAACTCAAAGGAAGTATGCAGTTTGCATTATAATGTGTACCTGTAATAACAGCGCAAAGTGCTTTAAAAAAAACATTGAGGGGCGCCTGGGTGGCTCAGTCGGTTAAGTCCCCGGCTTCGGCTCAGGTCAGATCTCATGTTCGTGGGTTCGAGCCCCGCGTCAGGCTCTGTGCAGACAGCTAGCTCAGAGCCTGGAGCCTGCTTCCGGTTCTGTGTCTCCTTCTCTCTCTGACCCTCCCCCTCTCATGCTCTATCTCTCTGTATCAAAAATAAATAAAACATTAAAAAATATTTTAAAAAAATAAAAGATTCTCAACACTCCTGAGAGTTTCTTGAGGACAGGGCTTCATTTAAAAAAAAAAATTGAGGAAAATAATTATATTTATAATTTAAATGAAATTCTGCAATTCTTCATTTTTAATTAATTTATTTATTTTTAAAATTTATGTATTTATGTACGTATGTATTTATTTAATTTTAGAGAGAGAGCCCAAGCAGGGGAGGAGCAGAGAGAGAAAGAGGGAGAGTAACCCCATGTGGGGCTCCACCTCATGACCGTGAGATCATGACATGATTGTAGATGTAAACTCTACACGATTGTAGATTTAAAAACTCAAAGATACTTTCCTTAAAAAGCTATTAAAATGATGTGAAAAGATGCAAACTGTTTGATTAAAGCCAATTGCATAAAAAGCAGTTTTCCTAACTAAAAAGAAGGTAATAAAAAAGGAAACGTTTAGAAAGGAAAAAAAAAGAAGGTATAAATTAAACAATAAATGAGTAGAAACTACAATGTTTAAGGGTTTAAGTGGGGAGAGAGGGAGATCAAAGAAATCTTACGGGGAAGACCGATTTTTAGGGGGGATTAGCGGATTATGAAGCCTCTTGAAACTATTCTAAGGTTTGATGTAATATACCTAAAATTCCTGCAGAACTTTTTTTTCTCTTTTCCTGCCTTTCTTTTTTCTTTTGCTTTTTTTACCTTAAAAAACAGAAAAAATAATTCTGAAGTTCACTTGAAAGAATTAATGTTTTAAAATTTGGGCCAGGACACATAGTCTCAACAACAAAGTCTAATGACAGGGAAAAACCCTAACAAGTATAAACATACACTTGATCCTTGCACAACACAGGTTTGAACTGCACAGATCCACTCCTACACAGATATTTTTATATAAGTACAGTACAGTATTATAAACCTATATTCTCTTCCTTGTGATTTTCTTAATAACATTTTCTTTCCTCCAGCTTACTTTATTGTAAGAATACAATATAGAATACATATAACATAGCAAATATGTGTTAATCTTATTTAGATTATCAGTGTTATGTTTGAGGGAGAGCCAAAAGGTACAGGCATATTTTGACCTTGGCACCCCTCACCCCCACATTGTCCATGGGTCAATTGTACATTATAAAACTATAATTATTTAAAAAAAACATGACATTGCACAGAGGGAGAAATGGATCAATAGAACAGAATTCTTAAATCTAAAAAAAGACTTAAGTATTATTGTTTGTTTACCATCTGATAAGGGAGGTATTTCCAATAGAAAATGCTAGATCGGGGGCGCCTAGGTGGCTCAGTCGGTTGAGCATCCGGCTTCAGTTCAGGTCATGATCTCATGGTTCATGGGTTCAAGCCCCGCATCGGGCTCTGTGCTGACAGCAAGCTCAGAGCCTGGAGCCTGTTTCAGATTCTGTGTGTCCCTCTCTCTCTGACCCTCCTCTGCTTGTGCTGTCTCTCTGTCTCTCTCAAAAATAAAAAAATAAAAAAATAAAAATAAATAAAATGCTAGATCAAAAAAAACCTGGGGGCAACTTATTAGTTATTTAAAAGATTGGGGCACCCAGGTGGTTCAGTTGGTTAAGCATCTGACTTCAACTCAGGTCATGATCTCATGGTTCATGAACCCAAGCCCCACGTTGGAATCTGCACTGACAGCTCAGAGCCTGGAACCTGCTTCAAATTTGATGTCTCCCTCTCTCTCTGCCCCTCCCCTACTTGAGCTCTGTCATTCTCTCAAAAATAAACATTAAAAATATTTTTTTTAAGAAAATAAGTAAAAGAAAAAAATTGGAAACTAGACATCTACCTCACTGTTCACTCTAAGATAGTCCTAAAGAGATCACACATTTGAAATGCTTTAAAAAAAAAAAAAATAGAGGTGCATGGGTGGCTCAATCAGTTGAGTGCCTGACTTTAGCTCAGGTCATGATCTCGAGGTTCATGAGTTCAAGCCCTGCGTTGGGGCTGTGCTGACAGCTCAGAGTCTAGAGCCTGCTTCAGATTCTGTGTCTCCTTCTCTCCCTGCCCCTCCCCAACTCGTGCTCTGTCTCTCTCTCTTTCTCAAAAATAAATATTTAATAAAATAATAAAATAAATAAAATATGTCCACAAATTCTTTGACATTCATTTTTTCCAGTATGGAGCCTAATTTCTGTCCCCTTGAGTGTGGGCTAGATTTGGGGATTCACTTCTAAAGAACTTAGGGTAGAAATGGCAGTGTATGACTTCTGAGACTAAGTCACACAAGACATTGTGGCTTTGCCCTTGATGTTGAATCATGTTCTATGCAAAACATCAGCTGCGATGTCAAGGACACGAAGTCAACCCTGTGGCAAGGAAGCAAATCTTTTGCCAAAAGCCAACACCAATATGTCTGCTTGGATGTGGACCCTTTGGCTCTGGTAAAGCCTTCAGAGACTGGCAACCCCATGAAGGAACACAAGACAAATTATCCTGTTGAAGTTTTCCTAAATTCCTGACTTGGAGAAACCATTCAAGATAGTAACCACAGATAGTTTATTGTGGTTTTAAGCAGCTATATTTTCATGTATATATATGAAATTTCATATATTTTCATAAATATTGTTATGTATCTATGTAATAGATAAGCAATATACCTCTTGATTTTTATTATTATAAACATTCCTATAAAAATGTGTGTGTTTATGTATTTATATATAATTGTACTCTTGTGTGAATATATTTGTGGGTTAAATTCCTGGATATGGAATTTTTGAGTTAAGAGGTTTGCATCCAAAACATTCTGATACATATGACACGTTCTCTTCCAAAAAGTAAATAAATTTACACCTCCCTTTGCTCACAATATTGCTAACACTGGGTACTAAGTATTTTTTTTTCTTTCAATCTTTATTTTCCCCTTTTCATTTCCAGTATCAGGTAGGATTTAGACATAACAGGTGTTCTTTCTGCCATTCTAAATCTAATTCTTAGCCATTCCCTTTGCCTATTCCACTGTCTTATAGCCAAATGTCATCCAAACCAGAAGCAAGCAGCAATCAAGCATGTAAAAACAGAAGTTAAACAACAAGGTTCAGAACTGGAGAGCCAACTTTGAAGTTTAAGACTATCACTTTGGGGGTCCTGGGTGGCTCAGTCGGTTGAGCATCCAACTTTGGCTCAGGTCATGACCTTGCAGTCTGTGAGTTTGAGCCCTCTGTGGAGCTCTGGTGACAGCTCAGAGCCTGGAGCCTGCTTTGGATTCTGGGTCTCCTTCATCTTAGCCCCTCCCCCACTTGTGTTCAGTCTCTCTCTCAAAAAATAAATATTAAAAAAAGACTATCACTTTATAATGGTTATTTATTTTCCCAAGGTCCTAGGTTTTGGTTAATTTTTGCCAAACTGATAGATATTTGGTTTTAATTTGCATCTCTTTAGTGACAGGTTGAATATTTATAGGACTATCTGGCCATTTTTAGATCAAAAGTTTTCCTATTTTTCATTCTAGTTCTCAGCCTTTCATTGATTTGTACGTGTTCTCTGTAGTTGAAAATTTGCTTTTAGTTATAGTGCTGCAAATCATTTTCCAAGTTTTTTTGGGGGTTTTGACTTTAAGTCAAACTTAAAGTCTATTAAAAACTTTATTAAACTATTAGTCTATTAAAAACTCTATTAAACTTTTTTTCTGTATAGATTTATTTTTACCAAATAGGTGACCAAACTTATTTATCTTTTTATTTATGGGTTCTGGAGTTGTGGCATTCTTGGAAAAGGCTTCATTCCAATACTATATTCACTCCATGAATTTTTCTGGCATTTCTTTTTTTTTTAATTCTTCATTAAAAAAATTTTTTTAATTTTTTAAAGTTATTTACGTTTGACCATGAGATCATGACCTGAACCGAAGTTAGAGACTTAACCAACTGAGCCACCCAGGTGCCCCTTGTGGACATATTTTAAAATCACTCTAGTAAAAACCTATATATCTATTAATGAAAGGATGATTAAATGAAGTATCTCCAAATATTTTTTACAGCACATTACTTCAGTTTAAAAAAAAGATATTTTAAACACATAATCCTGTGTGTTTGAATGAATGATATGAAAACATGAATTACTATATTTATAATAATTAAATATATATTTTTTATTTTATATGTATACACATATACACTTGATAGTATAGTGTGTATGCTACAAAATATAGGCAAAAATTTTTTCCTTTTAAATAAGATAAGCCTGAGTGGAAGAGCTAATAATATTTTCTTCCCACATCCCAGTAAATCAACTTGAGGTGAAAGTATGTACTTAAGAGACTACGGAAATAAATGTAGTCATTGAAAAATGAAATGATTCTATGAATACAAATGAGAGAAAGTATCCAAATAAGAAAGGCAACATGGTAAACATCAGGTATCAGTTGATCCCATCTTTGTAAATAAAGAACACGCACATATATGCTTACACACACACATAAAGTAAATGCAAAACCATAAAAGAGGAGCCCTGGGTGGCTCAGCCGCTTCCGCAGCTGATTCTGGCTCAGGCTATGATGCTGCAGTTCGTGAGTCAGCTCAAAGCCTGCTTGGGATCCTCTGTCCCCCTCTCTCTCTGCCCCTCCCCTGCTCATGCACATGATAAACCCTCTCTGTCTCTCCCAAAACTAAATAAACATTAAAAAGATTTTTTTTAACCTATAAAAGAAACTTAAGAAAGGTTATCTCTGGACATCAGATTTAATCAGAATGGAAATGAAAAAAAGCTTTATCTTTTTATTCCCTTGCATAACTTTTGATATGCACTTGTTTTCACTTTAGTTATTACTTTCAATGTTTAAAGAAAATACATGCAAATTCACATAAAATAAAAGCAATGCAACAAAAACTGAGTGAAGGACATGAAAAAATAGTTCTCAAGGGGAAAAAAAGGCATAAAAATGCCTCCTGAGGGGCTCAGTCCGTTAGAGTCTGACTTCAGCACCAGTCATGATCTCACAGTTCATGGGTTCGAGATCCATGTCTGTGTCTCCCTCTCTCTGCCCCTCCCCTACTCATTTTCTTTCTCTCTCTCTCTTTCTCTCTCTCTCTCTCTCTCTCTCTCTCTCTCTCACACACACACACACACACACACACACACACACACACACACACACACAGAGAAATAAATTTTTTAAAAGCATTAAAAATTTTTAATTCCTCTTGAACATTTTTTTCATGTTCAGTTTCATCTAAAAGACAGCACTTTTCATTGATCAGATTGGCAAAAACCCCGAAGTTTGATAACATACTGTCTTGGTAGGGGGAAAGTCGCTTTCACTCAGTATTGTGAAGACTGTATTCCCATGGAGGACCTTTTGGCAATATCTACCAAAGTTTAAAATGCACATACCCTTTCACCCAGCAATACTACTTCTCGAAATTAACCCTACAGACATATACAAATAACATATGTCCAAGGTTATTTGTTGCAGAACGGTTAAGAGCGAAAGATAAGTTTGTTGTTTTTGTTGTTTTTAAGTCCTAGAAGCAAACTTTATTTACTAAATAAGTATCTTCACCTTAGGTGGCTTCACAGAAGCACCTGCCCAGGCTTCTGCCTTTCCCTTGAATTACATTTTGGTCAGCAGTTGCGTGTGTAGTATTTTATCTTGCTAAGTTTTGTCTCTTGTTAAAACAGTTCATGAATCACATTTTATGGTTTCCACATAGGTTACAAAAGGAGCTCATTTGCACAGAGATCCAAGTCTCTGCCAAATTTAGGAGACCACCTTTAAAATGTATGTCAAAACTTCTATTTTCTTGCTAAGATCCCCTTTCTAATATCACCTCCATCTTCACTTTCTTTTTTTCATACTAATTTCTTTCCATCATCAAAATCAACAGCTGACATTTTTCTCAGGGCCATTTTCACAAGTCAAACAGATTTTTATTACTATGAAAGCTATTTCCTGAAGAGCAGCAAACTAGAAAGCCACATTAGGGTATCATTTGTGCGCTGTGGGCTAAGCTCATACATTAGCTGGGCAACTCACTCTCCAGCCTCCATCTTGCCCCCACAGAATGCCAGCAATAGAACGTCTTCTGACAAAGAGCTAACTCTGAAAATGGTAAGCTTACAAATGCCAAGGGTTTGCTCGCAAAAGATGAGTATTAACCTAAAGGTCCATTAACAGGCATCAAGTAAGGTAAATTACAGTAAATTCTTTCTATGCAGTACAACACAGCGATTGGAGTAAACTCCTCTTCACATATATGTATATAAGCTCAAAAATAAAATTAAATAAAAAAAGAAGGGGCGCTGGGTGGCTCAGTCGGTTAAGCATCCGGCTTCGGCTCAGGTCATGATCTCACGGCTCGTGGGTTCGAGCCCCACATCAGGCTTTGTGCTAACAGCTAGCTCAGAGCCTGAAGCCTGCTTCAGATTCTGTATCTCTCTTTCTCTGTGACCCTCCCCTGTTCCCACTGTCTCTCTCTGTCTCTCAAAAATAAATAAAGAACATTAAAAAAAATTTTTTTAAAAGAAAAAGCAAGAGCAGAACACTGGGTACAGTGTGCTACTATTTGAAAAACAAAGTGAGGAGGACACGTATTCACATTTGCTTATTTACATATAAAATCAGTGGAAGGAGACAGAAGAAACTAAATGTCAGTGGGGGAAAAATCTGAAAGGTGGGTAGGCAGAGGGAAGAGGCAGAGATTTCACTCTCAAACCTTTTATACCTTCTGCTCTTTGATCCACTAAAATTAATACAATAACAAAGTATCAGAGAATGGTATTAGCTAACACTTAATAGTCACTTGCCTTGGGGTGCCTGGGTGGCTCAGTCAGTTAAGTGTTTGACTCTTGATTTCAACTCAGATCATGACCTCACCTTACCATTTGTGAGTTTGAGCCCTGGGTCAGGCTGTGCTCTGGGATTCTCTCTCTCCCTCTCTCTGCCCCTCCCCCATTTGTGCTGTCTCTCTCTCTCTCTCTCTCTCTCTCTCCCCAAAGAAATAAATAAACTTAAAAAATTTTCTTTAAATAGTCACTTGCCTTGTGCTAGACACTCTATTGTTTTATATATTATTGTATTTAGTTCACATATTTCACAGATGAAGAAACTGAAGCCAGAGAGACTAAGAAGGAGCCAAAGACCTACCAATAGTCAGAGGTGGACCTACTAGATTATCCCAGGATATCTGGGCCCGATTCTATGCTCACTCTCCACTGAAAAGGTGTTAACAGTAACACTTTGTTAGAAAACACTCACTTTTCATACCACTCAATAATTATCAATAAAGAAGTGATTTTTTTTTTTTAGTGACAATATCTTAAAAGACTTTATGGATGATACTCAAATGGAGTCACCAGAAACGCACTAGAACAGCAATTAGGAAATGTAGATCTTGGGGCACCTGAGTGGCTCAGTGGGTTGAGCGTCTGACTTCAGCTCAAGTCATGATCTCACAGTTTGTAGGTTCGAGCCCCACGTCGGGCTCTGTGCTGACAGCTAGCTCAGAGCCTGAAGCCTGTCTTTGGAGTCTGTCTCCTTCTCTGTGTGACCCTCCCTGCTCGCTTCTGTCTCTCAAAAATAAATAAAAAACATTTTTAAAATTTTTTTAAAGGAAATGTAGATCTTATTGAGACTCTGCCGTAACTTTGGTGTCTCTTGGGCTTCATTCCTGCATACAAAAGATGGACTAAAGAAGTAGCTAAGCTTCCTTTCAAAAGCCAAACCCACGATGGGACCCAAGTCACCTGGAGGATCACAAGCCCTCCAGGATGTGAGGGGTCACCCTTTCCTCTAAAGCCAAGTCAAATTGTTTACATGCCCACCCCAACCCACGTCAGAGGCCAGCCCCCACCCCGACCTCTTCCCCTTTCCAAAGGTCATATTTCTATGTTTAAGGCAACAACTGTCATTTTGTACCCAACCGCAGGCAGACCACAAGAAAGCCTGCTTCTGTGCTTATGCCATGGACTGCACAGGCTACCATGGGCTCCCATCCTTTACTCATGGTCACTGCTAAGAGCCTGGACACTGCACCTATCTTTATCCCACTACAACGTAGTTCACACAATAACAAACATTTTCAGACATTACTGAAAGAATATAAAACAAGACAGAAACAACTGTAACTCAATAACAAGGCCTACATAGTAATTTGAATCATTTTGCTTCATGAGGGGCTGAGGGCAATGCCTATTTTTTTTTATGTTTACTTATTTTTTCAGAGAGAGAGAGAGAGAGCACTCTGGAGAGGTACAGAGAGAGAGAGAGAGAGAGAGAGGGCAAAGGAACTGAAGCAAGTTCCACACTGACAGCAGAGAACCTGAGGTGGGGCTCGAACCCACGAACCACGAGATTGTGACCTGAGCCAAAGTCAGATGCTTAACGGACTGAGCCACCCAGGTGCCCCTTTTTAGAATAGGCAATGCCTATTTCTGATGAGGAAACAGAATAAGCCCTACTCATTCTTAAAGGTATAGCAATTCGTAGATATAAGAGGGACTTTTAAGTCAGAGAAGATTGGTTTTAGTCTGAGTGTGTATTTCCCTGTGGATTCCAAGCAGTAGAATGCCCAAGGAAGCGTCTACCTAGGAGGGTTCATGAGTTTCTTTGTATTTAATCACCCATCCCTGAAGGTCATAAACTCAATAAGGAAGGAGAAAACAGCTTCCCTGCTTCTCCTAATTAAAACATCATCTCTGTAACAGGAGAAAGCAAAGCCTTCAAGTTTCCAAGTGATTTAAAATCCCTTCTATCCAACAGTGTGACAGAAAGCAAGAAAATTTACACACCCTTGGGGCAAGATAGTGGAAATATATTACTAGCCTATGCAGGTAAATGCAAATTGCTACTGGTGCTTTTTTTAAGTACAGAGGTAGGAGTAAATGCACTGGCCAAATCTAGTAACAAAGATTACAGGGCACATTGTAGATCTTTTCCAGAAATAAAACAACTCAAATCTTGTATTAACAATAGTAGGAACTAGGGCGCCTTGGTGGCTCAATCGGCTGAGTATCTGACTTCGGCTCAGGTCATGATCTCATGGTTCGTGGGTTCAAGCCTTGCATGGGCTCTGTGCTGACAGCTCAGAGCCTGGAGCCTGATTCGGATTCTGTGTCTCCCTCTCTCTCTGCCCCTCCCCTGTTCACACTCTGGCTCTCTCTGGCTCTCAAAAATAAATAAATGTTAAAAAAAAAAAAGGTAGGAATCATTTCATTATATCAATGGCAACCTACTGTTGTTCTCTCAAAATCATTGAAAATGATCACATGGAGAAGCCAAAGGGCAAAATGGTTAGCTATGTTGCACTTTTAATGATATTACAGTCTCTCAGATTACCTCCAGAGTTCTGTATTATTTTGCATTAACTCTTCCAGATAAGGACCTAATTTATCACAAACAGTGTAAATTCTAGCACTGCCCTTTTAGAACTCCTATCCATTGCTGTTTTTTAGTCGAGTTCACTCTTACATGGCAGCTGGCATTCTCCTTGACTTTAACAGATGAAAAGATAATTACATCAGGAAAACTAATGGCTCTGTTTTTCCTACTTCAGGCACCTATTTTCCTGGGCTCATCACCTTACCCTCCAGCCCCCAACTGAAGATATTCTATGATATTTCCTTCAGAATTTGTCGGGTTTTCCTGGTTAAGTTTCAAGTACATCTAATCTTGCATCTAGTAATTTTCTGGAGGAGAGAACGCTATAATGTTCCATGCCCAATGGACTCAAACATGGGTATGAACTCCAGTGTTCTAGAAAGGTTGAGCAAGAGCAAGATTCTCTGAAGTCAAGCCTGGGGTTAAGCCACTTTGCTGCCCCTCACCTCAGGTCCCTGGCAAGATAGCAATGACCTTGAAGCCAGTGCTTTGTCCCAGTAGGAGGCAGCCAGGGGACCTTTCATTAGCTGGGGTCCAAGATGCTGTGATTGAACTCTGTCCTAGCAGAGTGTAACAAGGCAATCAGAATGCTTTTAGCACAAGAGGTAGAAAGGTACCCAAACTGGGAGCTCAACTGCCCACCAGCTGTATGATCTTAATAAACTAGGGATAATATTTAAATCATGACTTCTTTTTGAGGAATAAATGAGTTTGAACTTATGAAGGACTTGGAACAGTGCCTGGCACAAAGTTACTCGATAAATGCATTAAGTATAATGAGCTAGCAATACAGTATTTTTGGTTCTTAAAAATCTGCAGGCCCTGCCATGGAAGGAGCTTTCTGACACATGCTGATATTCTAAGGGGCCAAACCTATGAACTCTATTGGATTAGGTGGTATGGTCCTTATTTCGTGGATGTTCTTTAAAACAGCCAGCAGGTGGGGCGCCTGGGTGGCTCAGTCGATTAAGCGGCCCACTTCAGCTCAGGTCATAATCTCACGGTTCGTGGGTTCAAGTCACAACCTGCTGACAGCTCAGAGCCTGGAGCCTGCTTCTGATTCTGTGTCTCCTTCTTTCTCTGACCCTCCCCCACATACACTCTGTGTCTCTCTCTCTCAAAAATAAATAAATGTTAAAAAAAAAAAAAAAAAAAAAACAGCCAGCAGGTATGTGGGTATGGGCTGTGTAATTATCTACACATATGAGCCCGGTATGGTGCAATAGCCAGGCATGTCTTCATTTGTGACTTGTCTAATTCCATGCTAGATGGTTTTCTAAGGATGGGGAAATTGGCCATTGCTCTAACTGCACCTGCCACTCTTTCCTTGCTCCCATCATCCAGTTCCAGTGGGTGGGGAGGGAAATACCAAGTGCAATACTAAGCACTCCCCACAAAGTCAGCTCCTCGTGCAAATAGATGCCTTCTTCCCATCAACTCTGATCCTCACTTCCAGAGCCTGGCTGGGCAGCAGAGTTATAGCTCCTACTTAGTGCTGAAAGAGATGGAGGTCTGGCTGTTCCCTAGTTCTCTGGAGCATGGGGCCACCTAGTACCAAATGCTCTCAGCCTTGTGCTTTTAGATCGAAACAATGAGACAATAAGAAATTGTTACATTTATACCTGTTTTTTTCCCTGGTGACTTCTTTACCTCCAAAAGCATTTGAAGCTCCAGGTGACCTGCAAAATGTCAGGAAAGCTATACAGACTGAAGGAAAGAGTCCTCAAGAGTCCCTTTTGAGGTCAGCCAGCAGGGGAAATAGTATAGAACTGAGCCTTAAGAATGGTTACTGATCAAACTTAACCAAAGGTAAGTTGGCTTGACTCAGAACTTCCCAGAAAGAGTAAATAAGAAATAAAATTGACTCAATTCATTTTGGCAGCCAACAGATAGAATTCAGTTTATTTCTTTCTGTCCTACAGAATAATGTTGTTGTGTTTTTTAAGCAAAGGGGGAAAAAAACTAGATGAAAGGAATGTGGCAAATCCCAGATCAATTTTTCAATAAATTCTCTGCCTTGTCCAAAAGCAGTACCGAGTTCACATCAGGCATAAGAAAACAAGGATAAACATTAGACAATTGAAAATTTAATCCGTTGTCAATGCCCTTGAAGGCTATGAGGTACTGAGTAACAGCCAGCAGGACTTTGGGAAAACTTTGCAGAGCTCAAGTCAGAATGCAAACATCCAGTCCTCTAATGGGGACGCTCCAAAGAAACAGGATGCATTTGCTCTTGACTTGCAGCAAGTTTTTTATTCCGTCACATGCAAAGTGATAAGGCAGCGATCAAGGCAGCCCCCGGCCCTAGGGTTTAAAATACACCTAAGCTCACACAGTACAATAAGGAACTGTTTATCAACCATTATTTGATACATAATATCTTATGTCTGGATGTGGAGTTTATACATTTATCATTTCTTACACCAGATACACTGACAACTCTCCACTCTACTGATAATTAAAAGAAATTATAAATGTCTTGTGTGTGCAGCATAATTATCACTTTTACCTTACAAAATACAATTTGCTGCCCACACATTACCATCTTATCTGGCCATTTAACTACAGATAATGATCCTTTTATGAATCTAGCCCACAACCTGAAGATTTTCTATCTCATGTTCCTTTGGACCCTTGCAAAAACAATATAGAACGCCTGTGGTGTAAAATTAGGCCTAAACTTAATTATCTTGCAGCCTATTTCCTGAGTTTAATTAACTTTTCTGAGTGGTTTCTACTGCAATGAGAACTAGGCCCATTTGGTATTATTTAGTGTCGTAATTTCTCTTCCCGCTCCGTTCCAAGGACACCACGAGCTCCCTCCAGCCCTAATTGCCATGGCGAATGCAGAGATAGGAGAACTGAAAAACAGCTATAACCAAAATTAAGAAAGCACTGCTTTGCATACTAATGTAAGGATGGAAATCTAGGAGTGTGCTATCTATAATCCCTTCTAGCCTCTGAATGAACTGACTTTAAATATTTAATTATCTTGTTAAGTAAATTCAGATTATAGATTCAAATCCTCGTCATTACAGATCATCGGGCTATTTCAGAATAGAATAAATGGAATAGAATAGAATAAATGGAAGCCAGACCAACAGCCTTTAATAAACTAGAATATGACACACAGTTTATGATGGAAGCTGCTCTCCATCATAAGAGGCTCCTGCTCTGCACTGTGAAAAGACCAGGCGTGACAAGACGTTTCCACCTCTAGAACGTGTGCAGACCCTCCCCGACGAGTCATAGAGTGAATGTGGCCTTTGGAACCCACCCGGTTGATAGCAGTGTAGGCTGTTCATTAAATCGCAGCCATTGGCAAGTTACTCGGTCTCTCACAGCCTAGATTGGCCCATTGTCGAATGCAAGTTAACAGTAAATGCCCCACCGGAGGGTTTCAGTGATGAAAAAGATAACCAGTGAGCTTCCCCTCCCCTCCCCCATAAAATGTTTTAGGGAAGAAAACAGTTTCCCTCCAGGGAATGTTATGGGTTGACTTTTTAATGTGCCAGTATGTTTTACGAATGGCTAAGAGAAGATACAAATAGGAAAACAGACTTGAAGGAGGGGGCCTCTGTTAAGACAGGTAAGAATGAAAAATAAAATTTAAAAATTTTTAATAAAAAATAAAGGAGAGGTTGGAAAGACCTAAATATTATTGGTAAAAATAATAATAATAAATAAATAAAGGCAGTAGAGGGAGGAAGGAAGAGAAAGACAACATAAAACAACCCAGAGGCGGCTCGGTTGGTTAAGCAACCGACCCTTGATTTCGGCTCAGGTCAGGATCTCATGGTTCATGAGCTCAAGCCCTGCATCCGGCTCCACGCTCCACATACTCTCTGCCTCCCCACAGCTTGCTCCCTGCGCTCTCTCTCTCTCACACACACAAAATAAATTAATAAACATTTTAAAAAACAGATATTCTGACATAAAGTACAAGAAAGAGAGCCACTATTTCTAGGACGGTCTGTGACAAAAACCAAGGAGAATTCAGGAAGAACAGAGGAACACCCCTACATCACAGCTAGAATCCATGTCACTCCTCCCTGTTTATCCAAGATCTCGGTGTCGCCCCGCCCAGAGCTTACCTTCATTTTAGCTAGGGCCGAGGAGCTGCTGAAGGATGGAGTTGAGAGATGCTTTAAATCTTTCCGATGCCACCACGTACTTCATGCCTATAACCCCTTCTGCCACTCCTTCACTCATTCTTACTACTGGTCTTGTGGCACAATGGAGATTTTCCTTATTTTACACACATTTTATATCCTTAGTTCTGCAGTGGGGAAGAGCGTCTCACCACTGTCCTGGGTCAGAGGAATGCCTTGACCTGGCTCCATTCAGTGGCTCCTGGGTCCCTCCTTGCCTGGCCATGGGGAATTTCCCTTCCACACCAACAACCATCCATTAACTGTCCAGTCTAGGTGCAAGGGGAGGGAAGATGAGGCATGCTTAACATTATTTTGAGCCATGGGAATGCGCACCCCCGCTCAAGGAAGATGGGACACAGGTTGCCGTCAATAGTGATGGGCAGGCACTGTGGAAGACCACCACATGAGAGCAAAGGAAAGGACAATCACTGTGGATCATTGGCTCAGATGACACAGAATGTGACAACTCTGGCTAACATCAATGCTAAAGGGATGCTTGCAATGATCCTCCCTAAGCTTTCAAGGGTTTTAGTTCAGGCTTTCAAACATTAAGGGGAACATTCTGCTCTTCTGTGCTAAATATCCCATATCTGAGGATGTCAGAATGGAACCGGGCAATGACATGGCCTGAGACCCTGGCATTGTGGTTATTGCTCTTGTTGCGATTTTCACATCCTCTCATGAGCCAGGAAGAATTTCCCTCCACGCATTCATCTTCTTGTGGCTTTCATTCAGAATTTTCAAAACTTTTTAATGTTTATATATTTTTTGAGAGAGAGACAGAGTGCAAGCAGGAGAGGGGCAGAGAGAGAGGCTTCAGGTTCCAGGCTGTCAGCAAAGAGCCCAACATGGATCTTGAACTCACAAACCGTGAGATCATGACCTGAGCCTAAGTCAGACGCTTAACTGACTGAGCCACCCAGGAGCCCCTCATTCAGAATTTTCAAATCGACCTTGTACAGGGAAACAATGCTGAAGAATTAGTCTGCTATCTAATTCCATTCTTCACCAGCAGAGACTTCTGGAAAAGAGAGGGCCTATATTTTTCTCACATTCAGTCCGAATCCATGGCTATCAAAGGCCCTCACGATCTACGAAGTAGTTCCTACTTTACGGTAAAATCAAAATACTTCGTCTTGAGATGAGACTGAAGCGCAGAGGACTTCGTACCTGATGTGCTTCCGCCTGCGTCCCCCTCCCCGGCTGGCCACACACTCTATTGCACAGGCCTTAAATCATCCTGCACACCCTGCTCTTGTACCTGCCAGCATCAGCCACTGTCTAAACGCAGCCAGCAGCTGTTTATTTACAATTAGATCTGCCAGCTGGAAAGCAAACATTCTGCGTTACCGAATCAATCAATGTTACAGGGAGAGAGAAAATCAGGTACAGCATGAAATGGGGGACAGGAACATTACATTATATTGCAGCTGTCCTTGTCCGATGCCATTAGATGTTCTCAGCACCAAGAATTAATATAACCACAGTCTATGATCAGCTGTCTACTAGTCACAGACTGGACACCTAAGAAATACAGCCTGCCAGAGGGAAAGATGTGGGCCCTGGAAGCCCATGGCCCTCATCAGATGACATGAGCAATACTAACCTCAGAGTGGTTCTCTATCAGGGAAACAGGGCACATCCACCTACACTATGTTTATCCATTGTATTTCCTCTCGCATCCAAGTAGCAATTAGAGCTGAGTCACACATACTGATATTGGGCTTCCAAATACAGCCCATGTAGAGTATCGGGGGATGCTTTCTCCTTTTAGAAATCTCAAAGAACGATGAATATCTCCTTTTCATCATAAGGTGAATCAGCACGAGGGATCCTCCCATTTTTAGTGATTTATACCGGTAGTACTGTTCAAGACTTTGATTTGACTGTGCTGTTAATCTACCAACTGAGGCTTGGGGAATTGACACGCTTGCCTGGTTCAGTCCTGAAAACTGGTAAAGCAAAAGGCAGTAACACTCTAGTAGGAATACAGCAACAAGAGCTAACCCATATGATTGATAAAGCTCTTCCCTGACCTGCCTTGTCTGTAGGATTTTTGTTGGGTTGGTGGTACCATTTTTTTTTCTTACATTTATTTATTTTTGAGAGACAGAGTGTGAACAGGGGAGGAGCAGAGAGAGAAAGAGACACAGAATTTGAGGTAAGCTACAGGCTCTGAGCTAGAGGTCAGCACAGAGCCCGATGCGGGGTTCAAACCCACAAACCATGAGATCACGACTTGAGCTGAAGTCAGACACTCAGCCGTCTGAGCCACCCAGGTGCCCCCCCTTTTTTAAATAGCAATTGATGGGAATCAAGATGGGGAAGGAAGGGATACTAGATATAAAACTGGAAGGTCACTAAACATGAAATTCTAGTACACAACCCAGTATTTGAAACCCACAAAAATGCCTTAGGAATGCATTCATACTTGCCCATGGCCCCTAAAAGCCGTTGCAGGCTGTGCAGCATTTGGGGTGAACCCTATAAATGCCCTCCTCTGGCCCTGGTGTGCCATGACCTTGAAGGTTCCCCCTCTGTGTTCTGACTCCTAATGGGAAACTCCGTGGCACTTTGTGTAAACACAGAAGCATCTGCTGCAGCTGAGAACAGCTTATTGAAAAAGTACAGCCAAGCCTGCTACAGACCCCCTCTGCCCTCATTAGAAAATATGCTGGCAGTCAACAGAAGTACAATAAAACTCGGAGAGCTTAAGGAATCAGGAAAAGACAGCAAAGGCCTTTGGGACAATAAATACAACACTCCCAGCCAAGTAGGGGATTTGGACGAGTGGGATTAAGCCATCAGTGGATACAGAGCCTTCGTTAAGAGTTTCCCATTTTCTGAATCCAGGCTTGCCCAGACTCCACCCTTTGCATTGAAATACCTCAATGCCAAGGTGAGTAATCTCCTTTTATACAATCTGGTTCACTTACTGCTGCAAAGTAGCCTTATGAACGCTGAGCTTCCCACAGGGCATAGAAGAAGATATGGTCTCAAAGTCTTCTCAGCAAATGCTGGTGGATAGACTGGAGCTATATGTAGGTAAACTCTATGAAGGCTCAGGCTGAAAGGAAGGCACTCAGATCATTGCAGGACTCTCTAGGTATGAGGGGATAAGGACCTGACCCAAAACGAGATCAATACAAATTCAGAGAATGGTCCCAGTGGTAGGGAGACTGTATCAGCCAAAGGGTGCAAAGTGCGTGGCATTCAGTAGCCTCCCTCTTTCTGGGACCAAATATGAATACTGCAGATTGAGATGAAGCCTCTTCCTCTCTCACGACAGCTCCCCACACATAAGACTTTTTCCAATCTACTCAAACTCACTGTGTTCTCATGGTTCCCTTCATTCTTTGTTTCTTTTGTTTTGCTCCTAGAAGAATCCTTCTTTCCCTCCCACCCTATTATACCCATTTCCATCCCTCCTGACATCCAAGTAACAACATCATATTCGTTTGGGTTGTTTGGGTTAATGTAACACAAATGAGTGCTGGCTAGTTTTATCAAAGAAAAAAAAATGGGTTTTTGGTAGGAAACAGGGTAGTACATAATATGGAAGGGAAGATGAGTGACCAGATCTCAGAAAAGGATGAAAAGCAGAGGAATGCTGGGAACATGGCAGACACTGTCTTCAGAAGCACCAAAGGGATGAGTCAGATCCCCAGGTCACTTTGCTAAGGATGCGATTTCATAGGTGAGATTCCCCCAGACACTGCATGGAAGGTCCTCCATGCTGGTACCAAAGGAGGGCAGACGGGACGCTGGGCAGGCACTCCCAACCGCTGTCCTCCACGCCATACGTGCGAGAGCTGGCACGTGGGCACGTGTGGACAGGTGGCAGCAGCATGCAGCTTAGAGAAATGACTTACCAGGCTCAGCTCTTTTTTTAAATATGTATTTATTTTCGAGAGACAAAGAGAGAGCACAAGCAGGAGAGGAGCAGAGGGAGTGGGAGAGACAGAATCTGAAGCAGGCTCCAGGCTCTGAGCCGTCAGCACAGAGTCTGACAGTGGGGTTGGACTGAGCCACCCAGGAGCCCTCAGGCTCAGCTCTTTAAAGCTCAAGTCCATCCCATTGCGCTTCATTTTATGGTAAAATGCTCCATCATCTGCATTTGGTACATTTTCTTTCTTTCTTTCTTTCTTTCTTTCTTTCTTTCTTTCTTTCTTTCTTTTCTTTCTTTCTAATTCTTTTTATTCTTTATTTATTTTTGAGAGAGAGACAGAGTGTGAGCAGGGGAGGAGCAGAGAGAGCGAAAGATACAGAATCTGAAGCAGGCTCCAAGCTCTGAGCTGTCAACACAGAGCCCGATGCAGAGCTCGAACTCACAAACCGTGAGATCATGACCTGAGCCGAAGTCAGTTGCTCAACCGACTGATGCACCCAGGTGCCCCTTCTTTCTTTCTTTAACACAGAAATCTCCTATTTCAGGGTCTAACTCTCATGCTGAACATTTCCTACTTTTAATTCCCCACTCTGGCCCACTAAGTAATTAATTAATTCTGTTTATCATGAAAATCCAGATAAGGCTATAAGAAAGGTCTCAAAGAAGAAAAGAAAAGAAAGGAAAGGAAAGGAAAGGAAAGGAAAGGAAAGGAAAGGAAAGGAAAGGAAAGGAAAGGAAAGGAAAGGAAAGGAAAGGAAAGGAAAGGAAAGAGAAAGGAAAGGAAAGAAAAGATAAAGGAAAAGTCATTTTTAGCCATACCAATGCTGTCCAATAGAACTTTCTACAATATTGGAAATGTTCTAAATCAAGGCTAACCAAAACAGTAGCCACTGGCTAAACACACCTTAGTCTCACTGGCCCTTGAATGTGACCAGTGAGACTAAGAAACTGAATTGTATTTAATTCCTATTAATTTAAATATAAATCTAAATAGCCAAATGTGGCTAGTAGCTACCATATTGGACAATACAGAATGGATATATAATATCCAAGAAATTCCTTGATCTATTTATTTGGAAACCAGATAGGTTTTATGTCACAATTGTGGGATATTAAAGGCTAAATTAAGTATTTTTCTGAGAAAGTTAAAAGCAATCTTTTACCCTTTGTACAAATGCAGCAAGTTACGCACCTGAACTGTAAACCATCCCCAAGCAAATACACAGAGCTGCAGAAGGTCCTAGGCCTCTAGCTCTGGCTCTCCCTAAGTATGTGACCTTGGGCAAGTCAGGCTTTCTCTTTCAATTCTTGAAATGAAAAGGATCAGGGGCACCTGGGTGGCTCAGACGGTTAAGCAGGTGGCTCAGGTCATGATCTCACAGTTCGTGGGTTCGGGCCCTGCATCAGGCCCTGTGCTGACAGCTAAGAACCTGGAGCCTACTTCGGATTCTGGGTCTCCCTCTCTCTCTGCCCCTCCCCAACTCACACTCTGTTTCTATCTCAATAACAAATAAACATTTTTAAAAAATTAAAAAGAAAAAAAGAAAAGAAAGGGATCAGACTAGATGTTTTCAGGTCCATTTTCCAACACTAACAGCTTTAATTTTTACTTTTGCCCCCTAAAATCTAGAAACCATAGGGCGTGACTACAAACACGAACGGCAACAAGGTGGTAAATGAATGAAACTTGCCTAGTGGGGCCTGGAGCCAATTAAGGAACATATACCCAGGCGACCATACAACTGGAGATTCTCATTTTCTTTTTAATTTTTTAATTTTTAATTTATTTTTGAGAGAGTGAAAGCAAGAGCGAGAGAGAGAGCAAGCAGAGGAGGGGCACAGAGAGAGAAATAAAGCGTCCCAAGCAGACTCTGAACTGTCAGTGCTGAGCCTGATGTAGGCTTGAACTCACAAACTGTGAGATCATGACCTGAGCTGAAACCAAGAGTTGGATTCTTAACCGACTGAGCCACCAAGTGCCCCAGAGATTCTGATTTTTCAAAAAGACCTCAGAAATTCTCTTTTATTGTTGGAAACTAATGCAATTTTTAAGAAAATCTCTGTGGCCGTTGCAAATACTATCCATGAGCATAGTGTGACATCCATTGCCTGTGACGTCATAGCTAAACATCTGGAGCGCTCAGGCTCTATTCCTTTAAGTGACCTTCTCCCCACTTCAGAATTTTCTGACCTCCTCCATAACCCCATATTGTTCTCAGTTTAAACTTATATTTCCAAGCTCCCCTTATAAGCTCCAGACATTAATTAATTAAATTAAATTAAACTTAATTAAAATGTGAGATCAAGCCATACCACCCCAGGATTGTGGAAGTGGCTTTGTTGCCAATAATTAGAACAGACAGAAAAGTGAGCGTAATGTGCCAAAGATAACTGAAGGGTGCCCCGTTTCTCACTTTTCATTTGTGACACAATGAGGGGAGTACGAGGCTTTTGAGATGAAAATTTGTGTGCCGCAGGAAACTTATTCGACATATGCTCCGATAAAAGTGCAAATAATGACTACCTAGAAAATTCTAACCTTTCACTGAAACAGTACTTAAACTTGTCAATTCCACAAATATTGTTGCAGTAAAAGAACAAAAACACCAGATGGCAGCATTATATCATTAAACATTCTCAGTACTTGGAATTGAGGTAATGTTCATAAAAATTGTCTTGGTTCAATTCAGAGCAAGCTATGAGCTTTCTCGATCTCTCCTTAGCTGATTAATTTCTTTTGAATTTATTTTTAATCAGTTATTATTATTCAAAGTCTATTATTATTGTAGCTTAAGTCATTCAACCGGAAATAGGCCTTATGTTTTTACAGTGTTTACTTACCAGTATCTTTGAGGTTAGAAGGTATAAAATTGCATAAGGGGATATTTTAATAAAAATTTTAGTAGCATTCTTGCCTATTATTAATCTATTTGTATTATAAGCTCCTGGAAGTGATGAATGACACATTTTGTGGGTTTTTTGTTTGTTTTTTCAGTTGGTTGGCTGGGTTTTTTTTTTTTTTTACTTTATTTATTTTGAAAGAAAGACAGACAGAAAGAGAAAGAATCCCAAGGAGGTTCCAAACTCTCAGCACAAACTCACAAACCATGAGATCATGACCCGGGCTGAAACCAAGAGTCAGACGCTTAACTGAGGAGCCACCCAGGTACCCCATGAAAAACACCTTTTGTAAGAGAACCCTGGATGGCTAGGACTCATGTTTTGGAGTCTCAGAAGTACTAAACACAGAAAGTGTGTAGAAAATAAGAAACTGTTTTCAAGTCCAGGATTCACAGCTCTGCATGTTTTGGAAATGAAACGCATGTTCAAATCTCAACTGTAGCGCTTAAAAATCTGGCCCCCAGCGGCGCGAGAATTAGAGTCTCCTCCCCCAGCTCGCCTTCACCCACTCATCCTCACTTGTTCTCAGTTTGCCACTGAAAATGGCCATCTCCTTGCAATTCAAAACACAACATACAGTTTACCATAATAAAAGATTGTGGGTGTGCGTGTGTGCGTAGACAGATGGATATCCAGAAAGGTTCTAATAATTTTCAATTGTGTCATAAATGTCGTCAGTTCTTTTTTTTTAACATTTATTTATTTTTTATTCAGAGAATCACAGAGTACAAACAAGGGAGGGGCAGAGAGAGAGGGAGACACAGAATCTGAAACAGGCCCCAGTCTCTGAACTGTCAGCACAGAGCCCAATGCGGGGCTCGAACCCAAGAACTGGGGGATCATGACCCGAGCCGAAGTCAGATGCTTAAGCAACTGAGCCACAAGGTGCCCCAGTTCTTTAAAAAACAAAACAATTGTGCATACCTTTGTCGATCGCGGGCCCCTCCCCCTTACACAATTCCATCTGGCTCAAGTCTGGCCTAAGAACCTGGGGATCCACTGTTGGGAACAGCAGTGCCAAGGCCAACAGCCAGGTCTTCAACCTGTTTGACCCTGAGGGCTCCCTCCCAAAGTAACACCTCTCAAAATGGAAGAAAAACCTGGCCCATCTCTATTCATGGAGGAGACACAGAAGCAACTTCCGGGCAATTTCAGAATAGCCTGATCGCTGTAACCATGAGTTCCAAAATAAGAAAGCAAATCTGATACAAACTAGGCAATATCTTAATTGCAAAGGCAAAACATACCTCTCTTTCCTTCTTTTTTTTCTTTCTTTTCATTTCATGAGACAAGAGGCTAATATATTGAATCACTCCAGACCTTAGCAACACTGACCAGCCCTAGAGAACCTTCCAAGAACATGAAGGAAGTTACAGACGCTCTCCACACACAGAAAATGTTTGCAGGCAGTGAACCTAGAAATACACAATTTTAGAAGAGTTGGGGATCAGGGACCCACACTTGCTCCCAGTGTGAAGAAACTTTGCTGCTTCTGACCTTCATTATCTGTGAGAACCGTGCTGTGCACAGAGAGGAGATGACAGAACACGGTAAGTCAAGCAGAATGTGACTGACAAATACCCACTTCCTGGCAGGTTGTTTGCCACTTTCGCTTTATTTTGTATTGTTCTGCTTTCCCCACACAAGGCCTGGAGGGGATCTGTGGGGTGTCTGAGAACCAGAGCAGAAACTATATCCAGAGGAGTCACAGGGATGAAAGGTAGAGCAGGGGAAATACAGACCATGGTATTGTAACAGGGGCGAATGGTGAGAGATGGAGACCACACTGTGGTGAGCACCGCACAACCTGTAGAACTGTGAAATCACAAAGGTATACCCCTGAAACTAATGCAACATCATGTGTTAACTGTACTTCAACAGAAAAACTAAACTAGACAGGGGCACCTGAGTGGCTTATGGCTCAGGTCATGATCTCATGGTTTGTGAGTTCGAGTCCTGCATTGGGCTCTGTGCTGACAGCTCAAAGCCTGGATCGTGCTTCAGATTCTTTGTCTCTCTTTCCCTCTGCCCATTCCCTGCTCGTGCTCTGTTTCTCTCACTCTCAAAAATAAATAAACATTTAAAAAATGTTTTTAATCTAAACTAAACAATGAATGAATGAAGAAAGCTGAGAGGGGGAGGAAGAAAGGTAAATCATAACTGGAAACTCAAGTAAGAAAGCCAAGATAAAGTGCCAGACTCTCAAATTTTGGTGGTGGGCAAATAAATTGGACCACACTTTCTCTACAAGGCAATTTGACAATCTACCAAGTGATTTAAAATTCTGCACATGCCTTGACCTGGCACTCCCACTCAGAGAAATTTATCCTAAGGAAATAATTATGCCTGTGCAGGTGGTGTAGCCAAAAGGGTAGACATTACAGTGTTGTCTATAATTGAAAAAATGGAAATAAACTGCCTGACAATGTTGGAAATGTTAAGCCAGCTATGGTCCTTTCATTAAGCAAAATAAGATTCAACCTTTCATATTAAAGGTGACTGATGAGATTGGAATGTTTAATATATTAAGTGGGAAAAGCAGAATCTAAAATAGTTTCTGAATGATTCTATTTTGATAATAACTATTTTGATAACATACCCCAAAATGCTATCTCAAACTGGCTAATAATAATGCCTTAGATTATATAATTATGGTATTTTGTCCCTTTTTCCCTTTGATTCTCATTATTTCTCATCTGTATTCTTCTGTAATAAATTCTATAATAAATACATATTGCTTCAGTAATGAAAATAAGTGTGTTCCAGGGGTGCCTGGGTGGCTCAGTTGATTAAGGGTCTGACTTTGGCTTGATTTCGCAGTTTGTGGGTTGGAGCCCTGCTTCGGATTCTGTGTCTCCCTCCCTCTCTGCCCCTACCCTGCTCATGCTCTCTTGCTCGCTCGCTCTCTCTTTCTCTCCTCCCTCCCTCAAAAAGAAACACTAAAAAAAATTTTTTTACATATGTCCCAAACATGAATAGAGTCTGACGATCCTTGATCATTAAGATCAGAGGCCAAAAAGTACATTTGGAAAGCGAGAGAGGTAGGTACTTGCCAAATATGAGAATCAACAAGAAAACTAAAACCAAGATGGCATCTATTACAACATAGCAAGGCTTCCAGGTAGCAGCCAGCCCCCCAAAGGAGAAATCCATGAGCCACAGGGTCCACAGCAGGGAACAGAGATGCTACAGTAAATAGGTGAGGTGACACACCCACCCAACCCCCTCTTCTCTCTTGATAGAGAAACGTTTTATATAAAACTGGTAATGAGATAAATCCAAGTTTCTAGAGCTTTATAAAAAGTGGCTCCACCAAATCATGGAAAGAGCCTAAATGTCCATCAGCTGATGAATGGATCAAAAAGATGTGGTTTATCTATACAATGGAATACTCCATGGCAATGAGAAAGAATGAAATCTGGCCATTCGTGGCAACGTGGATGGAACTGAAGGGTGTCATGCTAAGTGAAATAAGTCAGGCAGAGAAGGACAGATACCATATGTTTTCACTGATAGGTCTAACAGGAGAAACCTAAGAGAGGATCATGGGGAGGGGAGGGGGTAAAAATAGTTGAGAGGGAGGAAGGCAAACCATGAGAGACTCTTGAATACTGAGAATAAACTGTGGGCTGATGGGGAAGGGGGTGATGGGCATGGAGGAGGGCACTTGTTGGGATGGGCAGTGGGTGTTATATGGAAACCAACTTGACAATAAACTATAAAAGAAAAAAAAAAGCGGGGCTTCAGGGGCACCTGGCTGGCTCAGTGGGTTTAGTGTCCGACTTTGGCTCAGGTCATGATCTCGCAGTTCATGGGTTTGAGTCTCGCATCAGGCTGTGTGCTGACAGCTCAGAGCCTTGGAGCCTGCTTCGGATTCTATGTCTCCCTCTCTCTTTGCCCTCCCTGACTTTCACATTCCCTCTCTCTCTCTCTTTCTCTGTCTCAAAAATAAATAAACATTTAAAAAAATTTTTTTTAAGTGGCTCCAAATGTCCTAGCCTGGTACAAAGAAAATGTTGATGTTCTCATCCACATGCCTGCCCTAGACCAGAGACAACTGTCTCATGCATAAAGGAGAAACCTGCACCCTTTCCTACCTAAAAAGATTAATAGCAGCCTCCAGCTTTTCGTCAATGGTGGATTTTAAAAAGAGACTTTGTTTCACAGAATATTTGAACTTGTTCCTTTGTAAGTGTGAGCACTTTTAACTCAGACACATGTTAAATCTCAAAATACGCTCCTTAGATTTGTGGGCATTCAATGATTTTTTTTCCCCCTTTTTTGTCCTGTAATCTACGTTTCCAGTCCTATCTGCCATTCCACAATGGACTAAAGTGCTCTATGACCTCATCTCCAAAGCACGGAATTCTGGAGAGCCTGATCCACAAACCCATCAATGACCATCTCTTTTTTTTTAAAAAATTGCAAATTCCCTATTTGCATGACTTAAAGACCATCCTTTGGGACAATATTAGCTGGGACCCAAACCTCAATGTCAAAGTTATAGGTATTTGGACTTACATTTGGAGTTTCCATTTGGCAAAAGTAATAAAAACCCAATTTTCATTTATTTGGAATTCCTTCCTTTTCATTGATTGTATCTCAATTTGGGGGAGTTTACAGAAAGCTGAGGCCTTGAGAAGTGTGCTCCCTGGTCCTCGGCTCATCACTGATAGAGGTTTCCCCCAGGCTGCACCCAGCCGCCCCACGGGCTGAGAGAAGTCACACCTCTCTGTGTATAGAAGTCCAACAAAATTGTGCCCATGGCTGTTTTCTGAAACCAGACACCAAGGGGTCTATCCAAATGTGATGAGTTCAGTGTGTGTTGGTGGGAGAGTGTGGAGAACAGCTGACTTCCCAATGTGATGAGTTCAGTGAGTGAATCTCTAGCCTCGAAAAAAAAAATAAATCATTCTGCAGATTCTGCAATTGTAAACTGTCTGTTCCTTCCTGGCCGGCTGGGCGGTCAATCATCGCGGGTTCCTGAGGGAGGGAGTAAGAACAGGGCAGGGCAGGGAGCACAGAGAGTGAAGGCAAGACAAGCGTTTCTGATCAAGCCTCAGTTTATTGAGAAAATACCCACACCTATATAGGGTTTAGGGCGGGAAGCTGACCTAGATTGGTTGCTAGGAAACAGGGTCAAGTGATTTTTAGGAAAAGGGGAAACCGAAACTGAAATTTCAAACACAGCATCTAAAGGATCGGTAAGAGAGCCCAGACTTGCAGGCTGCAACGCTGGGCAGGGGAGCAATTGACACCACATAAGCCTAAATGCGGTTGATCTTTTGTTCTACTGGCTTCTCCAGTCTGGCTGTCTCCAGTCCCTGAATCGGGAATAGCACTTCCCTAGCCAATCTTTGTAATTCAGGTAGCTCCCCTCAGGGAGTGACATTTCCTGCCTGTAAGCTGCCAATTGGCTGAATCTTTGCAGCTTCCCACAGTAAACTATCAGTTTTCTTTTCTTTTTTTTTTTAATGTTTTATTTATTTTTGATACAGACAGAGACAGAGCATGAGAGGGGGAGGG
>NC_043705.1:18714208-18786663 GCF_006229205.1 Suricata suricatta
TAACACTATGCTCTTCATTAGACAGTATTGTGCCTCTTTCTCCCGTCAATCTAAGCTGCAGCAGATGGCCAGTCAGTGCAGGCTGTCCTGTATTTCCCTTGTGTGGATGGAGCATACTGTCACGAGTAGGAGCTCTGAACTATGAGCGCTGGATTTGAATACCAGCTTTGCCGCTTACTAACAGGGTAATCTTAGCCAAATGACTTGTGTTCACTATGTCTTAGTTCCCCTTCTGTAGAATAAGGTAATAATAGCACCTGTCACATCGAGTTGTTTAAAGGATTAAATGACAGGATGTACACCAAGCACGCCGAAAGGTGTGTCCTCCAAATACAGGCTCTTTCTAAGACTTCCACAAATTCAAATCATAAATCAGCCCATTCTAAAGTGAATCATATTTTTTCTCACACTATTCTGTGAGAGTACTATGTGTTTATGTAGTTTTCTTAGGTTTTTGGAGGGGAAAGGGGTCATGTTTGTTTAGCATCAAATGCCTAGTGGCTAAACCAGCAAAATCTTTAGACATACACACAAAAAATTATGAAAATGTTAAAACCTTGTGAATGAACTCAAATTCTATATTACACTCAGATTCCAGATTAGTATACCAACCAAACTTCTAGTTCTGGAGGTAAATAAAACCTCATCTTAAGAAATCCTGGGGCACATGGGTGGCTCAGTCAGTTAAGCATCCAACTTCGGCTCAGGTCATGATCTCGCAGTCTGTGAGTTCAAGCCCCAGGTCAGGCTCTGCGCTGACAACTCAGAGCCTGGAGTCTGGAGCCTGCTTCAAATTCTGTGTCTCCCTCTCTTCCTGCCCCTCCCCCACCCATGCTCTGTCTCTCTCAAAAATAAATAAAAACATTAAAATATTTAAAAAGAAATCTGACCACCAGAATTCACTCTCTCTAGATGGTAATGTCCATACATACCAAGACTGACTAAATATAAAAAGAAAACCATAAAAAGGAAAAGTCCAAAAATTGTACCTGTTCTTCTTTAATGGCACATTGCCAGAGAACAGTCCTCATGTAGTTTATAGAAAGTGTGCCAGGAAGGTGAGGAGGGCTTGCCCTTTCTACAAAGAATTATAATTTGCAAGATACATTCCTTCGATATTATGGACACTGACTATTTCACGGAGGCAAGACAGAATGTTAGGGTTTTGTCCTTCCCAAACATCCCATGAACAAGTCACTGATCAAGTACTCCTTAGCCCGGTAGCTAGATGTGTGTTGATTTAAAATCCTTCCAAAGATAACTCTCTCCACTGTGAACAGGCTTTCTTAGCCCTGAGCATTTCATTCATCATCCTTAGCTTTTGCTGGAAAAAAAAAAAAGTTGGCTGCTCACCTCTCTCTAAAGATCAGATCCACTGTGTTCAAGACAAATTGCTTCCTTCTTAGAGCTTTAAAAATATGTTTACTTCTAAGTCCTAATGAAGATATATTACTTCAAAAGCCACAAAGTAAAGGTCCCAGATACGGCTTTTGAGCGAATCCCAAGAAAGGTTGTTAGGTTGTGGGCGTAAGAGGCTTCTGCTGCCTTGAATCAATCCCTTCAAGTGTCCTCCAAGCTCCCTTCAGCCTGTGCTACTAGTAGCCTGGGAGGGTCAGAGAAGGGCCATCCACCGGAAATGACTTGCACCCTGACAAAGAACAACGGGATGATTCTTCTTCCCTTAAAGGAGAAGGATCCTACATTCTTTTCACACAATATGCTCAGAGGGGAAGACCAAAATGGCAGCAGAAAATGCTCCTCACAAAATATGTAATAACAATTTTCTGTACTTGAGCCCTTAGAAAGCAAGTGGTTAAGCACCTTTTACCAGCAGACTAGGAGATTCTCAGAAAGATGTCTACGTGCAGAAGAACAAAGACACCACTTTGAAGGACAGATACTAGCTCCCTGTTTCCCCAGAATCTCAAAATGAGGCACCTTCTCGTCTTTATGGAATAACAAGGGGGAAATGAGGTATGAAGATCTTGAGCAACTTTCAAAAGACCACTCAGCAAGACAGTGGCAGATCACCAGGAAAACTGTTTCCTGACTCTGGTAGGTACTTCTCATTTTCTCCAGCACAAGAACTGATCCTGGTGCCCAACTACTAGAGAACCACAGTAACAAAATTTTTCTTGTTAAGAAAACCAACTGAAAATGTAATGAGGAAAAGCAAAATATCACCTGCACACACATCTTTATCCTCAAGATACTTCAAGCCACAATAACCTCTCCTGACTCTGGAAAGCAGATTCAGGTCGAGTGGTTTAGTAAGAAGAGCCAGGTGAAGTCTGCTTTTCTACCTCGACTTCAACCAGAAGACCTGCTTAAAGGGTCCATGATTTTTAATTTTGTTAATAATCTAGGGGAACCCAATACCTTTAAAAATGAAGGAACCACCTCAAAAAAATTAAAAATAGAACTACCCTACAACCCAGGAATTGCACTACTAGGTGTTTATCCAAGGGATTTAAGTGTGCTGCTTCAAAGGGACACATGCACCCCACTGTTTATAGCAGTGCTATCAAGAATAGCCAAAATATGGAAAGAACCCAAATATCCATTGATGGATGAATGGATAAAGAAGATGTGGTATATATATATATATATACACACACACATACATACACAATCAAAAAGAATGAAATCTCGCCATTTGCAACTACGTGAATGGAACTGGAGGGTATTATGTTAAGTGAAATTTGTCAGAGAATGACAAACATCATATGACTTCATTCATATGAGGACTTTAAGATACAAAACAGATGAATATAAGGGAAGGGAAGTAAAAATAATCTAAAAACAGAAGAGATTCTTAAATATGGAGAACACAAAGAGGGTCTTGGAGACACTGTGGGTGTGGGCTAAATGGGTAAAGGGCATTAAGGAGTCTATTCCTGAAATCACTGTTGCACCATATGTTAACTAACTTGGATATAAATTAAGAAAATAAATAAGTTATTAATAAAATAAAATAAAAATGAAGGAACCAAAGCAAAGAGAAGTTAAGTAACTAGAGAGAAGTAGTAGCAAGAGAATGAGGGGTGGAGATCAACATGTAAACCAAGGAACCAATGTCTGAGGTTTAAAGAAGAAAAGGAGGTGAAGTTACATGACCCTAGGACCCAGGAGGGTAAGCACTTTCAAGAGATAATTCCCCATAAGCACAAATTACAAACCCGAAGTGGGCTTTGTTGACAGACTTAATGTTGGTCCTTCTTCCTTGGAACCTTATTTTCTCGGAACAGTGAAATGAAAAATGGCAGCATGATTATTGGCCTCTTTCATCCCAAATACATTTATCTTGCTGCAAATTACTTCAGTGATTCTATTCCTTTTCTTCTCTTTCCATGCTATCTCCCTCCTCCTTCTCACAGCTACCTCTTCAAACCCCAACCCTTCTATGAGTTTCGTTTTGAGTCGGTAAAACCAATTTGGCCCCACACAACTGCATGTAAGTTGTCTTATCCAAAAGCACCGGTTACATCTTGAGCTTGTGGGCAATTTTACTTTGTGAAAGACTCTAAAAAGAATACTTAAAATAATACAAAAAGTAATATAAGACTATTAGCCCCCTTTATATAATGATAACAGTGGAACAAGATGACATGAGGGATCCTAGAGCTCGAAGGGTCCTTAAACAGGCCATTCAAATCACCACCCCCTTCACAGAGCAACAGCCTGAGGCTCTGACAAGAAACAGTTCAATTATCCAGAGATAATTCAGTTATCCAGAAATAAACTTTAACACAAACTTTTTTAATATATTTTATTTTTTTTATAGTTTATTGTCAAGTTGGTTTCTATATAACACCCAATGCTCATCCCAACAAGCGCCCTCCTCCATGCCCATCACCCATTTTTTCCCTCTCCCCCTCCCCCATCAACCCTCAGTTTGTTCTCAGTATTTGAGAGTCTCTTATGGTTTGCCTCTCTCCCTCTCCTTAACTATTTTTCCCCTGCCCCTCCCCCATGGTCCTCTGTTAAGTTTCTGTTAGACCTATGAGTGAAAACATATGGTATCTGTCCTTCTCTGCCTGACTTACTTTGCTTAGCATGACACCCTCCAGTTCCACCACATTGCTGCAAATGGACAGATTTCATTCTTTCTCATTGCCATATAGTATTTCATTGTATATATAAACCACATCTTCTTGATCCATTCATCAGTTGATGGACACTTACATTCTTTCCATGATTTGGCTATTGTTGACAGTGCTGCTATGAACAGTGGGGTACATGTGCTCCTGTGCATCAGCACTTCTGTATCCCTTGGGTAAATCCCTAGCAGTGCTATTGCTGGGTCATAGGGGTGTTCTATTTGAGGAACCTCCACACTGTTTTCCAGAGCGGCTACACCAGTTTACATTCCCACCAACAGTGTAGGAGGGTGCCCGTCTCTCCACACCCTCACCAGCATCTATAGTCTCTTGATTTGTTCATTGTAGCCACGCTGACCAGTGTGAGGTGGTATCTCAGTGTGGTCTTGATCTCTATTTCCCTGATGATGAGTGATGCTGAGCATTGTTTCATGTGTCTGTTGGCCATCTGGATGTCCTCTTTTGAAAAGGGTCTGTTGATGTCTTCTGCTCATTTCTTCACTGGATTTTTTGTTTTTCGGGTGTGGAGTTTGGTGAGCTCCTTGTAGATTTTGAATACTAGCCGTTTAACCAATAGGTCATGTGCAACTATCTTTTCCCATTCCTTAGGTTGCCTAATAGTTTTATTGTTGGTTTCCTTTGCAGCGCAGAAGTTTTTATTTTGATGAGGTCCCAAGAGTTCATTTTTGTTCTTGATTCCTTTGCCTTTAGAGATGTGTCGAGTAAGAAATTGCTGCGGTTGAGGTCAAGGAGGCTATTTCCTGCTATCTCCTCAAGGGTTTTGATGGTTTCCTGTCTCACATTCAGGTGCTTCATCCATTTTGAGTTTATTTTTGTAACACAAACTTTAAATAAATTTGTTCACCAGCCTTCTCTTGTCAGTTAATAATCCCATTTCCACATTCTGTTCTTATATTTTTATATTCTATTTGTTTTCTTTTGACCCTTCTATATACTGGCCCTGCAAATCCCCCTCTCATCCTGAAATGCCAGACTACCCACTAGGCTTTAATAGGGTCTGAATATGAATAAGAACATTTTTCTAAGCTCCTCCATACTATATTCTTTTATTCTTTAAGTTTATTTATTTATTTTGAGAGGGAGAGCAAGCACATGGGTATACAAGCAAGGGAGGGGAAGAGAGAGAGGAGAGAGAGCGAGAATTCCAAGCAGCCTCAATGCCATCACTGCAGAGCCTGGCACAGGCCTCAATCTCACGAATCATGAGTTCATGACTTGAGTTGAAATCAAGAGTTGGAAAAAAAAAAAAAAAGAGCCAGATGCTTAACCGACTGAGCCACCCAGGTGCCCCTATTTCCTTTAAACAGGTTATCAAAAGCTCTCTTGGTGTTTGATGTTTTCAATACAGTGAACAATCACGTCATAAAATTTATAAAATTAACTTTTGTTACAGGTAATTCTGAAATTTAACATACTGAAATTTTTCCTACTGTTTCATGAAATTATATGCATTTAAAACATAAATTATTTTTATTCCATTATGAAGATGTTTATTAGGCAATTATCAAATAATCTCATAAATACCAGTGCCATACTCTGAAAATGAAAATACCTGTTCCTTCTCCCTTACAAAATAACCTCAAATTCGCAAAAAAATTTTTTCACCAGTTTAAAACAGAACTCATTAGGGGCCCTGCAGGGTTCAGTCAGTTGGGCATCTGACTTTGGCTCAGGTCATGATCTTACGGTTCATGGAATTCGAGCCCTGCTTCAGGCTCTGTGCTGACAGCTCAGAACCTGGGTCCTGCTTCAGATTCTGCATCTCCCTCTATCTCTGCCCCACCCCCACTCACACTCTGTCTCTCTCTCTCTCAAAAACAAACATTAAAAAATAATACCAAATAAATAAAAATAAAAATAAAATAGAACTCATTTGAAATACATTTACTATAGTTTTCAAAAGAGATTAACTAATTCATTCCAGTGAATCTGGAAAAAAAAATTTTTTAATCTAAGCTTTTTCCTACATCCTTCCACTTAGGGAAGGGTAAGTCAACCTGTCACAGATTTAAAATATTTATCAGGATATTTACCATGTAAGAGAGAGAGTAGGTGTGTCTGGTCAGCACATGAGTAGTCTGAATTCTGGTTTTGTTTTTGTGTGTGTTTTTTTAATGTTTACTTATTTTTGAGAGAACATGAGCAGGGGAAGTAAGAAGAGAGGGGGACAGAGGATCTGAACCTGGCTTCGAGCTGACAGTAGAGAACCTGATGCAGGGCTTGACCTGAGCCAAAGTTGGACACTCAACCCCCTGAGCTATGCAGGCGCTCCTGAATTCCAGTTTTAAAAACCAATTCCAGATATAAGAGGACATGCAAAGTTCATTTCATTGACTACTAAAAGATACTGTAGTAAATTAAAAGGGGTCTTAAATTACTTTAGCTCTTTCCATTAAGAGATTAATTCCCCTTCCCCACAACTGAGTCACCTAGCCATTGCTTTGACCAAGAGAATGAGGCAGATGTGCCGAACATGACTGAGCTCAGGCTTCAAGAGTCTCGCAACTTTGCTGCCCCACCAGCACCCCCTCGCCCCCCCAGATCTACTGTCTCCAGAGGAGAGAGCGTGTGACTGGGAAAGACAGTATGCAGAGCAAAGACAAGCTGTCTATGCCGCAGCCCCTGATGGTGATGGGTAGTTTTTCACTTCAACCTGACCAGCCTCATAGGTGCCCAGATAGCTAGTCAAACACGTCTTGGTGTGTCTGTGTGTTTCTGGATGAGATCAGCATGTGACGTAGTGGACTGAGTGAAGAGATTGGAGGTCACCAATGTGGGCAGGCAGCATCGAATCTGTTAGAACAAAAAGGGGAAGGACAAACGAACTTCTCCTTCTTTTTGAGCTGGGATGTCCATCTTCTCCTGCCCTCAGACCTGGGAGCTCCTGGTTCTCAGCCTCCAGGCTTGGCCTGAGTTATACCACCAGCTCTGTGGCTTACAGATAGCCTTCATAACTGCCTGTGCCAAATCCTGTAACAAATCTCCTCATGTATACCTAGATACCGTAATCCTGGGTTTGTGAGCCTAATTCTTTCCAGAAACATGCTTGTAATCCAAAGCACTTGTCTATCAAAGCAAATGTCTTTCTATTCTTTTTTCTTATCAAAGCGAATTTCAAGGACCCTTGGCTCCGTTGTGATCATGTGACATTCAGTCACACATACTACTCCTATGGCAAGACATCGCTCGTTCATCAAGTTAAAATGCATTTAAAATGTTTGCTCGTCTTGCGGAACACTCGCAGAACAAGTTACTCGCAATCCAAGGCCTTACTGGAAATCGTTCTGTTTCTCTGGAGAACCCTGGTGGATATGCCGACCAGCAAGCCTGCAGAGAGAACAACCAGTTGCATCTCCCCAGGTAAGAGCAGCAGAAAGAAATGCTTAGGTGAGCCCAGTTCAACTTCATGAACAGCAACAAAACAACTGGTCATTTCAGCTGCTAAATTTGAGGGAGGTTTGTGACAGAACAACACAAAACCAAGATAGGGGCTCAGAGCCCATTTCATGATGGAACAATCCAACTCGGGAAGGAAAACAGGCTAGTACGTTGGGGGGTTACTATCTGGTCTCCTACTTCAAATTTCTACTGTATTTTTCTACCGAATTTAGTCCCAACTTATTTCAAATTGGAGCAACTATAATTAACACCTAGTATGTGTCTCTGAACCCCTTTACTTCCCAAACCAATCCAATCTCCCTGTTACTACCAAAATATCTAGGATCCTAATTAGAAATCTCCCTGCCACTACCCTTCCCTTCAAATACACTTCCGCACTCGGGATAAAGTTCTGAGCCCACCCTTCATAACCCTTCATGAGATGCACCCCAAAACAGAAGTGACAGCAGTTTTGACCCACTGGCTCCCTGCCCCCCGATCAAGGGTTGCTCCCAGATGTGCTGACCTCCCCTATGCTTCCAAGCTGGGCATATGTCACAACCTAGAAAGTTCCCAGTGGCATGTGCAGCACCAAAGGAAATCCTGGGGCATTAGGTGAGGCACTTGAAGAGGGACCTTATCACCCTAAAATGAGTGGAAGCCTCCATGGAACTGTCCAATAGTCACAGCTGGAATCTGAGGACAGCCAAACACGTGTGAATCAATGTGCCAGGTCTTTAAAATTTTTTAATGTTTATTTTTTTGAGAGAGAGAGAAAGAGACAGAGAGACAGAGAGCATGAGCAGGAGAGGGGCAGGTGGGGGAAAGAGAGAGAATCCCAAACAGGGTCTGCTCTGACAGGCAGAGCCCAGCAGGCAACTTGATCTCAAGCACTGTGGATCATCACCTCATCTAAAATCAAGAGTTGGGTCGTGTAACCAACTGGGCTCTGTAGGTGCCCTAAGTACCTGCTATTCTGAGTCTAGGGTTATATCTGAAGATCCATTTCCTTGGGAATCCCTTAGAAAGCCTTAAATAAAAGGTCTTCTGGGAGGGTAACCTGAGTGGCTCAGTTACATCAGACTCTTGATTTCAGCCAGGTCACGATCTCACAGTTGTGGGATCAAACCCCACGTGGGATCAGTCCCCCTGTCGGGTTCCAGGCTGAGTGTGGAGCCTGTGTGAGGTTCGCTCTCCCTCTCCCACTGCCCCTCTCCCCAACCAGTGCTCTCTCTCGCTCTCTCTCTAAAATAAATAAATAGGTCAATCCAATTACTTACTTAATTTTTTTTAATTTTGCTTAAAAAAAAGGTCTCCTAGGAAGGCTTTGCAAAGCCTGAACCTCTATGAATTACTGGAGCTTCTTCTTTCAGACACTGTTGCCTCAATTAAACCTATGTGTGGCCAGGATGTTCTTTCTAGAACAAATTTACTGCAAGACAACCAGAAACACTGCTAGAGCCACTTGATGTATGATCATTTTTTAAAAGAGCAAACTAAAAATTCTACTGTATCACCTGGGAAACCAGTTTCCAAAACTCTGATGCCTAAGCCCACGTCAAAACCACAGGATTCTGAAATCTATAGGAATGAGGCGTATGTGCACAAGCTCACTGTGTGATTCTGAGACACACCAGAAGGTCTGAGAAAAAAAGACAGGTCTGTAAAACAGGCTTCATTCACCACCAGGTGGCGCCAGAATTTCAAAGATGAAAATTTCTACTGCATACATTTCCTTTCGAGTGAGTATACAGAGTATTTCCCATTTTTCACTCTCCTCCACATCTCTCCAACTTTTAGAAAAGGGGTATACCACGCCAAAATAAATATTCCGCTAATTATTAATGTGGCACATTTTGATTATAACAGTCTCGTTCTTCAGGGACCTTGCAGGGGGCTATTTCACTACCACCACCTCCATCCCCCACTTTCCCGTAGCATCCCTCCTTTCTGAGTGCAATGTTTGGAAGATTAATCTACTGGTCTCTACAGCAAGGAGTGATTGGACAAAAAAGAATTACATGACGAGTTCCCAAAAGCCATATTTAACTATTTGTAGTTTTGATCTCTACCCTTTCCCAAAAACCATGACTTCAAAAATACACCAGATACTCTGGTTTCTCTTCAGATTGTATAAATCTTTCGCCTTTTACAAAAATACACCAGAATCACCAGTTTATCTTTTCCAAACACCCAATGCCTCACTGTGGAAGTACCTGACAACTTCTTAACAGTTTTGTCCTTCCTTCTGTCTCAGAGGTTTTACACATTAAAAAATCCCATGCAGATAATAATCTCATTTAAATTTTTTCTGGGACCGCCTGAGTGGCTCAGTCTGTTAAGCGTCTGATTTCGGTTCAGGTCATGATCTCAAGGTTTGTGAGTTTGAGCCCCAAGTTGGGCTCTGTGCTGACAGCTCAGAGCCTGGAGCCTCCTTCAGATTCTGTCTCCCCCTCTCTTTGCCCCTCCTCTGCTCATACTCTGTCTATCTGTCTCTCAATAATAAAAACGTCCCAAAAATTTTTTTTTAATTTTTTTTCTGAATACATGACACCTGGATGGTTCAGTCTGGTCGAGCAACTCTTTTTTTTTTATTTTTATGTCTTTATTTTATTTTGAGAGAGACACACACACAGAGAGAGTGGGGGAGGGGCAGAAAGAGAGGGAGACACAGAATCCAAAGCAGGCTCCAGGCTCTGAGCTGTCAGCACAGAGCCTAATGCAGGGCTCAAACCCACAGACTGTGAGATCATGACCTAAGCCAAAGTCGGCCACTTAACCGACTGAGCCACCCAGGAACCTGAAGCAACTGACTCTTGATTTCCTCCTGGGTGGTGATCTCATGGCTGTGGGGTCGAGCCCCGTATCCGGTTCCAAGATGGTAGTGTAGAGCCAGCTTGGGATTCTCTCTCTCCCCCTCTGCCCTCCCCCACTCACGTGTGCATGTGTACCCTCTCTCTCTCTCAATAAATAAACATTAAAAATTTTTTTCGGAAAAGTACTTGTTTGAAATCTGCTTGAAAACACTGTGTGTAGCCTTACGTGTGTTTAATTATTTCTAAATGTGCACTGAACAGAAATGGCTGGACAGATGAGCAAGACAAATAACATTTATTTTATTAACCCTACAAATATCTACTGAACCACTTTATGTACCAGGCACTGTGATACACACTGGCAGGAGATACGAGGTTGAAACAACAGAAAATTGGAATCTCTCATGGACTTACCTTCTAGATGAGAGAAACATAGAGGGAGGTAGCAAATAAACTAATAGAATAATGAAAGAGTGAGGCACCCTGAGGCGTTAACATTTGAACCTAGAATAAAGGATGGTGAGAAGAGCCATCCAGGCAGAGGGCGGAGGGAGTGCAGCAGGCTGGGGTGGAACAAGCCTGGTACATTGCAGATCAGGAAAGAAACCAGCGTAGGGAAGGAAGCATCGGCCAAATAAGTTGGAGACATGAGCAAGGCCAGTGCCTGCGACTTAGATTTTTTTTTTTTAGTGATTTAACTAAAAATCACTAAAATTATCAGAAGGTCATAAGGAGCAAAGTAACATGGTCTAATTTTTTTATTTCTTTATTTTATGGAACAGAACACTTAGTTACATCAGCTTCCCATCAACATACTAGTCATTTAATGATGATTATATTGGCCATTTGTCCATTGGTTGGCAGGAGGCTCTTCCACTGAAGGCTCCCATGGTTTCCAATGTATCATTTTTCCTGCCAGACTTAGTTCATTTCCAGCCTGAAGAAAGAATCACCTCTTCTAGTTGGCCACCCTGAAGTTGGTCTTCTAATTTCTTAACATCTGGTTCTACTTTAACCAGACTCAACTTCTCATTTGTAATCCATTCTATTTACTTTCTATATGCTGCATTTTTAGGAATGTGCTCAAGGACATCAAGAATCTTTGTGTATGATATGCTTAGCCTCTCATGTGGACTCTCACATACAGCCACTCCCACAAGGTCAGTGGTCTTCCTCAGCACACCCGCCAGGACAGTGCCTATATTTATGTCAGAGCATGTTGGCTCCTGACTGCAGAGGGAACACAAGTGGAAACAGAGGGAACAAATGGGAATATAGTGCTAACTTTCCTCATAAGAGACGATGTAGTGTGACCAGAAACACATATGGAAATGGAGAGAAGTGGTCACATTCTAGATATGTCTTGCAAGAGCGGACTGGCTGATGCACCACACATGGGGAATAAGGGCATGAGAGACATGAATATCTAAACTGCTGTTTGATCAACCAGGTAGACAGGGAGGCCGATTACTAAGGGGTAAGTGGGCAAGAAGAATTTGGAGGAAAGCTCTGAATTTAAAATGCTGGCTTGGTCACACTACATTTGAGATGTTTATTTAATACAGGAACAGTCAAGGGAAAATTATGAGATTTCATAGTCATCAGTCATCACCACATCATAAGAATAGTATTTAAAGCCCTAAGGCTGGATAATATGACTAGAGAATATGTAGAGATATAGAGATTATCGGTGACCGTGCCCACTGACCTTACATTGTTGCTATCCTGTCACTCTCTCAATAAGACTGCAGTAGTTAGGGGGGAGAATGAGGTAGTTAAGATCAGTATTGGTAAGGTGAGAATAATAATACTCCACATAGTATTGCAAGAAATAAATAAGGAATACACAGAATATCTAAGATGGTGCATGACACAGAGAAGCCAACCAAGAAAATATGATTGTTTCTTTAAGATTTTATTATTTAAGGGGCACCTGGCTGGCTCAGTCAGTGGAACATATGACCCTTGATCTCAGGGTTGTGAATTCAAGCCCCATGTTGGGTGTAGAGATTACTTAAAAAGAAAATCTTAATGGGGTGCCTGGCAGCTCAGTTGGATGAGTGTCTGAGTCTTGATTTTGGATCAGGTCGTGATCTCACAGTGTGAAAGTTCTAAGTCCCACGGCACTGACCCTGTGGAGCCTACTTAGGATTCTCTCTTTATCCCTCTCTCTCTCTCTCTCTCTCTCTCTGCCCCTCCTCCACTTGCATGCGTGCTCACTCTCTCTCTCTCTCAAAATCGATAAACTTAAAAAAAAGAATTTATTAAAATAATAATGATAATAATAAAGATTTTATTTTTAAGTGATCTCTACACCCAACATGGGGCTCAAAGTTATAACCCTGAAATCAAGAATCACACACTCCACTAACTGAGACAGCCAGGTACCCCCAAATATGATTTTTCTCCCCATTTCCTTCCTTGGTAGAAAGTGGAATCAATAACTGGTCACAACACAGTCATAATCACTATATTTTTTTGACCCTGATAAATCCAATTATTTTGATGGTGTTCTGTACTGTAAGTGGTCTCTTTTACATTATTTAGTAACTTTTGGGTGTGGGGCAGGAAGAGAGGGATGGTGTCCAGAGACACCATACACTTCACATCCTATCTTACCATCCCTTAGTTTGTTGCCCTCTTTATATCCTTTTTTACTAAAATAAAAAGTATCATGGCTGTTAAAAAAACAAAAAAGAAAGAGAGAAAGAAGGAAAGAAAGAAAGTGGAATCAGCTGTAAATTGCAACAGAACAAAAATCTATTAGCTCAGATGCCTCTACAGCCAAAGGAAATCAGAAGAATCATCTGACTCTACATTTCCAAAATGAGATTCTTCCTAGAGGGTCTTAAGAGGTTTCCAGGGTCTCTGTGAAGCCTGAGTTAATAAAGTCAAACAGATTTCTTGAATACAGACCTTCATAAAGGTCTCCAAGGAATGGACCTTGTAGATACCATTTCCCAACTTTCACATAGGCAAGAGAAATTGTCCACAGACCAGTTTGACTCCACGCCCACATCTTACAGATGAGGAAACTGAGCACAAGGGGGATAAGTCACCCAGCTTGGAGCTCATCATCATAAAAGGCACCATCACGATGGCAGTGCTTGCCCCACTTCCCCTGGAGGCTTCCCCCGTGAGTAGCCTATTCCTGCTATTTTCCTAAAAGCTGAGCTGAGGAAGGGTCTGCAATAGGCTTTCAGGTTGATAAGATGATTCTGGTAGCGATCTAGTTCCTTCCTGCATCTGAAGTAGCACACAAGGGTTGGGAGGTATTGGCTAATGAAGAATAACGATGTTACATACCCATACTATGGAGTGAGAGACAGATTTTCTACTTCTTTCTAAAGTACAAATTAGACAATCCAACTATTACAACATTTATGGCTTTGCTGTATTTATGGCTTTCCCTCTAATCGCATGTGTGACTTTGGATCCATCCACATCATGTAAAATCTCTGAACTTCCATTTATCTGCTGCTAATAATAAGGGCAGTAAAATCAGAGTTAATATTTGCTAAAGCTCTGGCCCATACTCAAGGTTCCTAAATCAGCAGTAACTGTCTTCACCACTGATCAAAAGAACCTTGAACCAACTTTTTGAGAAGCCATACCTTCTGTTTTTCCTAATTTCTTCCCTTGACGATAAGGTTGAGCAGGGCAGAGACTAAGCAGAGCTTTGCTGAGGGTCTTTCACCATCACCATTTTGCAGAAAAGAAAACAAGAGTACATAAATGCGAACCCTGAGCATGTCTGAGGGTTCATAACGCCTGAGGCAGGAGGCAGGACTGGAGGTCAGCTTTGTCTGGTGCCAGCCCTGCAGTGCAAACCCCTGGAGTGTGGCTGATAGACGGTCGGAAGAAGGGCTTCCATGAAAGACCCGAGAAGAGTGAGTGGGGGGCGGTGCTGTCTGCTGTGCGTGGAGAGGCTCCTCTGGGCAGTGGGAAGACTGTGGGGGAGGTCGGGGAGCATGGGTGTGGGGATGGCACGGCAAGTTTGTAGGTCTACCGGCTACAACTTTGAGATCTCTAACAGATGTCATCCACCTGACCTTAAAACTGTGTTTTCTTGTTTCTAATAATAGGTTTCTACGATCCCAGGAAGATTCCACTGCATGCCCGAAGCTCCCCATCTTCACTTACTGAAACCAAAGACCCTTTCAAACTTATATTCATTTAGCTCAAACAGCTGACAACAGTGAAAATGTAATCGTCCCTGGGAGGACCCACTACGGCCTAATCCTATCAGTACTATAAATATAGGATATGAAGCTCTTAGCTATGACTGCATGCCCTTCTCAAAACATGAGTTTTATTTTATTTTATTTTTTTATTATTTTTATTTTAGAGAGAGAGTGAGCAGGGGAGAGGGGCAGAGGGAGACAGAGAGAATCTTAAGCAGGCTTCATGCCCAACGCAGAGCCTGACACAGGGCTCAATCCTGCCACCCTAGGACCATGACCTGAGCCAAAATTAAGAGTCAGATGAGCAATCGACTGAGCCACCCAGTTTGGCCCCTGAAAACATACGGGTTTTAAAAATCTACTTATTATTTCTTAGGAGGCTACAGGTTGGCATATAGTTCTTATAATCTAGACCAGTCAGATTTTGTATGGGCTCAGTCTATGGTCAGATGGCAGGGTCACCTGGGAGCGGAGTGCTCCACAATAGCCAAAATGACTCAGTTCTTCTCCACGTGGCGTCACTTGGAGCGTGCCCCAAAGGCAGACATGTTGTCACGGTGACCACAGAGAAGCCAGAGAGGGAGCAGAGACATGCAGCACTTCTTGAGGTCTAGACTCAGAATTGTTACATCATCATTTCTCCCACATTTTTCTGGCCAAAGCAAGTCACAAGGCCAGCCCCAGTTAGAGTGGGCAGGGACTAAAAAGTTAGTAGGCAAATGGCCCATAGAGGCCATTAATTTCATCAAGATCATCCATGCCTTCAATCTAACACAGGATAGAAGGGCAAATTTTGATTCAAAGAGTAGAAAAGGGAGGATAGAGAATGAGAATAAAATTTGTTTGCATTCTTCATGCTCTCATGCTTAGCAATCCTGTTCTATTATGTAGCCTTGAACTCAAGTAAATAGTACTCTGCCTGCTCATTTATAAATCTTTGTCTTAGTTTTTCCTATATAAGTAAATCATCTCCACACATACATTTTGTTTTGCAATCGTCATTGATTAAAATTTATTAAATACTTAAAAGTATTTTATCATCTGAGTTTAGCCAAACGATTCTGTAAAACCTTTAGTGTCTTTTTTTTTTAGAGGGGGGGTGCAAGTGAGTGAGGGGCAGAGAGAGAATATCCCACAAGGGGCAGGGAGAGAAAGACAGGGAAGTGGGGCTCATCCAGGGCTTATGTTTTACCCAAAGCAGGGCTCATGTTCACCCCAAGGAGGGCTCAAGCTCACCCAATGTAGGACTTGAACTCATGAACTGTGAGCTCATGACAAATGCTTAATGACTGAGCCACTCAGGCACCCTTGTCTTTTTTTTTTTTTCTTCTAATTAAGAAGCAACTTTAGTGTTTGCATTAGTGATTCAGTGGAACAGCTAAAAAGAAAGAATAATAAAAATCAACAACTTTTTTTACACCTACTTTGCGTAAAATAACCTTCTCTAGTATGACAAATTTATCATCAGGAAATACTTATTGAACCCCTAGCAGGAGGAAAGAACCATAATGAATATAGTACAAAACACATTTCTTTAGAAGTATATTCTGGGGGCACCTGGGTGGCTCAGTTCGTTAAATGTCTGACTTTTGGTTTCATCTCAGGTCATGATCTCACAGCCATGAGATAGAGCCCTACATTGGGCTTGGTGCTGACAGTGCAGAACCTGCTTGGGATTCTTCTCCCTCTTGTGCCCCTCCCCCTCTTGTGCTCTTTCTCTCTCAATATAAATCAACATTTTTTAAAAAATAAAAATAAATAAAAGTATTTTCTGATATTTTTATAGAAAGCATAGATGAGGCAGTGATAAAACATTGATAATATCATTTAACAGTCAGTATCTAGGGGTTCCTGGGTGGCTCAGTTGGTTAAGCATTTGACTTCAGCTCAAGTCATGATCTCACAGTTCATGGGTTCGAGCCCCACATCAGGCTCTGTGCTGACAGCTCAGAGCCTGGAGCCTGCTTCGGATTCTGTGTCTCCTTCTCTCTCTGCCCCACCCCCTCTCATGCTCTGTTTCCCCTCTGACTCAATAATAAATTAAAAAACATTAAAAAAATCAGTATCTAAATTGTTGGGTTAGGCATGTTCAACTTAAATAATGTACACTCATGGGGTTGCCTGGGTGGTTCAGTCAGTTAAGGGTCCAACTCTTGATTTTGGCTCAGGTCACCATCTCACAGTTCGTGGGATTGAGCCTTGTAGTTTGTGGTTTTGTCTCCCCCACTCTCTGTCCCTCCCCTGCTTGTGCTCGCGCTCTCTCTCTCTCTCTCTCTCAAAATAAATAAACAAAAACTTAAAAAAGAATAAAGAATGAACACTCACACAAGAGGAGGCAGCGAGAGGAGGGAGAATCAGGGCACAATCTCTGAGGCAACACATTCTCACTATCCTCTACAGGGAGGAAAGACATCAAGATTGGAATAAGACATAGGCTACCATGGGTAAGGGGCCAGTGTAAATGACCCCACACCAGCTTCAAGATAAGATGAAGCTCTTGAGGCGACAAGGAATATTATCTTAGAGTCCAACAGAATGTTGCTTTTTCATAGGTGTGTCGGGCAGGGCTAGACTTCAAACTCTGGCTTACCAGAAATCTCAAAACAACATCTGACCTGCCTGAGCTAACCACTCACTGAGCCTATGGAGGAGACGAGAAGCATCTGTATCTGTGTTTGAGTCATTTGCTGACCCACACTTGCACGTTTCAGGTGTGGCTGTGGCTGATCATGTCCCTCTGAGCACAGTGTGAAAGAGAAACCATCGTAGATACCACTTAATATAGTGAGGGGAAAGAAGGCCACTTGGCTGGAAGGGCTGTCACTGGCCGGATCAGGAGGAAACGCAAAGTTCCTTCCTGGTACTCCCCAGAGTTTCTTGAAAATCAGCTGGCCTCGAAAAGAGAAGACCAGAGTCTCTGGAAGAAACAGCTGGCCTCGGAAAGAGAAGATCAGCGGGCATCTAAAAGGCAACAGGCCATACCAGCAATGAGAAGCCTCCAGCAGACCTTACAGGCACAGCTCCTGGCCTACAGGAGCATGTTCGAGAGGCGAGAAGGGAAGCCAATGGACCCAGACCTGGAATGGTAAGTGACAGGTCTCAGACCTGGAAAAACAGTAGGTGAGAAGAGGGTGTTGTCTCTTTGTTATATAAAACGTCTCTTTAGCACCTCAAGGGCAGAAAGCCCCCGAGTAAGGGAGGTCTTTGGTTGCCCATTGGGAGCAGTTTCCTTGTTTACCCTCAAGGGCTTGAGAAAAAACAAGAGAGATCCCTCATGCTTCAGGAACCTAGGACATATTAAGCTCTGACACAAGGGTATTTTGCTTCTAGGGTGACTGAATCGAAGAACTGGCAGGGTTTGAGGGTTTTCATATTATTCAAACTGAAAAAAAGAGAACTCGAGCAGAGAAGGACAATAAGCAATGCTATGAAAGGCTGGAAAAGTATGGTTGCAGTCCAGGACTCCATTTGTTCAAGGAAACTCAATATTTTCCAGTGAAAGGAAAAGGGGATGGATGGAAGGAAGGAAGGAGGGAGGGAGGGAAGGAAGAAGAAAGGGAAGGAGGGAGAGAGAGAGGGAAGGAAGAGAGCACTGAATCCTAACCACCAGACTACCAGGGAGCATCTGAAGGAAAGAAATGAAAGGAAGGAAGGCAAGGAAGCAGGCAGAAAGAGAGAAAAATACAATTAAACAGAAGAAAATGCGATTATAACACACTTTTGCACTTGCCATGTCGATTCTATACGTTTTGGTTTTAAGTTCCTTTTAATTTAGAAAGATAGGTCTGGTTTTAGGTGCGATTCCGTTGACTTCCTTGTAAGCATGCACTACGGGTGAGATTTTCGGTTTTCTGACTTTTACTGTTTTCTAGTTTACATTTTGTAAAACCTCTAGGGGAGTACCCATTATATGTAGAGGAGTTTAATTTTTTTTAATTCCTCGAGAATTCCAACTCTATTTGCTTTAAAATCCCTCAAAGAACTCTGTCGTAAAAAGAAAGAGAATTTCATGGGAAGGTTGTTGGGCTCGGCCCAGACCTAGGGCAATAATAAAGAAAGAGACTCCAGAAACACATCTGAAGGCATCACCATGGGTACACACAACACTGGGAAGACAAACACCATCCATGAGATGTGAGGGGAACAGAAAACACATAAAATGTAAATGGGCGGGCGAGACAAGAATCCACGTGCTTTCTTTGGCTTCCAGGAGACTGTGTGTAATAATGGAAAGATGCAGACCCTTCAATTCTGCAAATTTGCCCTTGAATCCTATTCTGTAGGCGTTAAACTCATAAAGTGTGGACTAGGAAAAGAGACCGTGTCTCTGGAGTTTGATTGTCTTATCTCCAAAATGGTGAGAAACGTACCTATTCCCCAGGGTTATTAACAGAATTAAATAAGTTTCTATACATAAAGTACCAGGCATATAGAAATGTAACAAGACTTAAGTCCCCTTCCACTCTTTATCCTCTGTCCCTGAAAGATGAACAAACACTAGAACATAGTTTCACAGATCAACAGCCTATGTCTCCACAGCGCCCGTGATGGTCCAGTCCAAACACCAAGCCCCACCTTAATGCACAGCCTGTTCATGGGTGTGTTTGGCAGGGGTAGACTTCAAACTCTGGTTTACCAGAAATCTCAAATGACATGTTAGCTGCTGAGCTAACAGCTCCCTGTGTCTATGGAGCAGATGGGAAGCATCTGCATCTGTATTTGAATCGCAGCCTCCTCTCTCACAAACTAGGGCACAGGATGAGTTCATTAAACTCTCTGAGACTCAGGCTTCTCATCTGCAAAATGAGGGTGAAAACGCCCATACAGAATTACTCCCAGCACTGTGCACAAGTATCTTAGTAAACCCACAGCCTGCACCACAACTGCGGTGACCTTTAAAACGCTCTGTCCATTTGTTACCCAATTAGGTCTTCTTCTGCATTTTTGGGTAACTAGTAGAGAGTATTTCTCATTTGCTGATTAGCCTTGTGCATTCTTTCCTCCACAAATTGCATGCTTATGACCCAACTCACTTCTTAAAAGATCCTGTGAGCTGAATTCTCAAGACCAAACTATCTCAGACAGGTGACCGTCTCAGTCACCTGTTCGGAAGTCAGCCCAGCCTCACTGATCTTCACTGTTTCAAAACCTTGCAGTGGGGCACCTGGGTGGCTCAGTAGGTTAAGCGTCCGGCTTCGGCTCAGGTCATGATCTCATGGTTCGTGGGTTCGAGCCCCGCATCGGGCTCTGTGCTGACAGCTCAGAGCCTGGAGCCTGCTTCAGATTCTGTGTCTCCCTCCCTCTCTGACCCTCCCCTGCTCACACTGTCTCTCTCTCTCTCTCAAAAATAAATAAAAACATTTAAAATTTTTGATTTAAAAAAAAACTTTGCATGATGAATGTTAAATTGAAGACTTGTAATCCATAGCAATAGTTCATGCTGTTGTAAATGCCTGAAGATTCTGTAGAAAGTCATCATTTTTTAGTGTTCTTGGTTATTACCATTGTCACAAATAGGTGAAATAAGTATCTAAAAAACATGATATCAGTATTATCAATCAGGATACAGGGAAAATGGCAAAACTTCAGGGGCACCTGGGTGGCTCAGTTGGTTAAGCATCCAACTTCGGCTCAGGTCAGAATCTCATGGTTCGCTGGTTCAAGCCCCACCTCGGGCTCTGTACTGACAGCCTGGAGCCTGCTTCAGATTCTGTGTCTCCTCTTTCTCTAGCCTCTCCTACTCATACTCTGTTTCTCTCTGTCTCTCAAAAATAAATAAATGTTAAAAAAGAAAGAGACAACTTATAAAATGAGATAAAATATGTGCAAATCCCATATCTGATATAGGACTTATATCAAGAATATATAAAGGACACAACTCAATAACAAAATGGCAACCCAATTTTATTTTATTTATTTTATTTTTTTTTTACTGTCTTTATTTTAGACAGAGAGAGACAGTATGAGCAGGGGAGGGTCAGAGAGAGAGGAAGACACAATCTGAAGCAGGCTCCAGGCTCTGAGCTAGCTGTCAGAACAGAACCCGACGCAGGGCTCAAACCCACGAACCGTGAGATCATTACTCGAGCTGGATGCCTAACCGACTGAGCTACCCAGGCGCCCCGACAACCCAATTTTAAAATGGGCAAAGGATTTGGATTGATTTTTCTCCAAAAGAGATACACAAATGGCCAAAAATCACAGAAAATACGCTCGACATCATCAGTCATTAGGAAAATGCAAGTATAGAAACATAATCAGATACCAGTTCACATCCACCAGAATGGCTTTAACTAAAAAGAAAAAAAATAGTTAAATGTTGGCAAGCTTAGAGAGCAACTAGAACTCTCATCTACTGCCAACTAGAATGCATAATGGTGCAACCACTTTGGGAAACAGTTTGGCATTTCCTCAAAAAGTTAAACATAGCAATTTCACCCCAAGGTGTTTAACCAAGACCAGTGAAAACATATGTGCACACAAAACTTATACACAAAACTCCGTAGCAGCATCATTCAAAATGTCGAAAAAATAGAAATAATCCAAATATGTACCAAGTGAAACATGGATTCATAGGGTGTGGTATATCCATAAAATGGAATATTACTGGGTCATAAAAGGGAAGTACTGATGCATAGTATGACTTGGAGGAAACTTGCAAACATGCTAGGTGAGAGGTGCCTGGCTGGCGCAATGGGTAGAGCATGCAACCCTTGATCTCGGGGCCATGAGTATAAGCCCCACATTGAGTGTGGTATGTACTTAAAAAAAAAAATGCTAGGTGAAAGAAGCCAGTTACGAAAGATCATATATAGTACCTCCCATTTATATGAAATAACCAGACTAGCTAATTTCTATCTCTACGTGAAATGTTTCATCCATAGACAGAAAATAGTGGTTGCCCAGGGCAGAGAAGCAGGGAGGTAGGGGGATAGAGAGTAATTGGCAATAGTTACAAGGTTTCTTTTTGAAGATGAAAATGTTCTACAATGAGGTGACGTGAAGTAAGACAGTGGCTGTGGGCCTCTATAAATATGCTAAAAACCACTACGCTGTATATTTTAAACAGGTGGACGTTAGGTTATATAAATGATACCTTAAGGTGTTTTTATAATCTTTAAAAATAGTTACTTTAACTAAGGCCCTATGATTTTATTATAAATGTTGGTAACAGATTATAACAGCTTACTAAATGCTTATTATGTTGTCAAGCAATATTGAAAGTTTTAACAGGAAATAATTCACTTTCCTCACAAACCTGCTAGGCAAAGACCATTATTATTTACAATTTACAGATTAGAAAACTAAAGCTATTAAGAGGCATCAGAAGAATTCAAACATAGAAGGGCACCTGGGCACCTCAGTCAGTTGAGCAGCAGAGTCTTGATTTCGGCTCAGGTCACAAATTCACGGTTCGTAGATCAAGCCCTGTGTCAGGCTTTGTGCTGACAGCATGGAGCCTGCTTGGAATTCCCTCCCTCTCTCTCTCCCACTCTCTCTCTCTCTCTCTCTCTGCCCCTCCCTGCTTACACACAGGTACTGTCTCTCAAAATAAATATTTAAAAAAGAAAAAAAATTAAACAGAGAGTCTGTGTTTTTAAATAAAACATATACCTGCTCCTGTAATCTAGCAGCAAAATAAGGGGAAGAAATCCCTGAAATTCAGACAATTGGGGAAATTTTAAAATATTATAACAAACAGGGACACCTGGCTGGCTCAGTCAGACAGCATGTGACTCTTGATCTCGGGGTTATGAGTTCAAGCCCTATAGTGGGTATAGAGATTAGTTTTAAAAATTTTTTAATCTTTAAAATAAAATAAAATATTACAATAAACAACAGAGCCTAAGAAAGTTAAAGCCTAAGAGCAAAATAATTTTTTCAGTTACTTCACACAACAGCAGTGGAAAATGAAAGGCTGTAGATGACATGGCCATGTTCTTCTCTTGTCCTGTATAAAAACAATAGTAGCCACCTGGGTAGCTCAGTCAGCTAAGCATCTGACTTAAGCTCAGGTCATGATCTCGCGGTTCATGGGTTCAAGCCCCATGCTGCATCCTCTCTGAGAAGGGCTCATGACTTCAAAGGAGGAATTAACCTCCTCTCCAATTGTGATCACAGAGGCCACAGACTAAAAGGGTTTGAGGAAGGAACAAAGCACTTGAGATACGACCTAGTTCATTAGATAGACTGAGCATTCCAGGCTGCCTGGTGCGGCCATTAGCACCAATGTCAACACTCCATGGGCACAAACTGTTAATACCTGATCTCTCTCTCTCTCTCTTCTCTGGGATTAAGTTTTCCACAAGCCACATGCAGGCACACGGCTGATGTCACATTCCAGAGAAGGAAATTGCATCTTTTGATTATATTACAATAAGACTTCACTCAACTTTAGTGAAAATATGACCAGCTCAAATCGTAATCTTCCTCCTCATCATCATTGGTAGTATTTTCTGCATAATTATTACATACAGGCTTCATGCTTGAACTGTATGCTATTGTAACAAGTCCTCACCATAGGCTTTTGATATGGATACTATCATTACTATTACCATTTTCCCAGATGTTTGGAGAGGTTAAGAACCTTTCTAAAGTAACACAGAGAGTAAATAATGGAGCTACCCTTCCAATGCAGATAACCTACCCCCCAAATGCACATTATAAATCACTCTAGAAATGTGGACACAAGCACAATATACCGAGACTGGTTTTCTGTATACAGCTATTCCCTGATGAAGCCTGAATCTCCAGGTAACTCCACCAGAGCACACACTTCTTTGCCCAAATGGAGTATCTAATTATATTAATAATAACCTGAGGGGTACCTGGGAGGCTCAGTTGGTTAGGTGTCTCTTTTTAATTTAATTTTTTATTATTTATTTTATTTTTTTATTTTAGAGAGAGCATGCATGAACAGGGATGAAGGGCAGAGGGAAGAGAGAGAGAGAGAAAGAGAGCGAGAGAGAGAGAGAATCTCAAGGAGGCTTCACACTCAGAGTGGAGCTCGATGCAGGGCTTGATCCCACGATCCTAGAATAATTACCTGAGCTGAAATCAAAAGTCAGACACCTTGAACAGACAGCTTGAACTCACAAAAGGTGAGCCAAAATCAAGAATCAGTCACTTAAGGGGTGCCTGGGTGGCTTAGTGGGTTAAGTGTTAAACTCTTGGTTTCAGCTCGTGATATCATAGTGAGTTCGAGCCCCGAGTCAGCTCTGTGCTGACAGCACAGACCCTGCTTGGTCTCCCTCTTTCTGCCCCTCTCTCACTTTCAAAAATGAATAAATATAAACAAACAAACAAACAAAAAAACACTGACCTGAACACAGCATAATCCACCAGGATAAATCTTAAAGCACAAATAACTGTAACATTGCTTAATTGTAGAGGAAATTTAGTGTATTTTTAAATGCACATTTACATTACATGCTCTGGAAAGTTCAGTTTTGAAGCTCGGTTGTGCATCTGGTGTTTTCAGTTTGGTCTTGTGGCCCAGCATCCCATTCCTACAGCCTGAGGAGGAGAAAAAGGAGGAGGAGGAGGAGATATAGGCATGAGTCCCCACCCCACCCCCTTGCACAGTTGAGCACCAGCATGCATATTAGGTGCATATTTGTGGACTTCAGAATGGCTAGATGTAATAACCAAAGATTATCATCATTGAACAAGACTAAACTCTTAAAACTATAGACCTTGTTTCATTGAAGAAAAAAAAGAATTCCTACAGTGAAACCTCAATGACTCGGGTTTAAGGAGAGAAAACTAGGGCTAGAGAAGACTTTCAACATCATGTAGCTGCCAGTGTTAAACTCAAAAGCACATTTTTGAGAATCCAGTGAATCAAAACAGGCAGAATGAGCAATGGAGAGCGCTGAGGACAGAGGCAGCCTGCAGAGACCAGCCCCGCCACAAGGGGGCACTACTACTTAGTATCAGCCAACTATTACCCCCCTTACAGATCTGATTTTCTAGCCCAGGTCAGATAACAATGTTTTCTGTGAAATGTACAAGAAATTTCTACTTATGAAACATAGCAAAGGCCAAACAGAAGATGTCAGCAGGCCAAATCTCGCCTAATATCTTTTCATTCAATAGAAAGCAAAAAAGTGCAGAGATGTTAATTGAATTTACCAAATGAGAGAGCCCAAATTCATTGTTCTCTTTTCTACCTCAAAACCTCTTTTATAATCTCTACTTATAAAGATATAACATGTACTGGGGCACCGCGTAACTCAGTTGGTTAAGTGTCTGACCTTGGCTCAGGTCACAATCTCATAGTTCGTAGGTTTGACCCCTACATCAGGCTCTGAGTGGACAGTCTGGGGCCTGTTTGGGATTCTCTCTCTCTCTCTCTGCCCCTCCCCTACTTGCGTTTTCTCTCTCAAAATAAATAAACTTAAAAAAAAAGGATATAACATGTGACTTACTGGAAAGCATCAGAAAAACGAGATATTTGAATCATTGGTGGTCTTGCTTCAAACTGCCTGCTAATGGCCAGTTTCTGTCTTGTTTGGTTTTGTAATTTCAGTTTCCATGGGAGGAGATAATAAGGTCTCTGCTATCTTTATTTTAGTTGTATTCTACTTACTACCATTTTTTGCCAGTGTGTGTGCTACTGTTATAGCCGTATTTGTATAAATATTCTCCAGTTGTTTATCTTTGATCGCCTGGTCTTTGTTTTCACTTTCACACACAAAAATGAAAGCTATGGTGAAGGCTATGAGCGCCTTGAACAGGGTTGATGTCTAAGCACTTGAAGGGGTCAAACTGGCAGGTGGGGGCCTGACATGTGGATTTCTGCATAGTGGTCAACTGCCGTTAACCTTAAAGATAAAGCATCAGAATTCATTTTCTCTCTGTGGTCGTGTGCCTTCAGAACCTCATTCCTGCTTGAACATAAGGTCCAAACATAACGACTAGCAAATTTTGAAACATTTAGCAGAGACAGCTCCTATCAAGAAGTGAAATTCAAGTGGCACGCCACAGCTGCATCCCACTCTGGAGTGGGCACAGGTCGTCCATCCCCCTGCATCCGGGCATTTAAAATCTGAATGTCCTTGACTAATGAGTGATGTTCAGCATCTCTTCATGTGTCTGTTGGCCATCTGGATGTCTTCTTTGGAGAAATGTTTGTTCATGTCTTCTGCCCTTTTTTAAGTGGACTGTTTGCAGGTGTGTGTGGGGGTTTTTTTTGTTTGTTTGTTTTTGTTTTGTGTTTTTGGTGTTGAATTGTATAAGTTCTTTATAATTGGTGGTTACCAGAGGGGATGTAGATGGGGGCATGGGTGAAATAGGTGATGTGGATGAAGACGACACTTACGGTGATGAACACCAAGTAATGTACAGAACTGTTGAATCGCTATACCGTACACCTGAAACTAATACAACACTTTGTGTTAACCATACCAGACATAAAAACAAAACAGTGTGCCCGGGTGAGCGTCCAGCTTCAGCTCAAGTCAAGATCTCAAGGTTTGTGAGTTCAAGCCCTGCATCACGCTCGCTGCTGTCAGGACAGAGCCTATGTCAATCCTCTGTCCCCTCACTCTCTCCCCCCTCCTCCACTCATGCTCGCTCACACACTTTCTCTCTCTCCCTCTCTAGCTCTCTCAAAAATAAAGACACATTTTTTATTTTTATTTTTTGAGAGAGATAGAGCAGAAGTGAGAGAGTAGAAGAGAGAAAGGGAGACACAGAATCCAAAGCAGGCTGCAGGCTCTGAGCTGTCAGCACAGAACCCAATGCAGGCTTGAACTAACAGACAATGAGCTCATGACCTGAGCCAAAGTAAGACACTTAACCGACTGAGCCACCCAGGCACCCTTCTCCCTAGGGAGAAGATAAATACTGCCCTTTTCTACCATTTTCTGCTGGCTTCTAGCCATACCTCACAGTTTTACTTACCATCCTGGCTCTTGAAGGTACTTGAGTATGTGACCGCTGCTCTAGACTTTCAGCAAACCTCATCTTTGACACAATTTCTTACGATAAGGAAAGAATTCGTATCTTACATAAGAGTTCAGTCAATACTGTCTCAACTACTTCAGTGTTGCTTCCCAAAGACTGGTAGCTGCTGCCTGAATGAACTAATCATGTCACCCAGATGCTTGAAGTCATTTTCTGCTTTCAAAGCATCAGGTACAAGGCCATCAAATTCCACTTCCATCTCTGTATTCCTATTACCTATGAGATAAAGCTGGAACGAGCCACCGGCGTTCAGGATCCTTCATCACTCAGCCTCCACCTAAGAGTTTAAAACTACTACCTTCCTCACCAACACACCGTCGCCATTTACACTCACACCTGGCCCGAGCCCGATTATTTGCTCATGAACTCCCCTCCCTTTCCAACCTCTCCTCATTCTTCAGAGTTTAACTCAAATTCCACCTTTTCTAAATCTTCCCAGTTCAAAAGATCTTGCCTCCTCTTAAATGTAAGTAAATAATCTCTCCTCATTTTAAATGCTCAATAAATGTTTGTTGAATGAACAAATGAGTTGCAGCATGACCACATTCTTATGACCACTTAATTATGGCCAAGTTGCTTAACCTTTTTAAGAGACTGTTTCATCATCTGTAAAAATGTGGTTTGGGCAAGGACTGACTGAGATGTTATTTTGAAATTACCCAGCAGAGATGCCACCGAGACTCAAAAGATAACGAGGTAGTGCAAAGACTGGGGAAGTAATGTCCTGATTTACTGCCTTTCTCCCTCCTGTATTTTTAGTTAACTTTTCAGTTATATACAGTGTCTCTTCCTAGCTTCATTACTGGAGAAGGGCCCATTTCTTTAAAAAAATGCTACATCATTCACTGCGGTTAGCATGGAGTCTTGCTAATAAACCATTGTTCATGAGTCAATAGCTTCTCTATTAAAAAATATGTCCAAAGACTGTCTGCTGACACTGGAATTTGCTCCCTTAGAGACACTCTCTCCTATGGTAAGCACTGCCTCAGCTAAAATCCAGCCGTGCCTGGGAGGCAGTAACAAATTTCACTGCATTCGTTATTAATATACGTGTGAGCAGAAACTACTTGCAGGCTGTTGCTCTTACATGAAGACTGATATTGGTTCATTTAATCCAACACCTTAGTAGAACTTAGTTTATTTAATATCTTTCCAACATTATTGCAGCATAGAGATAAGGGGGAAAGGAGAAATACAGATATCGCACTATCGAAGATGACAAAGAGTAAAGCTAGGCGCAGTGCGCCATCAGAATTGCAGCAAGAAGGCACGAGGAATGAGTGTGAGCTGGGGCGCATGGGTGGCTTCATCCCTTGAGTGCCCGACTTCGGCTCAGGTCATGATTTTGTCTTGTGGTTCGGGAATTCGAGTCCTGCATTGGGCTTTGTGCTGACAATACAGAGCCTACTTGGGATTCTCTTTCTCTCACTGCACCTCCATCATTTGCACACTCACTCTCTTTCTCTCTCAAAATAATAAATCAACAAACTTAAAAAAAAAAAGGAACCAGGATGACCAGCTGTCATAGTTTGCCCATCACTGAGTGGATGCAAAGATACAAGGCATTTAGTGCTAAAACCAGAAAATCCTGGAAAAACGGATATGTTGGTCACCCTATGAGGAACCACTAAAATCCCAGCAAAAGACATACTTTCTCTAATTTCAGAAGTGCACTTAGAGTCAGTACTGCACACGGAGCAGCACAACAACCTGTCCCTGGCGGGTTATCAGCTGGTTAGAGCAAAGGGCTAACAAGGCCAAGGCTACAGATTTGATTTGCCAGGAAACTCTGCTCTCTTCCACAGAGCTTCTGCTTCAGTTAGGCCACCCATTCACCAATGCCAGTGCGCATGGCTACTCTGGACCAAATCCTTCACTGCTGCTAGAAATGTGGGTGGAGGGACACTGATGTTTTCCTTGTGCGTGAACACAGAGTGAGCAAATAATGTCACATAAAGAAACTCAACCTTCCGAACCTCCTGCTTAAATGGGTTCTAAAAAGCAGTAATACATAGCAGCATGGCAAACTTCCATAGCATTTTCTCCTAGATTTCATTCTTTTTATTTTAATGTTGTATTTATTTTTTGAGATAGAGAATGCCAGCGGAGTGGGGGGGTCAAGGAGTGGGGAGGACAGAGGATCCCAAGCAGCCTCCACACTGTCAACTCAAAGCCTGACGCAGGGATGTAGGGCTCGAACTCATGAGCCACAAAATCATGACCTGAGCCGAAGTCAGATGCCCAAATGACTGAGCTACCTAGGTGCCCTAATTTCATTCTAATGTGGTGAGACATGCATGGCAGACACCACGCTGGGCAGGCTGGGGATAACCTGAGGTCACACAGCCAGAAAGCAAGAGAATGCCAGCGGGGGTGGGGGTGACAGGGAAAGAGGTCACGGCTGCCCCTAAACCAGCAAAGTACACAACCCGAACACTGAGCTCCCCTTTGTACGCTTCCCCTTCCATAAGAATTCCAGAACTCTCCGGCTCCCAAGGACCACGAAGCACAGGCCAGAAGCCTCTGGGTGTCTTGCCAAATGTGGGCTGCGGCACGCCTGTGGGCTGATTTATCTCCCGCACGTGTGAAGCCATAAAGCACATCCACATTCTCCACCCCACTGGCCAGGCCCGGGGGACCCATCGCCAGTCCCTGCACCTCACTGTTTTATGTCTTTACTTTCCCAGAGACTTTGCTGCCTGAACCCACAAAGTTGCATGGTGTTCATATCAGTAAACCGAAAGCTGAATTTCCCCAACACGTTTATTTTTTCCTTCAGAGCAAATGCGGGTAGGATGAAAAACACTCTGTGTCATACTTCATGTTACTCATTAACCGACTTCAAAAAAAAAAAAAAAATAGCCTGGCTAGATTAGCAGTCACGTGAAGAGTTTCCTGCACTGTGGGAACGGAGCAAAGCCAAACGCAGAGATTTTCACATAATCAGAGGAGGGGGGATTCAGAAATGAGGCTTTGAGCTTATTTCCTGACCTGGCGATCGACACGGGCGCAATGGTGAAGAAAAGGCTGTCTTCCAGTGACACGGTGTTCCGGTTTGACATTCCGGGCAGCCCGAGAAAGGCAAGCAACGAGGCCCCGCACAGCGCCACGGACAGCCCCAGCTCTGTGCTGCTCAGGTGGGTACATCTCGTGGGTCATCCTGGTGGCCTCACCACCTGACAAGTGTTCCTGGGAGAGCCCCTTCCTCAGGCTAGGGGGTTGCGATCTGCCCAGGGGGAAGGAGAAGGCGCAAGCCGAGGCATTTGTGCCAGTGGATTGGAAGGGGCACATAGCAAAGAACGCGACTTGCTGATCAAATAGAACCATGACCATTATTACGGGAAAATAATTATTAGTGCCATCTTTAGGACTTTTTTAGTAGTGGATGACTAGCCAGCTATGCTGTTTTTTAATTCCTGATCACTTTCAGATTCATAGGAAGTGAAGCCAAAGAGCTGAGCCAAAAATCTTACTTTGATGTCAGAATTACCTGAGTTAATATCAAAAAAGTAAATGTGGGGGCTAAGTTAATTATCAAAATAGTGTTAGCTGTGCTGTGTGGTTCGACTACTTATCGTATAGCTGCTCTGGCCTGATTCAGAACACACTCTTTGTAGCTCTTAATATTAATACCCATATTAACATCACTCTGATAATTACATATTTTGTTAAATGTTACTTATTTTGAAAGAGAGAGCATGTGCGTGTGCATGTGCAGGGGAGGGGTAGGGAGAGAAGGAGAATCCCAGGCAGAATCCTGATGTCAAAACAGAGCCAGATGCGGGGCTCAATCTCACAAACTGCGAGATCATGACCTGAACCGAAACCAAGAGTCAGATGCTTCACAGACCGAGCCATCCATGCACCCCTAATAATTACATATTTTTAATGAAAAGTCGTGTTGCTAACTCTTTATTCATTTGGGTCTCATAATAATTCTCCAGAAACTTATATAAGTTCCTAAAGATATAATTTGATATAAGAAATCAAATGCAAATGGAATCAATTACAAGAAAAAGTTTCTTACCCAACTTTCATGTAAACTTTCATGTTATTTCCATTAAACCTGTCAAGTGAAGACAGAGGAGTGACCTCCACACAGGAAGTTGACCTTTACATAGCACCACAACCAGAAAGGTGATCATTTGTTTTGTTTTTTAATCGTTTTAAATAATATAAAAACGTGCTCAGGGCGCCTGGGTGGCTCAGCCATTAAGCATGTGATTTTGGCTCAGTTCATCACCTCACTGTTCTTGAGTTCAAATCCCACATCCGGTGAGCTGGAGCCTGCTGTGGATGAGCCCACCTCTCTCTGTGATTCTCAGAGATTCTCAGTCTCTCTCGGTGCCCCTTGCTCACTTGCACCCCCCTCTCTAAAAAAGAAAAAGTGCTCAAGTGCTTTTAAAAACTAAACAGAAAACAAGAAATGCCATTTCAATTAATGGTGTGTGTGTGTGTATCAGAATGTCAGGTTACAGAAACAAGTGGAAAAAATTTTTTTTTAAGTTTCAGGGACAAAGAGCCTGAATTTATGCAAAATGTTGCATGATGCACCTATTTTTAATTTTTCCATCCCTCATGAACATGAATCTGTCTGACATGAATTGTCTGAGCATGAGCAAACTCCTTTGACTGAAAATGTAAAATCTATGTATTACTTTGTATTACTTCCACATTTCGAATGTTCCTCAAATCATTTTGTCTCCTTAATCCATCTCTTATGTAGATTGTAAGGCTGACACTTCTAGGAGCTCAAGGTCTAATCAGGAAAAATGAAATTAAAGTACATAAACAAATAAATTTTTAAAATACAGAAAATACAATTTAAATAAACATACATATTATTTAAATAAGTGTAAATAAATAGAATAAAAATAAAAACCTGCATCAGCCTAAATTCAAACCCCTTTCAAAAACAGCCCAGGCCTATTTTACCTGCATATTAGAATATTCAATGTAAGGGGCACCTGGGTGGCTCAGTTGGTTAAGCATCCATCCTTGGCTAAGGTCATGAGGCCAAGTTCATGGGTTTGAGGCCCGCACAGGCTCTGCACCAACAGCTTAGGGCCTGGGCCTGCTTCTGATTCTGTGTCTCCCTCTCTCTCTGCCCCTCCCTGGCTCATGCTCTGTCTCTCAAAAATGAATAAACATTTAAAAAAAATTTTTAAAGGATACTCAACATCAAATGTCTATATTAGTATCTATAAGTATTTTTTTAATGTGTATTGGAACCAATCTAAAAACGTTACATGTATCTCCAAACAGTTTGGGCAGTGAAGGACTTTTAGCCTAGTTGAAAAATCTACTCAATGTATCTATCATATATTCAATCATTCAAAATAATTCATGGAAGCATGCTGGTTAATTATTACAAGTTAAAAAAAAAGGCCAGGTAAACATTTCCCTTTACCTTCTAACTAAATTTATGTGGCTGACATGGGATCCCATTACCCTCTCCATGAACTAGGGCTAGAATGTACTCTGAGATCAACATACTACTTCAAATAGGCACAGATACAATTTATGCAGCCTTCTTTTTCAACCCTTCAACAAATAATTAGTGAGTGACTGTCATATGCCAGGCTATGTGGAATGCATAGTGGATACAGTCATGAGCAAGCCAGACCTACTATCTGCCCGCATAGAGGTTATTAGTTTAATGTCAAAGACAGGATAAAAAATTATGAATGCATGAATGTATCCACACATGCATACATAATTTTTACATTAACATATATTATCATAGGAAACAATTACAGGGCTAATATAGAGAATAAAATAGGGGAAACTAACTTAGATGAGATGGCATATAAAGGATTCTTCAAGAAGTGACAATTCAGCTATCTAAGAGGATGAAAAAAGAGCCAGCCTCGGAATGACTGGAAAGGAGCACGTTGCCCTGAGGTGGGGGAGGATCTTATGTCTTGAGGAACCAGGGGACAGTGGCATCCAATAAAATTGAAAGAGAAGCATTGAATACAGGGGTTTAGAATTCTATTTTAATTGCAGTGGGAAACCAGTGGGTGGTTTAAAATAGGGGAATATCACCAAGTGTTGCTCCCTGTAGAAGGGCATTCTGGCCCATGTCTGGGTAATTTCCAGTTTTTTGCCCTGTCAAGAAATACTGCATCTTGCCCATGCCTTGCCGTGTGCTTGTGTAAGAGTGTCTGTAAAGTATGGACCCAGCAGAGGAACTGCTGGGTCACAGATTACAGGCACAATTAACCCTGCTCATGATGTCAACCTGTGTCCCAAACTGGGGTCATTTACACTCTCACCCACAGCCATTCTGATGCCTCCACAACATTGGCGTTGTCTCACTTTTAGGTTTTTTCCAATCTGGAAGCTGTGAAATGCCATCTCAATGAGGGTTTCAGGTTCATTTCCCTTATTAATACGAAAGGAACACCTTTTCAACATGTTTATTGATTTGTTTCACTTCCTCTTCTGTAAGATGCCTGCTTGTGTATTTATGACTCTTTGGGGCAGGAGGCAAGGGAAGACGGGTTACTATCTTTTTCTTCCTTTTACAGATTTTTTAATGTTTATTTATTTATTTTGAGAGAAAGAGAAGTGTGTGCACCCCCATGCGCATGGACAGGAGAGTGCCAGAGAGAGAGAGACAGAATCCCGAGCTGACTCCACACTCAGTGTGGAGCTTGACACGGGGCTCATTCTCACAGCCGTGAGATTATGACCCGAGCCGAACTAGCCAAGGAACTCCCTGATAATGTTGAATATAAGTAGTAATTACAGACATTCTTGTTTTGTTTTTTATTTTAAATGGAATGCTTTTAACATTTCAGGTTTTATCAGTCCTTTTCTCTCAGGTTAAAAAAGGACCTACCACCCCCCAAAATACAGGGGTTTTTTTAATTTTTAGGGGGAGGGGGGCACCTGAGTGGTTCAAACGTCTGACTTTGGCTCAAGTCACGATCTTCCAGTTCATGAGTTCATGAGCCTGCCTTCGATTCTGTGTCTCTCTCTTTCTCTGTTGCTTCCAGCTCACACTTTGTCTCTCTGTCTCTTTCTCAAAAAAATAAATAAATAAACATTAAAAAAATTTTTTAAAGGTGCTTTCCAATTTTCCAAGATGTCATTGAAACTACTGAACACTTTCCTGAAAATCTTTAACATCATTTCCCAAAATATACAGAACATTGGGCAGTCTTGAATAACATGAATTACTCTAACCTCCTCTTTTTTGTCTGAGAAGAGGTATTATTAATGGAGAATAACTGACATACAATACTGTATTGGTTTCAGATATAAAATGTAGTGATATTTATATACATTATGAAATGGTTACCTTAATAAGTCTAGGTACAACCTGTCACCATACAAAGTTGTTCCAAGATCACTGACTATATTCCCTACACATGTATATCTTATTTATTTTATAACTAGAAGTCTGTACCTCCTAATCCTTCTTACCTATTTCATCCATTCCCCCATTTCCCTCCCCTCTGGCAACTCTCAAGTTTGTTCTCTGATTTCATAAGTCTGTTTTCTGTGTTTTGTTTTTTAGAATGCACATATAAGTGAAATCATATGGTATCCGTCCTTCTCTGTCAGCCTTATTTCACTTAGCATAATACCCTCTCATCTATCTGTATTACCACAAATGGCAATATTTCATTTCTTAACAGCTAATACTCCACTGTGTGTGTGTGTGCGTGCGTGCACACATGCACATGTGTGCACCGTATCTTCTTTATCCATTCATCTGTTGATGGACATTTAGGTTGCTTCCATATCTTGGCTATTGTAAATAATGCTGCAATGGACAGAGATGTGCGTACACCTTTACAAATTAGTGTTTCTCTTTTCTTTAGAGAAATCTGTAGAGTGAAATCCCTGGATCTTATAGTAGTTCCATTTTTAATTTTTTGAGGAACTTCCGTATTGTTTTCCATAGTGGCTGCACCAGTTTACATTCCCACCAATAGGGCATGACAGTTCCCTTTTTTCTGCGTCCTCAATAACACTTGTTATTTCTTGTCTTTTTGGTACTAGCCATTCTAACAGAGATGAGGTGTGACTTTGATTTACAATTCCCTGACGATTAGTGATGTTGAACATCTTTTCATGTGTCTGTTGCCATCTGTACATATTCTTTTGAAAAATGTTTATTCAGGTCCTCTGCCCATTTTTTTAACGGGGTTGTGTGTTTTTCTGCTATTGAGTTATAGGAGTTCTTTATATATGTTAGATGTTAAACCCTTATCAGATGTATCATTTGTGAATATCATCTATTCAGTAAGGTGCTTTTTCATGTTGCTGGTTTCCTTTGCTATGCTAAAGTTTGATATAAGCCCATTTATTTTTTTTAAGTTTATAAATTTTGAGAGAGAGAGAAACTGAGGAGGGGCAAAGAAATAGAGAAATAGGAAAAGAGAATCCCAAATAGGCTCCACACTGTTAGCGCAGAGCCCAACACGGGGTTCAAACTCACAAACCATCAGATTACAACCTGAGGAGAAAACAAGAGTGGGACACTTAACCAACTGAGCCAGTTTATTTTTGCTTTTGTTTTCTTTGCCTGAGGAGACAGATAAAAAACAAACAAACAAACAAACAAAAAACAAACCCAAGATCCAAAAAGATGAGCCGGCACTAAGCTGGAATGTGGGACCAAGGTGGGACCAGACTCTTCTGTGCTCTGGTTTGGGGACTACTCCAGGCTACAGTCAACAACAACCATGTCAGCCCTGTGCTCATATTCATCACGCCTCCACCTAGTGGCTCCAATGGTTTTGTTTCTATTCATCCACTATCCCAGCTGCCACCAGTGAGCGGCAGAGGAAATGTTTGCCCTTCTTCTCTCCCTTCCCACCAGTCTTGATTTTCTTAGTGACACCCCCTCCTCCTGCTATTAGGGAAAGAACAAGCGCACCTTTTGGTACCTAAAGTAGAACAGTGTAAATATCGTGCTATGACTCATATTCACTAGATGAGCCCTTGATCCCAGCTCCTGTGTGCTGGACTTGTACAGATAAAGGGTTATATTTAGAACCTTGAGGGAATAGAGTTCCGGGAAATGGGCTTCCTTTTCCAGGAATAGGGATGAGGAGGTAATAGTCAAAGAAAGCAGGACTGTATTAAGGGCATATAGTAGTAGTGGCAGTAGTAGTAGTGTAGTAGTGGTGGTGGTAGTAGTAGTAGTAGTGTCCTAAGTGTGGAGTAAGTATTTCAGCGAATGGAGTATCCTTAGTGGGTAAGGCTCACAGGCAGGACCAATGAACTCTGCGGAGCCTCAGAGGAGAGTGAAGGGCAGGTTGCCAGAAGGCAGAGAAATGATGGAATACATCAGGATGTGGTGAAATGGAGCTACAGGAGTTGGAGCAAGAAGGTAATAAAGGGCACAGGAATAGTCCTCTCTGGGAGGAGGTTTAGAGTTTTCCCGGCAGGCGAAAACAGAACTCCCCACAGCTACCCTACCCAGGAGACACAGGGCCTACAGTCTCCTTTCCAATCTTTGCCAGATATTCCCAACAGTCCACTTATACAAGGCACTCAATATTCTCTCAGTACACATGTTCTATCCTCAGGATTTTTATGTATTGGAAGCCTGCTTGACTTCAGCCTCAAAAATTCACACTCTCTGTTATGATGCACTTCTGGTAAGATCTAGGGTAACATCTGGGGAGACTTCCTGCTTCCACCCCTCAGAACTAGCAGCCTTTATTTGTTGGCACCATAGCTATATTAATCACCTATCAGAAGGGATGGTCAGGAGGAATGTATTTATTATAAAGCCTGGGTGGCTCAGTCAGTTGAGCGTTGGACTTCGGCTCAGGTAATGATCTCAGGGTTCGTGGGTTTGAGCCCTGCGTAGGGCTCTGTGCTTATAGCTAGCTCAGAGCCTGGAGCTTGCCTTTGGATTCTATCTCTCCCTCTCTCTCTCTCTGCCCCTCCCTTGCTCACACTGTCTCTCTCTCTTTCTCTCTCAAAAAATAAATAAAACATTAAAAAAATACGTAAAGCCAGTGAAGTTTAATCTTCCACCCTCACTCATATGGGCCTCTTCCAAGGCCCTGTTAGTGTCTGCAGCAAGTTCTTCACATAGTCCTCCATTTCTGCAAACTTTTCAGACAATATCTTAACTATAATTACGACTGCTTTCTGCCTTCACTCCAATTTTTTCTCTGTCACACTTGCTCTCCAGTCAGGTGGGCAGGAGCATTTTTGGAACTTTTGAGCTAAGGAGTTGTTTGGAGATACAGTTACTTTGGGATTCGTGGAATTGGTCTATGTGATTTGCCATGTGGACATGAGTTGTTGTTAGCCAACCTGACTTTCCAGAATATTCCATCACTCACTAAAGACCAGAGATGGTATCATGATATGATTATGTCCTCCAGGTACCATTTATCAGCAGTAGGAAGGCAGTGAAAAAAACAAGGCTGGAAATGTACAGAACCAGAGGGTAGTCTCTGGCAAACTCTTCCAGTAATCCTATATGTAAATTGTAAGTGGTGGTTTCTGTTCTCATTAATGCCAACGTCAAACACAAGCTCTCTCCTGTTAGGACTATAACCTCGATGATGCAGCTGATACCATTATAAGTACACCAAACTTTCTTCTTTCTTTTTTGGTGGTAATTGCCTGACTTATCAGAATTTCTGTGTTTATGTGGTAAAAACCCAAGGTAATACTAAAAAAAAAAAAAAAACTATTGTCTTTTTTCTTTAAGTTTTTTTTTTTTTAATATTTAGTTTTGAGAGAAAGAGAGAGAGACAGAGCACAAGCCAGGGAGGGGCAGAAAGAGGGAGACACAGAATTAGAAGCAGGCTCCAGGCTCTGAGCTGTCAGCACAGAGGATGACAGAGGGCCCAAACTCATAAACCATGAGATCATGACCTGAGCTGAAGTTGCATGTTCAACTGAGTGAGCCACCCAGGTACCCCTTATTATTTTTTAAATATTTATTTTTGAGAGTGTGCAGCTGGGAAGGGGCAGACAAGGAGACAGAGGATCCGAAGTGTGCTCTGCACTGACAGCAGAGAAGCCAGTGTGGGGCTTGAACTCACAAACTGCGAGATCATGATCTGACCCAAAGTTGGACGCGTAACTGAGCCACCCAGGGGCCCCACAGTCATTGTCTTTGTGTGTGTCACATAACAGATCACATCTTAGTATGACAATATCAAGCCTGGGGTAGACTCTAAAGGAAAATATCTAGCCTATCCATAAACATTAGGATTTTTCTAGAGAAAAGACTAAACTCTCTACTGAAATTATTACATAACTATTGCCATATGAAGGGATGCATGATCCAAAAACATGTAGTACCTGATTCAGTTACTTGATAAAAGTTACATTACTTCTCTGAATTGGGAGATGTTTATGGAATTTGTCAGCTTTTTCAAATTAATAATTTGATTTCTTTCTGCAGTCCAAATAAATATTCACTTTCATATCTAATTTTTTACTCATAACATTTCTTAAAGAAGACCCTAAAGTTGTACAAGCCTCAGGACCACAAAACCTGGATCTGCACCTGCTTCTTTTTATTTATTTATTTATTTATTTATTTATTTACTTACTTATTTATTTATTTATTTACATTTATTGATTTTTGGAAGACGGAGTGAGACAGAGTGTGAGCAGAGGAGGGGCAGAGAGAAAAGGAGTCACAGAATCCGAAGTAGGCTCCAGACTCTGAGCAAACATTCAGTAAGGAGCCTGATGCAGGGCTGGAACCCACGAACCATGAGATCATGACCTGAGCCAAAGTCAGCTGCTCAACTGAACCACAAGGCGCCCCCTATCGGTGCCTATTCTTTTTTTTTTTAATTTTTTAAATGTTTTATTTATTTTTGATACAGAGACAGAGCATGAGAGGGGGAGGGGCAGAGAGAGAAGGAGACACAGAACCAGAAGCAGGCTCCAGGCTCTGAGCTAGCAATCAGCACAGAGCCCAACACGGGGCTCGAACCCACAAATGTGAGATCTGACCTGAGCCGAAGTCGGAGGCTTAACCGTCTGAGCCACCCAGGCACCCCCGGTGCCTATTCTAACTGCATCTGTACCTGTGTTCCCCAAGAGATCTGAGCTTTTTATATCTGTAGAAGTCGACACAGGCTATGTACTTCGTAGGGTTGAGTGAAGGAACGGATGTGATTCCCTGGGAATGAACCCCTGACTGGAGTGTATGTTGGCTTACAAGTGACAGCCTGTTAGAAGTCCCCTGTTTTTGGTAATTTTCAACTTATTTATAGAAAAACTTTATAAAAATATTTTTCATCAGTGTTAAGTTCATTAAATCTTTCACAACACCTAAACTTGTTTTTAGAAAACAAGTTTTTTAAATTACTAACTTATACATTAAGCCTTGACTCACTCTTTTTTAAGGTTTATTTTTAAGTAATATCTACATCCAAAATGGGGCTCAAACTCACAACCCTTAGATCAAAAGTTGCATCCTCTACCTCCTGAGTCTGCCAGGTGCCCCTTTACTCACTTTCTGTTTTTACTTTTTTTCTTTGAAAATTTTTATTTAACTTTTTTCTGTTTATTTATTTATTTTGAGAAAGAGAGTGTGCAAGAGGGAAAGGGGCAGAGAGAGAGAGAGAGAGAGAGAGAGAGAGAGAGAATCCCAAGCATGGTCCACGTCATCAGCACAGAGCCTGATGCAGGGCTCAATACCACGAATTGATGAGATCATGACCTGAGCTGAATTCTAGTGTTGACTGCTTAACCAGCTGAGCCACCCAGGCACCCCCAGTTTATTTATTTTTTGAGAGACAGAGAGAGTGAGCAGAGCGGGGGCGGAGAGACAGGGACAGAGAATCCTAAGCAGGGTCCGCACCACGAGTGCAGAGCCTGATGTGGGAGGCTCAATCCCATGAACCATGAGATTATTACCTGAGCTGAAATCAAGTGTTGGTTGCTTAACCAGCTGCTACCCAGGCACCCCTAGTTTGTTCATTTTTTGAGAGACAAGGAGAGTGAGCAGAGGAGGGGTGGGGAGACAGGGACAGAGGGAACCCCAAGCAGGCTTCACCTGCTCAAGGCAGGGCCTGATAGGGGGCTCATGCTCATCAACCATGAGATCATGACCTGAGTCAAAGGTGGATAACTAACCAACTGAGCCACCCAGGCGTCCCTTCAGATTTTTATTTGAATTCTAGTCAGTTAACATACTATGCAATATTGGTCTCAGGAGTAGAATTCAGTGATTCATCACTTACATGTAACACCCAGTGCGCTTCACAAGTGTGCTCCTAATACCCAGAACTCATGCAGCCCATCCCCCACCCACCTCCCTCCAGCAACCCTCAGTTTGTTCTCTAAAGAGTCTCTCATAGTTTCTTTCCCTCTCTCTCCCCCCCATATGTTCATCTGTTTTGTTTCTTAAATTCCACACAAGAATGAAATCATACGGTATTTGTCTTTCTCTGACTTATTTCACTTAGCATCACATACTCCAGTTCCATCCACAATGTTGCAAATGGCAAGTTCATTCTTTTTGATGGCTGAATCATATTCCATTATATATATATATATATATATATATAATGATCTTATTTATCCGTTCTTTAGTCGATGGACATTTGGCCGCTTCCCATATCTTGGCTATTGTTAAGGCTGCTATAAACATTGGGGTGCACGTATCCCGTTGAATTAGTTCTTTTGTATCCTTCAGGTAAATACCTAGTAGGACAACTGCTGTGTCATAGGGTAGTTCTCTTTTTACTTTACTGATGAGCCTCCATACTGTTCTCCAGAGTGGCTGCACCAGTTTGCAATCCCACCAAAAGTGCAAGAGGATCCCCCTTCCCCCACATCCTCACCAAAATCTGTTGTTTCTTACGTTGTTACTTTTACCCATTCTGATAGATGTGAGGTGGTATCTCATCTTGGTTTTAATTTCTATTTCCATGATGATGAGCGATGTTTTGACTCACTTTTTTCTTACGGTTACTTACTTTTGAGAGAGAAAGCATAAGTGGGGGGAGGGCAGAGAGTGAGGGAGAGAGAGAGAATCCCAAGCAGGTTCCACACTGTCAGCATGGAACCTGACACAGGGTTGAGTCCACAAACTATGAGATCTTGACCTGAGCCAAAGTCCAACGCTTAACCCAGGGAGCCACTTAGGCACTCCCTTGATTCCTTTTTTCCCCCTCTTTTTTAAAAATTTGTTTATTGTTTAATTTACATCCAAGTTAGCATATGGTGCAACAACAATTTCAGGAGTAGCTTCTTTAATGCCTTTTACCCATTTAGACCCTCCCCCTCCCACAACCCCTCCAATAACCCTGTTTTTTCTCCATGTTTAAGAATGTCTTACATTTTTCCCCCTTCCCTGTTTTTATATTATTTTTGCTTCCTTTCCCTTATGTTCATCTGTTTTGTGTATTAAATTCTTCATATGAATGAAGTCATATACTTGTCATTCTCTGACTAATTTCACTTAGCATAATACTCTTCACTTCCATCCATGTAGTTGCAAATGGCAAGATTTCACTTTTAAAAAAAAATTTTTTTTTGGTTTATTTATTTTTGAGACAGAGACAGAGCAGAGTGGGCAGGGGCAGAGAGAGAGAGGGAGACAGAATCTGAAACAGTCTCCAGACTCTGAGCTGCCAGCACAGAACCCGATGTGGGGCTCGAATTCACGGACCGTGGGATCATGACCTGAGGTGAAGTCGGACACTTAGCCGACTGAGCCACAAAGGCACCCCAAGATTTCATTCTTTTTGATTGCTGCCCTTGACTCCTTTTTTAAAAGAAGTTTTTTAACCTCATCAAAGTCTATTTTGGACAAGCTTAACTTCAAGTCCTTTCATACAAAGATTTTTATCCTAAAAGATTAGTTTTAAAGCAATCAGCTTCCCTTACATGCCTTCGTCTCTCTCTCCTCTTCTCTGTGTCTCTGGTAATGCCAGGCTGGCATACTTGAGCTGCAAGTTCTAAGAGTTGCCTCCATGGATAACTTTGTGGAGTTACAGGAGAGCAAACTGGCCAGCCCTGCCAAGTACAGGAGTGATGAATGAGTGCTTCTCTAGAGCCAAAGGCACTAATAATACCCTCTTCTATTTGCACAGTGGCTTACTCATGGGAACTTTTTACAGATGTGACTTCACTAACCTTAGTGGCTTTTCACTATGATCGATGGATTATGGTAGTTACTGTCTACATTGCTTAGATAATGAAAACAATCAACAGAAAAAGGAAAAGGGGTTTTCTGTTGTGGCTGCATGGCAAAATTAAGCTAATGACATTAGTTCAGGTCGTGAATGCATAGCCACATAGGTGGCCAAATGGCATTATCCAACTTTATTCATCAATATGTTTGCCTGCCATGGCTTCAGATTTTTTGGGCTATTTCAGAAAATCAAATCCAGCAGTTGTTTAATTCAGTTTCTTCAGCCCACCCACAGTGACTTTGACAACCTTGAAAGGGGTACTAGTTTCAGAAGTAGGCATGAAACTCGCTTTGAAAGAACACCGTTAAGGGGACCTACCTGAGATTCTCAGTTCTATACTGACCCATCATGTAATTCTGTTGATTTAAGTTGAATTCATTCATAAAAAGACAAGGGTATTGGTCCTAGGTACTTTTCAGGACTGGTGCAAACAAATATGATGGGTAATTTCATTTAATGAACAGCTCTGGCACACTTTCTGGAGTCGCTGTATAGGGATGTGCCATATGGAGGACTGTCTGTTCCACCTCTGGTTTCGTCACTTGGTGGAGCAAACTCTCTGTGCCTTGCTTTTTTCAACAGTCAAACAGAGACAATCACAGGACCGTGGAGAATACAAAGCAAGGTAACATATAAAGTGCCTGGCACACAGCAAAAGTTCTAACAGTAACTGTGGTTATTATAAGGCAGTAGAGATGATCTACGGAGAGAGAATGTTATATTCACTCACCACCAAGCGCTCTTAGAGGCTGGAAATACATTCTTTGCTCTCTGTCCCCAGCACCTGGCACATAGAAGAAACTCTATAATCAGAAGAGAGCCTTGCGAAATAAATAAATGGCTAAAGACACACTCCCACTTCGAGAGGCTCCAATTTCTGTTGGTGACGGACACACCCCCAGGCTCCTGTACCAAACAGGCAACGTGCATGTGCTATGAAGATTACATTATTAGCCTAACTCTCCAATGTGTAATTTCCCACAGCATGTTGATGGCTGACCTCCATGTTGCAAAACTTAGATCTAGAAATCACTGCACATTTCAAATGCTAAATGCCACAGAACAAACCTTACCTGGTGTAAAAAATACTAATAGCTATCAGGACTATCCTGGAGAAAAAGAAACCTGTTTTATTATTGCTAACAAACTCCCAGGGGCAGAACAATATGCCATGAATAAACATTACTCCAAACGTGCTTGTGTGAAAAGGAAAGAAACCCAGAGGCAGGAATGGTGAAGTCATTCAGGTGTGTGCATTTATCCCACACACCTGTCCTCTGGACACTGGGGGACACTGTCGTGGCCTGGATGGCTTTCATGGTACCCCCTTCTTGCTGGTCCCCCCGGCCTCCCTTCTTGCTCCAAGAAGCCCCCACTTCAGCCACAGATGCTAGTTCTGTCTTTGCACCTTCTGATCCTCCCACAACATTCTGGCCAAAAAGACTCTGTGCCGCCCTTCAAAACCGGGCCTTCAGAACACCTCCCCTGATACCTATCTTGTGGTACATCCTATCTGCTGTTGTCTTGCATGAGAGCATTGACCACACACTGAATGACTCCTGTTACTTTTGCCTTTCTTCCTCACTTTGCTGCCTTGTTTCTAACCAACCATTCAGCACAGTTCCTGGCATGAAATAGACACTGATCGATGTCAGACAGCTGAATAAACAGTGGTAGGTGATATAGCAATAAACAGCTCCCCAGAGTTAAGAAACAAGGCTAATCCTTGCTGGGGTGCTGCCGACCTAGCCCCAGGAAGGCGGAGGCTCAGCACAACTGTCAGGACACACAGTCAGGAATCTGCTCAATGTGGGAGAGCAGTGAGAAGCCAAGCCAAATGATGCATCAGACCTCTGACTCATAGTTCTGGGCCCTTTCACTGTTCCACAGTGACTTATTATTAGATCTGAACTGGCATTCTCCTCAACTGTGGTCCCAAATGTTTCATCCCTGCAAGGGATGCAACAGAGGCTGAGGTTTCTGTTTTTGCATAAATTTAAGTGGTGCAAACTTTTTAAAAATGTTTTATTGTTTATTTTTGAGAGACAGACAGAGAGAGAGTGGGAGAGGGGCAGAGAGAGAGGGAGACACAGAATCCGAAGCAGGCTCCAGGCTCTGAGCTGTCAGCACAGAGCCTGATGTGAGGCTCGAACCCATGAGCTGCGATATCACGACCTGAGCTGAAGCCGGACACTTAACCGACTGACCCACCCAAGCGCCCCATTGCAAACTTAATTTTAACTTATTTTCATATTGAAATAAGTCTAAACATAAACCTAATTACTATAAAATTGATTTAAATATGAGAGAAAAAAGGATTTAATAAAGCACTGATTTTTAATTGAATGAATAATCCCTCACACATGCCACATACTTTCATACCTTCCTGCCTCTGCACTTGTTTGTGCTCTGCCCAGAATGACTCTTTCCTCCAAAAGTATTAAATCAGCAAGTGTTTGTTGTGTAATAAGGCACTAGCAATCCAGTGGGGGATTCAGCAGGGGTGGTCCATGTTCTGACATTGCTTTAATCAGAGGAAGACACACATAAAATGCTCGGTGGATTTGGAGCATCTTGCGGAGGAGAGTACAGGACACAGGTAAATGGAGCGAAGGGAGTCAGCCTTGCCTCCAGGGTATAAAGCAGCACCTAGGGACATGCAATTCTCAAAGCAAAAAAGAAATAGCAATTATGTGTCATGATCAAGGTGTTAGCTAACCCTAACGTAGTAATCATATTGCAATATATAAATGCATCAGACCATCAGGTTGCACATTTCCAACTTACACAATGTTATGTGTCAATTATATCTCAATAAAATAATATTTTTGAAAAAAAAAAAGAAATTAAATATAAGATGAGAACTGAATTTGAGGCAAGGAGACAAGAGAGAAAGAGCTAGAACCTAACACTGAAGAAATAGCATTTGATATTCTCTGTGCAAGAGAAGAATGCATTTCAAACAGCTGAAAGAACCCTGGGTCTCTGGAGCAGAGACGGAGAGGGAATGGGAGAGTCAAATAAAATGAAGAGGCAGAGCCCAGACATTCTTTCCTCAAAGAGTGAAAATGAGGGGCACATCCATCGGTGGCTCAGTCAGTTAAGTATCTGACTCTTAATTTGGGCTCAGATGATGATCTCGTGGTTCACTGGATCGAGACCCACATGGGGCTTCGTACTGGCAGGATGGAGCCTGCTTGAGATTTTGGGTTCTCTCTCTCTCCCTCTCTGCCCCTCCCCTGCATGCATGTTCTCTCATGCTCCCTCTCTCAAGATATATAAAAACTTTTTAAAAAGTTAAAAAATAAAAAAAGTAAAAATGAAACTCAAAAGCTTAATTTTGTTTCAAGTTCCAAACAAAATAAAACACCCTAGAGAAATAATAATCCCTATTTCTCTTCCTGTCAGACACAGTATCCAGTTGATATAGATTTTGAGTTAGCAATGACTCTGAACATGCCACCTTTGGAGGAACAGAAGACATTTGTTTCTCCTTTGTGGCCATGCATCACATCACCACACAAGCTGTGCCCACTGACCTTGGTGTCATTCCATGCCACCCGACATGCAAAAGCAAATCCAATTGCACACCAGTCATTTCCATGAACATGAAATCAACAAGGAGGCTCACTCCAGACTGAGGAAGAATGGCCAACACAGGCTATGTGCGTTACCAACTGCTTCACAGCACCTAACACCAAAACTTTGCCCTTAAAATCATAAGCATTTATCTCGCACAGTCTCTGTGAGTCTTAAATATGGAAGAGAAGAGCTGAATAGCACTAGCTTAGGGACCCCCGTGAGGTTACAGTCAGCCATCAACCAAGGCTGCAGCCATCCAAAGGCTGGACTGGGGCTACGGGGCGTGTTTCCAGCTAACTGGCTCACACACCTGGTGTGTTACTATAGGCATCCGTAGGAGGCTTCAGTTCCTCTCCAAGTAGAGAGAGGGCTGTTCACAACATGGCAGCTGGCTTCCTCCAGAGCAAGTGATTCATGAAACGGGAGTGTGAAAGACACCGTGTCATTTATGACCCAGTTTCTGAAATACACCACCATTTTTGCAATATCCTATTGGCTAAACAGGTCAGCCCTGTGTATTCAGTGTGGCAGGGGATAAAACAAGGGTGAGAATACCAGGAGGGGGAGATCATCTGGGGTGATCTTACAGGCTGGCCACCACAACAGCCATTGGTGACACCAAAGCCGTCCCCTATGTCTAATCTGAAGGCAGTGTGCAGTGGAAGGAAAGCAGACTTACAACTGTATTTGATCACAATGCTGGCATTTGCCCTTTCACCTTAGTCCAGTCATCTGAGCTTTTGAAATGTCAGCTTTCTCATTTGTGAGATGGAAAGAATAACACCTACCTCTGAGACCTGTCTTGAGGATTAGATGTGGATAATATATTGTTGCTGGCAAATAAGAGCACTCAAGAATCGCTAACTATTATAGTAAAAAAGTAGGCGAAATGTTTCTATGGCAACACAGTTGGAAGTCATTATCCACACAACCCTGTGTCAAACTCTAAAGGTTGTTTTTTTTTCAATTTGTTTCTTTGTCCTGATACATTCTTTTATAACTTATAAATGACTTAAAGCTAAACATTGGGGGGGGCAGTACATAAAGCTAAAAAAAATAAGTATCTCTATTAATATATTTGAAAAGATGTAGAAATCGTGAAAACTTTAAGTTCTAAACCTGAAGGAACTCAACAGCTGTCAGACGATTGCATTTTTCCCTCATGGCCCAAGTCCCATATTAAGATGATCTGAAAGGAACATGGAAATAAGGTAAATTTGGGGGCGGGGGGAGTACTGAGCTCAGTTGTTTTTTCAAAATCACAGTTGTTATGGAGGGGAGAATGTGATTATCCCTAGGAAAACAACACAAGTTTAAGTGGTCAAGAAGTATGTTCTTCACTTAGAAATTTCAGAGTTAGTGCTCTGCCTTTGTTGGCACACTTTTCCAACCTTAGCTCCTTTCCCAGTAAAATACGAGCAAAGACAGTATGAGAAGAAGCTTCTTCAGAGCTGTACTTAGAATAGTATCTCTCTAAATCCATACACCAAGAGTTTAAGTGGAAAGAGCCCAGGCTGGCCCTAACAGGCCTCTGTGACCTGGAACAAATCACTGGCCTTCTCTTTTTCCTCATCTCACAAAATGGAGAAATCTACGGTAGAGAGGATTTTTCCAGACAATGGAGAAATTAAAGGGAGGAAAAGAAAAAAAAAAAAAGAAATGAGGTTAAATATACACATACATATATTTTTTTTAATTATAAGCTCCTGGGGGGAAAAAGTAAATAATTCTTTTCAGGGATTACTTTAGCCTTATGGGATTTAAATTTTATTTTATTTGAAAAAATAATAATAAATAAAATTTATTTTAGTGGCTGATGTGGTAGATTTACCACAAAGCTAATGAAGCTGAAATTTCAGGGCCAATCACCTGAACAAACCCCTTCTAATCAAATATTCTTTGTCTGAAACTAATTTTCTTTTTTTTTTCCTTGAGGAAGTTACCCATATTATATAAGGTACAGTTCCTACAAAATTGAATCTGACCCAGTTGCTGTTGTTAAGAGCAATACACATTTTTCTTTTTTTTTTTTAACATTTTGTTTATTTTTACGAGAGAGAGAAAGAATGAGCAGGGGAGGGGCAGAGAGAGAGAAGGAGACACAGAATCCGAAGCAGGCTTCAGGCTCTGAGCTGTCAGCACAGAGCCCGATGCAGGGCTCGAACCCACGAACTGAGATCATGACCTGAGCTGAAATTGGCTGCTTAACCAACTGAGCCACCCAGGTGTCCCAGCAATACACATCTTTCAACCAAGACAATTTTCTAGTATTATCATCAGTATTTCTTATCAGTAAAAGAGAGACTGTCTAATAACAACAAATCTGTACAAGAAAGGGTTTTACCCAAATGAACAATTTCTGGAAAATATGGAAATAAAATTTATCCCCTACACACATATATTATTTTTTGCAACATTCACACTGTCATGTATGCCAGATGATCACATTACATAAACTGTGTAATTCATGTGTCATGTATGCTAGAGTATATAACATATTTAATGTAGAATTTAATTTTAGTATAAAACATAAAGATGGGAATATCTTAATTTACCTTCTTAAAAGAGAAAAACTATTACTGACTCTTTTATTTATCTACATTATTACATTCCACATTTTGGGGGGTTTCAAGAAATACAGATTCTAGAAGTTCCAAAGTTGTCTACCCATAATAATTCCTCTCTGAGCTGAGAAGGAGCCTAGGACAGGAATTAAGAACAGTAGGTCGTCAGCCAGACTGACTGGGATCCCATCTCAACGAAGTGGATCAGCAAGTCTGTACTTGTTTCTGCTCCTGTCACAAAGGGCGTGTTGAAAGCAGCCACATCCCAAGGTTCTCCTGGGGATTGAATGAGTTACCGTACTTGTGAAGTGCTTAGAAACCTACCTAGCATCTGCAAGCACTGCCTAAGTGCTATTTACAACATCTTAGGCTAATTTTTGCACTAGACTGTCATCTTACAAACTGCTTTATCAACTGTGGTAATGATTTAAAATTTCTCATTTTTTACACTCCCACTAGTAAAGACAACCTGCCTCTATATCACATATTGAATTGCCACATTTCTACTTGAAAAGACTATGTTATCCATCTTTGTATCCCCCAAAGGTATGGTTTAGCCCTCTGTCCTTAGTAAGGACAGAAGTAATCCCTAACAATTTATTTCCATTTCAGGTTAATCTAGAAATAGCTAAAATAAAAAACCATATAGCTCCATTTAAACGTTTCAAAGTATAGGATTATTATGTGTTTTTTTTTTCAAAAGAGTTCTTAGTATTTGGTAAATTGTCCACATTAGGAAATATAATCATTCCATTACTGACCAAGAGTTTAACTTTTGATGATGAATAAACTGGCAAAATTTTAGGTTGAATTGTTTAAACAAAAGTATTTACAAAAGAAGGGAGGAAGGAAGGAAGGAAGGAAGGAAGGAAGGAAGGAAGGAAGGAAGGAAGGAAGGAAGGAAAGCTTTTTCTATTAAGTATAAATAAGCTCATCTCTATTGGAAGGTACCTGTGTGTCAGCCTACAGGAGCACCTGACTAAATAGATGATTTGACTTTGAACTTTCAACAATATCTGGGTTTACAATAATAAAACAAAGTGTACTCTAAAGACTCTGTACCTGTGAACACCAAATGATTGAGTAATTAATATCTAAGTTCCGAGGTAATGCTATAAAGCACAGTAAATATTTAATGGAAATATCAAACCACTTTTCTGAAAGTCTTCTATCTGAATGACAGGAAAGGAGTTTTGTTAATTTCCTTGTAATTCTATAAATGGCCCTTTAGTTAATAAGAAATAATAAGAAGCACACATTGTGGTGAGACATTCAATCATGCAGATGCCAGGGGTTTTTTTGCCCCTTCTTTTGATCCCCAAAAGTAAATGCATTGTTTGTTCTCAAATTCAAAACAAATAAATTCTTCCTACTATAGACCCATTAGGTTTTTCCATGGTTCCAGACACTACAGAACCATAAGCAAACTGAGAGTTTTATGTAACTTTTGCAGCCTTTCAAAAATGCATGGTTAAGAGCAGTGATGACCATATTTCTGTTAGTTAATTCTTGATATGGGCCAACCTTGGTTCCAAAATCTTGCAGTAAAAAGGACAATGACCTGTTATTATATGCCTCCTGTGTGTTAGCTAATTCAAACTTCATGACAACCGTTTACATTAGTAAATGTCGTTACCCCATTTTCCAGATAGAAAACAGAGGATTTAAAAAGTGAAGTACTTAATTCCCATGATAAAAGCAAGGACTCATTAAAAATTTTTTTTTAATTTTTATTTACTTGTGAGAGAGAGACACACAGAGAGTGTGAATGGTGAGGGGGGGAGGGGGGGAGGGAGACACAGAATCTGAAACAGGTTCCAGGCTCTGAGCAGTCAACACAGAGCCTGATGCAGGGCCCAAACCCCAGAACTGTGAGATCATGACCTGAGATGAAGTTGGACACTTAACCCACTGAGCCACCCAGGCATCCCTAGAGTTGACTCAATCTTAAGACTCTAAATCCCATGTTCTTCCTACTCCACTGGACTCTAGCTCTTGTAACCCTTAATCTCTTTCCATCGTGGAATAACAGATTCGGGCTAACGGATGTAGACCTTCTAAAGTAAGTGTGATGCTTAAAATCTGATATGAAAGTTAGATGTGACACCAAAAGCTTAAGCTACAAAAGAAATAATAAGTAAATTGGACTTCTCAAAGTTAAATACAAAAGACAGCACCAAGGGGCACCTCAGTGGCTTCAGTCAGTTAAGCGTCCTACTTGAGCTCAGGTTCGTGAGTTCAAGCTCACGGTCCAAGAGTTTGAGTTCTCCATCAGGCTCTGTGCTGACAGCTCAGAGCCTGGAGCCTGCTTCAGATTCTGTGTCTCCCTCTATCTCTGTTCCTCCCCCACTCATGCTCTATCTCTGTCTCTCAAAATAAATAAATGTTAAATTTTTTTTAAACAAAACAAAGACACCACCAAGAAAGTGAAAGACAATTCACAGAACGGATGAAAATATTTGCAAATAATTTATCTGATGAAGATCTAGAATCCAAAATATATAAAGACTTCTTACAACTGGATAATAAAATAACATATTCATTTTATTTTATTATTTAAAAAGATTTTTTAATGTTTTTATTTATTATTGAGACAGAGAAAAACAGTGCATGAGTGGGGGAGGGGCAGAGAGAGGGAGACAGACTCTGAAGCAGGCTCCAGGCTCTGAGCTGTCAGCACAGATGCGGGGCTCGAACCCAATAACCATGAGATCATAACCTGAGCTGAAGTCAGATGCTTAACCAACTGAGCCACCCATGTGCCCTTTTATTTTATTTTATTTTATTTTATTTTATTTCAGAAAGAGAGAGGGACAGAGTATGCGAGCAGGAACCACAAGGAGAGGGCCATAAGGGGAAAAAGAGGGAAGGAGAAAGAAAGAAAGAAAGAGAGAGAGAGGGACGGAGAAAGAGAGAGAGAGAATGAAAATCCTTTGCAGGCTCCACACTCAGTATAGAGCCCAATGCAGGGCTCAATTCCCCAACCCTGGGATTATGACTTGAGCCAAAATCAAGAGTCGAACACAACCAATGAAGCCACCCAGTTGCCACTCCTTTTGTTTTAAACTCCTTTAAGTACAAAGCATAAAAATAATTTCTCCATGACTGACAAATTTGAAAGAAAAGACACATTTTTATTAAACCAGATCTTCTAGATCAGTATTTTCTATATTTGCCATTTAACTTTTTGAAAACATTTCCCCTCGTGCTCGCTTCGGCAGCACATATACTAAAATTGAAAACAGTTCCCTTTTGTCCTTTCCCTGAAATTGTGCCAGGTTAAGGTAAGGATACAGGAGAACAAGCACTATAAGAAAGGGATTATTCCAGGGTCCAGAAGACCACCCCATCCCCAGAGATTCACCAGAAGCACGCACGGAACTCAGCATAGAGTAGTACACAAGGCTAAGATTTAACAGCATGATCTAGTAAATGGGGTCATAGTGGGGAAAATGCAGGTGGAGTCTGGAGGAATCCTTGTATGGGCTCCTTATGCCCTCCCCCTCCCATGAAAGGTCACAGAGAACACCCTCTTCCCCCAGCAAGGAAAATGCAACAACAGGTGTATGATGTTTTTGCCCAGAGAAGCCCTCTTAGAGCTTCACAGTTTTTATCAGAGGCTGGTCACATAGGCACCCTATGCCTAGACATGCTCCAAATTTAAACTCCCAGAAGGAAAGCAGATGTTGAGCATAAATCATACTGCTTGCATAGCCTAGGGCCAATGAGCCCCTCTGACCAGGCTGGGAAGTATGGGAACACCCCTGAAACCTAAGCTCCCAAGTGTCAGATGAAGAATTGAGCTTGCAAACACACCTTTGCAAGAGGACCTGTCTCAGGCCAGCTACAGTGACTCTGTTCTGCACAGGGGTGAAAAACAAAGCCCTCAGAACCACCGTCCAATGACACACAGATTTTGAGGGAAAGACAGAGAGGACTCGGAGGCTCTGGAATAGGATTAGCAGAGTTTCCAGGCCAAGGGGACACTGTAAGGTTTGGCTTCTATGTCAAAAGTCTACCTACATCCATGACCTGGGAAGTTGGACTGGCTCAAGGACTAGGCTAGGGACACATCACTTTGAGGCGGTCCCAGGATTTTCTAGCCTCACGCACAGCTATAACCACCATCTGGGTCTTCCTTCCCGCCCCTGCCTCCGGTCCTCCAGGTGAAGACACCTCCCCCAGTGCCTTCTTGGAATCAGCGACTTTTGGAGAAGAGATAAAAGGACAGAGAGATGAAGGGTAAAGGTCCTCTGACCTTTACTTTGCAACTGTGTCATTCAAGAAGGAATCCTCCCAGATGTACAGGTGGTGAAATGGTTATCACCCAGAACAGAGTTCATGACTCACTGCTGAAATATTGACCCGTCCTGCTGTAGACCAGATATAAAAATCTAAGGCAACCCTGAGAAAGAAACCCTAAAAAGAAGGAACTCAATTTCATCCTTTTCTCCAATGCTTAGTAAGAATTTATCTTGGGGTGCCTGGGTGGCTCAGTAGGTTGAGTGTCCGACTTTGGCTCAGGTCATGATCTCGCAGTTTGTGGGTTCGAGCCCCTTGTTGGATTCTGTGCTGACAGCTCAGAGCCTGGAGCCTGTTTCGGATTCTGTGTCTCCCTCTTTCTCTGCCCCTCCCCCACTCACGCCCTGTCTCTCTCTGTCTCAAAAATAAACCATTAAAAAAAAACAAGAATTTATCTCATGGAAGACTGGAAAGACCTGCTTGCTATCTCAAAACTTTTGGGATCCAGGGACCACCACAAATCAACTAGAACAGATCGGGAAAATAAAGTGGAAGGGCCGTCTTGTTTTTCCCCTAGAACAACATATTTCTATTATGTAAGAACTGCTTCACTTTGACCAGTGAGTTACAGGGCAGAACTCAAAATGCATGCCAAGCAGGAGAATAACAGTTAAGGCTTCTGTGGCTGCTTGGCATTTCAAGGACTTTCTACCTTCCCTTTTATCATCTATTCTTAATTTTCCTTCTGCTTCTTCCACCCACGGTCTCCTCCTTTTACCCCTTCCTCTCACTCCCAACTCCCTAAACAATTAGAAACTGACTGTAATTTCCAATGGTTCAAATAACTACAGCCAATCATTTTCTTTTACAGTTTGATTTCTCTGATTGCCCAAAGAACGTACCTCACTAACAAATGATTTCTAATAAAAATTCCTGCATGTTTGCATAAGCATCTACCTGTATCTTCCACATCAACAGTTTTATTTAAATATTACCTTCAGAGGCACCTGGGCAGTTAAGCCTCTAACTTCAGCTCAGGTCATGATCTTGCAGTTTGTGGGTTCAAGCCCCGCATCAGGCTCTGTGCTAACAGCTCAGAGCCTGGAGCCTGCTTCAGATTCTGTCTCCCTCTCTCTCTGCCCCTCCCCTGCTCACACTGTCTCTGTCTCTCAAAAATAAAAAACATAAAAACTTAGAAATGTTACCTTCAGCAAATATTAAAGCTCATAAAAATCAATACATTCTTTTTTTGATAAATTGTACTTCTGGCCCAATGAAAAAATAGACAGTTCTTACCAGCAACCTTTCAAAATCTTGAAAGCTCTGCCTTAACTATTGGACAGCCACATAGGGAAATCAGTTTCCCAGAATCAGACTTGGTAGCCCCCATAACTGGCCTGACGGACAGGGCGGAAACATTCCTGGCAGAGATCAATCAGCCAGGGAGGGGCCCTGCACCAAATGATCCACGTTTAATCTTCACAAAGAGTCAAAAGTTCTTGAATCTAAGAAAGTCAAATTAGGCACAAGATACCACAGATGAACCATTAGCATGGAAGCCCATCTCCAAGATAATAATAGACTTCCATTTAATTTGCCTTCCACTGAGGCAGGGTTTTACTAAGACTGAAGGAGAAGTTTTCTCTGAAAAGCTGAAAAAATTGCTTCCTCCAAAAAATTAACAAGTTAAAGTTAATTTGATATTAAATAGCGTAAGCAGACTTCAGAATGTGTAACAATCCAATGCGTGTCAGGCCTTCCCTGAACCAAGGTCAGGACTACGGAAAGGGGATGATCTGGAGCAATGCTCAGAGATCTGAGCGCATGAGTGAGCACGTAGATCTATGTCAGCCGTGCAGGAACTGGGGCAAGTAGTCTGCAGAAGCAAAGCTCAGAAGCCAGGTGGGGAGAGATGGGCATAAGAGTAAACTCAGATATTTAAAGCTTTATCATGTGGTAGAGTCAGTCTACATGGCCTGAAGGAGAAGAGATGACAGTCCAATCATTAAAAAGATTTTTTTAAATATTTGTTTATTTGAGATAAAGAGAGAAAGCATAAGTGGAGGAGGGGCAGAGAGAGGAAAACACAGAATCTGAAGCAGGCTCCAGGCTCTGAGCTGTCAGCACAGAGCCCAACATGCGGCTCGAACTCATGAACCACAAGATCATGACCAGAGCTGAAGTCGGATGCCTAACCAACTGAGCCACCCAAGCGCCCCAAGTCCAGTCATTAGGAAAGAGAAGTGGAATAACCAGAATTCCTAAGGAGAAACTGGGCTGCTGTGAATAGTAATGAGTTCCTTGTATCCAGAGGTATTCAAGTCTTTGATAGATTCGTTCAACATTCTGCATTCTTTTATCAAGTGTGTACTCCAGAGGCTCCACACTGGCTCCACACAGGTGAATGAAAAGCTTATGATTCTTGCTTTAATCCAATTTAGGGTCTGCTGAGGTGATCTGCTCAGAGGTAGACTCTGAGGGAATTGCTAGGGGGGACTCAAACATACAACCAATAAGACCTGTCAAATTTTTCCTAATCTCAAGAAATATTCCATGAAAAAAAGCCATGGGTTTTTCTACATTCAAAGAGGCACAAATGTTTTTTTCTTGCCAAGAATGAGCCAGCCAGATTAACAACTCTTAACTATGAAACCGCTTACAGCTAGCTTAAAGAATATTTGGGAGATTGGTGGGATCAAAGCTTTAAACCCGGTTTCCTACAGTGAGCTATTAGAATAATTCTTTTGCTCTTGGTTACATTTCTTTTTATGTTTATTGATTGATTGATTTTTGGATTTTTTTTTTTTTTTGAGAGAGCATATGAGTGAGGGGCAGAGAGAAAGGGGGTCTGAAGCAAGCTGTGTGTTGACACAGTGAGCACGACATGGTGCTCAAACTCACATACCGTGCGATCATGACCTGACTGGATGTCAGACACTCAACAACTGAGCCACCCAGGCGCCCCAGTTACAGTTCTTATAACTTAGAATTACATATGCTTTATGGTTAGAAGGCACATTTCCATTGGAATGACAGCGTTATATACTTAGGAAGGTAACAAGTCTGGTATACATTGAAGAAATATACAAAAAAGAATTCATTTTCATGGCTCACTTTTATTCTCAGAATTAATTCCTTAATTCACAAAGCTGATTAAGTACAGTCTATACTTGCCTTCACTAAGAATGAACTTAGTGAAGTTCATTTTCTAATCACTTGTAATCAGCACATTTTAAGATAGGATCACTTTGCCTTAATCTTAGTTTCACAACTATGATCTCAGGCTTGAATCACATGATGATTTGGAAAAATTACCTGTTGTAGCTACAAGGCCCCTTAGAGTTTGCCTGGTCTGACCAGGGGGCAGAGGTGAGAAGCTTTGGGAAAATTCCAGGAAGTTAGCCTCAGTGAACTGGGCTCCCAGTATGGCTTCAGGCAACACAGAATTCATAAACACGTCTTGATGGAAAATACACTGGCACTAACAAAAGCTCTTTTCACTGTTTTAAGCATTTTTTTAAAGACTGAAACTAATCCCCCAAAAATCTATTAGCAAATTATGTATTAATTAATTCCAGAATGCTAGGAGTTTAGAAGACAAGAAAAAGAGCAGTGTTGGGGATTGCAAAGTCATAAGCAGGAGGAGGGAACCTGTTGTTTCCAGAACAAGAGGGAATGCTTTCTTCTAGATATCGACCTGTATTACCTAGTCCTTCAACAGAAAGGTTTACCATCCAATAGAACAATGATACTTTCTTTACATTATTGTACAGTTTTCTAACCATACTCTTAGGCAGATCGTATCTCTGCTCCTGGTTAGGTTCAAGCAGTTTAAATACTGAGGTAACCCTATGACCCCCAGGCATACACAGGATCACAAATATATAAATCATACAAGGAAGATAGTAAGGACAATGGGGCTAACAATACATTGGAAAGTCTCCAGTTCATCATTAGGCTTTCAAATTCTAACCACACACACTGGTTGGCTTACATAGCTGAGGGTTACTCTTTCATGACACTGGAACCAGCCAGAGAGAAAATCAAAAGTGTAGTTGGGGGTCTTTGAAGCAGGTTTCCAGCCCAACCCTGTCCCAGTATTGGTCCTCCCCCTCCAGCATCATCAACTGCATCTTGCCTTTTCGTCTATCTGTAGGGCTCCTCCAGGCATCCCCAATGGGGCTCCAGACCATCCATGTGCCTGTCTGCCTTCCTAGCACCCCCAGTGCTACCCCAGTGGTAAAAAGTCTTCTTTTTAAGTATGACAGTTCTTTCAGTCAACTCAGAGAGCCTGGCTTCATGAGCAAGAGACCCACTGATTAGAAATGTACAGGTAAGGAACCTACGAGTTGGCTGAACCAGAAAGCCCTGGTAAAAACCACCTACAAAGATATCCTCAGCCTTCTGGTCCAAGGAGGTGATTCTCCTCTATCTCCAGGTAAAATTTCTGCCTCTCAAGAACATGTCCAGGGTTCTGAGGCTGGGAGAACCTTCCTTGTTTTCTCTGTGGAGCCATTATCTCTTCGGTATTCTAGGTCCACAGTCTCCTACCAGTGAATCTGATGTAGGAAGACCTTTGAAAACCACACAACCCTTATCACTTTGCTAGCAGAACCTGAACTGCAGTGCTGTGACACTGTAAGTTACCTCTCCTTAGATCACTTAGCAGGAACGGTCTCACACTGAGCTGAAGAAATACTGTTTGATTGAATTACAAGCTGGGGATATTTTGTAACATGCAGCATATGTGTCCTATTACTTCGCTAAAATCGAAAAATATCTCTGTATTCAAAACATATCTGGCCTCAGGGGTTTTGGATCAATGCCCGCGGATCTGTAGTAGCTTCAAAATTAATTCCAGAATTTTCCTTCCCTATTTTCCTCCAGGGCCTGAATTAATTATACAGGATTTTGTGGCTAAAAGGAAAAGGTCACATATGGAAATTGGAAGTCTTCATGATTTAGTGGGGAATTTAATGGGAGGAGAGTACTTTCATAGAGCCAGAGGTTAGGGGAGAGTGTCCTCCAAAGACCTAGAGAAGACCGTATTTACCCCTTAGCAGTTGGTTCCTCATCCCTTTGTGTCCCTTTTGGCTAATATTCACCCAGGAAGGAGATTACAAAAAGGGAAATCCAGGGGTGCCTGGGTGATTCAGTTGGTTAAGTGACTTCCTCTGGATTTTGGCTCAGGTTATGATCTCACGGTTCCTGAGTTCAAGCCCCACATCGGGCTCTGCGTGGACAGTGCAGAGCCTGCTTGGGATTCTCTCTCTCTCTCTGCCCCTCCCCTGCTTGCACTCTCTCTGTCTCTCTCAAAATAAATAAATATAGAGGGAAATTCATTCCCTCATTCAGTGGGGAGCTCACCATAAGATAAGAACTGCCTTCACTATACAAACAGGTTTTAAAATGAGGATGTGATTCACGAACTAAGCCAGAAAAGTGTAACAAAAACAATAGAATTAACAATATCGGATAAGCTCACTTTGATGAGCCAAACTTGGAATCTAAATTCCAGTTACATTACTTTTTATGTGAAAAAATGTAGTCTGCATAGAAAATGCCACATAGAACACAACGCATTTCTAACCTGGATGCTAGCTGTAAATATGTAATATTCTTCTAAGTGTCATCATTTTATTGTCCAAGAAATATTTATTAGTCACTTATAGAGGTACTAGGAATGGAAGGTTCAACCAGAGACAACGAACCCGACCTCACACTATTCAAACACTAGGGAGAGAGACAATGGGGAGAAAATGTAATACAGATTAAACAAAACTCTTCTTACTATAAAACCAAGTACTCAATAAAGTTACATTTTTCTAGTTGTAATTCTATATATCAAAAGTCTCCTATGATGAGTTTCATCTTATTTAAAAGCACCTTCTTATTTTCTGATATAGAGTTTGACACACAAGACTGACACTGAGTAACATAAAAGTCTCCAATCCTTCACAAGTATAAGAAACTTTCTTTTTCTTTTCTTGATGTTTAGTTTTCAGCAGGGATGGGGGCAGAGAGGGAAGGAGACAGGGGATAGAAAGCAGACTCCTCACTGACAGTAAAGAGCCCAATGTGGGGCTCAAACTGACGAACTGAGATCATGACCTAAGCCAAAGTCAGAAGCTTAACCAAAAGAGCCACCCAGGTGCCGTGTAGGAAACATTCTAAATATATATATTTATCCTCCAAGGTCTGCTAGTAAGAAAGAAACCATCTGGAAAAGAATCACTTAAAAGTTCACAGCAGAATAAAAGTACAATGTTTCCAAAAATTAGACGTTGAACACTATTTGAATCTCAAACAACAGTGAAGTCTGTCGTTAAAAAAAAAGGTCTCAACTTTGCCAAAAGGAGACGGAACATTCATATCTGATCTGATAGCTGCAGCCCACATTTTTAGAAAACTTGTCTCAATATTCTACACACCATCCTTCCGACAACAAGTCTAGTGCCATTGAAATGCCAAGGTTACATTTCCTAAGTGGAAACCAAAAAACATCTACCTTCCTGAAATCAGGAAATCCCAGGAACTCCACAACACAACCCAAGGAAATGAAGCCTTGGATTCACACGAGTCCTTTCCATAATAGTGGCTGTTTGGCAGAGAGTGCATGTAAAGGAAAGCAAGAAGAGAAAAACCTTACTTTTCCTCACGGCAGCTCATAGCAGGGTTGAAGACACCAGTGCCAGCAGCCACGGAAAGCTGTCAATAGATAGAAAGCACACGTAAGAATTACACATTTGTTACCTTAGGCCAGTTTGCATCAACCACATGGTACCAAAGACAGAAAGTCAGTCCATGCTTGATGTAAATCCCATAAAGGAACACAAAAGAAATAACTAAGTCCTGAACTGAATCTTGGGCATAATGCAACTACTCCTGTACTTTTAGATTTCTAAAAGGCATGAGAAATCCCGTGGGATGGAAATGCCAGCCTGAAAATCAAAAATGGGGCTCCTCAAGAGGAAGGTCTGGGAAGTGTGATGTCTGTACTTGTTGAAGTTATTAACTGGGGAAATTGGGACCATGTGGAAAATTTCAAAGGTCATTAACTAGGAAAGTGAAATCAATCCAGTAGGTGTTTTGGTCAGCATCTGGAATTAGGAAGCACTCATCTTAGTTCTGAAGGGAGAATTACAAAGATGTGCAAGACATCATCTCCATCCCATTGAAGAGATAAGCCTGTATACATATAGCCATAAATTGAGTATTGTGCAGCATAGTAACAGCAGCTAATTATTAATACTCACGAGATACATACTACATGCCACATCCCATTCTAAAAGGTTTTCAATGTTTTATTTAATTATCACAACCACCCTCTGAGACAGGTACTATTATGCTATTTTACAGTGAGAAAACTGAAGCTCAGAGAGGCTGAGTAACTTACCTAAGGTCACACAACTCCTAAGTGGTACACCAGGGATGTAAACCCAGGCTCCAGATGCCACTCACCTCTGCCCACCACACAACATAAGATGCAAAGCTTTCTAATTCTGACTTGGTAAGCTATGGAGGCAGGATGAGGTTGGGAGGCAGGGAGAGGGGAGGAGGGAGTTTCTAGGAGGAACTGGCAATTGAACCGTGTATTGCCCAGATGGACACCTTATAACCTCTAAAAAAATAACTGGGTTCCCTAGTTCTACTTTCCCTATCTCTAAGCAAGACTGATGAGATTATCTGTCAAGCCCCTTTGGATCTTTTATTTTTTAATTTTTTAATGTTTATTTACTTTTGAGAGAGAGAGAGAGAGAGAGAGAATGCATGAGCAGGGGAGGGTTAGAGAGAAGGAGGGACAGAATCCCAAGTAGGCTCCGCAATGTCAGGGGCTCAGACCCATGAACCATGAGATCATGACCTGAGCCACTCCCTTTTGGATCTTTTATATCACTTCAGAGTTTACCTCTTGTCATAGCACCAAAGACAGTTAAAAAAAAGAACAAGCTTTGGAACTAGTGAATAATAGCTGTGTGACACTGGAAGACTTGTTTACCTTTTCTGAACCTTAGTTTCCTCATTAATACAGTGAGATCATCTTCATAAGTTTGTTGTAGAGATTAAATAACCTATGCACAGTGCCTGGCATATAGGAGGTACTAGATTAATTTTAGTCTCTACTTCCCCCTTCTTTTTCTTTAATGGAATAAAATCTCAGTTCTTGAACTCAGCTAAACTTTAGATGAGTCACTGGCTATACATTAGATGAATGCCCTTTGGAGGGAGAGTGAAAAATAAAAAGATATTTTTTTAAATATCTCATAGCTTTTTGGGTACTTGGGTGGCTCAGTCGGTTGAGCATGCAACCCTTGATTTTGGCTTGCATCATGATCCCAGGGTCATGGGATCAAGCCCACATTGGGCTCTCCACTGGGCATGGAGTCTGCTTAGGATCCTCTCTCTCCCTGTGCTGCTCTTCCCACTCACATGCTCTCTCTCTTTAAAAATAAAAATTTTTTAAAAAGAATAGTTTTGTCTTGTCTTGACCTTTTTTTAAAAAAATTTTTTTACATTTATTTATTTTTGAGAGAGAGAGCACGACTTGGGGAGGGGCAGAGAGAGAAGGAGACACAGAATCCAAAGCAGGCTCCAGGCTCTGAGCAGGCATTCAGCACAGAGTCTGATGTGGGGCTCAGGCCTATGAACCATAAGATCATGACCTGAGCTGGACTTGAACACTTAACCAACTGAGCCACCCAGGTGCCCCTTGACCTTTTTTTAAAAAATCTTTATCTTTGCGAGAGAGCAAGGGACAGAGTGAGAATAGGGGAAGGGCAGAGAGACAGGGAGACACAGAATCTGAAGCAGGCTCCAGGCTCTGAGCTGTCAGCACAGAGCTCAACACAGGGCTTGAACTCTTAAACAGCAAGATCATGAGCTGAGCCACAATCGGACTCTGAACCTACTCAGCCACTCAGACGCCCCTTGATCTGTTTCATTATACAACTCCACAACCTTAAAGAATAGTTACACGATCAACTGGAAACCAAGACGGGAATACACATACTATTTATAAGCCATGATTCATACGGTCTAGGCAGCTTTCAATATTCCATAAGTTAGGGGAAATAATAGTCAAAATAATGAAAAACTTCGTAATGTTACATACTGAGGTGGACTATTCAAAAACACCTGGCACTGGGGTGCCTGGGTGGCTCAGTCACTTGAGCATCCTACTTCAGCTCAGGTCATGATCTCATAGTCCATGGGTTCGAGCCCCTCGTTGGGCTCTGTGCTGACAGCTCAGTGCCTAGAGCCTGCTTCAGATTCTGTGCCTCCCTCTTTCTCTGCTCCTCCCCAGCTCACTCTCTGTCTCTCTCAAAAATAAAATAAAGACATAAAAAAAATTTTTTTAATTCAAAAACACCTAGCATAGTTAGAAGTTTTACTATCAAAGATTAAGGATTAAGTAATGATAGAGATCATGAAGCATATCCATAGAACAGAAATTACAAATATCATATTGATATATAAGAGAAAAAAAGATTATGTAAGTACATGTTTTGTTTCTTCTTTGATTAACCCAAAATACATTCTTTTAACCAGCACTAGCTCAAGAGATTTGAGGCTTTTCTTTCCTTTTTACTTCTTTTAATTAAGGTTTAACTTGACATATATTAAAATGGACCAATCTTAACTGTACATTTAGTTAATTTTTACATATGCATACACCTATGTAACCATCACTCAGATCAATACAGAGAACATTTCCAGCATCCCCGAGAGTTCCCTGCCCCCATTTCAGTCCATACCCAAAAGGTAACCTATCTCCACACTTGTAACTACAGCATGTTAACAAAAATGGGCAATGATCAATGAAAAAGTAAAGGTGTCCTAAACGTGACTTTGTTGTGTTTCCTGGCATGTGCTAGAGTTTTTCATTACAAACAATACTCATGGGCAGTGTAGTAACCAACTAAATAAAGTTTAGATACCCAAGGGTCTAAGGAATTAGCCTACTGGGTGATAAACTGAAACCCACAGCCTAGGACTCTTACTCCAGAAGAGTCCCATGACCCATTTCTTTCTTCTAGAGCAAGATGCTTACAGAAAGCACTGGGAGAATTAAACCAGACTGCTGGCAAAGTTAGTGTCAATATAAATGACTCATAAGTGACTTCAATGAGGGCTCAGCAAAAATTCTGCCTTGTGGTTAGCAAAGTCAAGACAGTTAAGAACAATGAGACAGTTAGACCCCCAACTCTTGATTGGATCATGAAACTGTCAACTGTGCATAGTGATGCCACTGAATGGACACCTGTGGACCATGAACCTTGTGTTGTTTCCCAACTGTGATAATTTGACATTCTTGCATACATCTCCTTTTTGCAACACATGTGTTCTGATACCTTTCAGGTCACTTAGTAAAAGTTGGGAATACAGTGAGTGACACAGGAGTCTACTGAGCAGCAAAGCAATGGAATGCAAGAGTTTGCTTCATGCCTAATCTCAGCACCTGAGCTAATATGTTATTTTAATTTGGTCAAACTATAGATTGTCTGTTAATAACTTTTCCAAACAGGGATACCTTTGGAGAATAAAAGAGGACTCTGTTATGAATATCCCATAGTAATGGGACTAAATGAGTATGCTCAAGGAAACCAAATGCCACAATCACCCTCTGTCACAGTTCATACGGATTACCACTTAATTCCAGTGACTTTTTTACTATTAAACTAAAGCTTTTAGAATGGCAAAGATATTTGGGAAAGGAAAAAACCCAGGACATGTCAGAAATTACAGATGAGGTCTAACAAGCTAAATATATCGATGCCACTAACCCATGGATGGAGCTTTGGCTTCTGACACAAGGAAGTCAGCTTGAAGGGGGTTGAGGACTCAGAGGGGAATAGATGTTATATCTTCGATAGCTAGTAATACCTTCTAGTAGGTGACACAAAGTCCACACTCTGTGGGTTGTCATTAAATAATGAGGGCTGAGGATCTAAGGGAGGGCAGTACACTCAATTTGTTGAAATATTATTCTGATTACTAATAACGTGATGTGATAACCAATAGTTTGTATGAATTGAGTGTTTACTATGTACCTGGCATACTGTACTAATTCCTTTATATACATTAGCTTTTTAAATTCCCCAATGAGAGACACCTGGGTGGCTCAGTCGGTTAAGTCTCTGACTTCGGCTCAGGTCAGATCTCACGTTCATGGGTTCGAGCCCCACGTCAGGCTCTGTGCTGATAGCTAGCTCAGAGCCTGGAGCCTGTGTCCTTCTCTCTCTGCCCCTTCCCCTCTCATGCTCTATCTCTCTCTGTATCCAAAAAAAAAAAAAAATTCCCCAATGATCCTGTAACATAGATACAATTGCTATTCCCATTTTCTTCCCCACAGATGAGGAAACTGAGGCTTAGAGGAGATTAAGTCACTAGTCCAAGGTAGTAAAATGCATATTAAGACTCTTAAATCAGTTGGAATCTCAGTCATCCCTTATTTTACCTCACTTCATCTCCTGCCTTCCCCTGCCGGAACTCCTTTGTTACAGGACAATTCCCTCAAGTAGCTTCCAAAAGGGGAATTGTTTACCAAAGGACACCATGAACAATCCCTGAGACAGAGGGGCAGAAAAGCAAATACCTAAGACTGCGTGAGCAGTTCATCTGAGACGCCAGGAATCAAGGCCATTCTCAACAGCTCTCATCTCCTGTTTCTTTGTAGTGTCTACTACTAATTCAGCCATTTTCTCAAAATCTGGAGACTTGGGATTCTATGGGACCAAACATTTCCAATGTCTGAATCTCCCTCCAATGCGTGTTTTACTATAGACACTATTACAGATGTTTTTCAATAAAAAGGAAAGATGAACTTTTGATTTTATTTCTTTTTTAAAAGTTTATTTTGAGAGAAAGCATGAGTAGAGGAGGGGCAGAGAGGCAGGAGACAGAAAATCCCAAGAAGGCTGCGTGCTATCAGTGCAGAGTTCAATGCAGGGCTTGAACTCATGAACTATGAGATCGTAACCTGAGCCAACATCCAGAGTCGGATGCTTAACTGACTGAACCACCCAGGTGCGCCTAATTCTATCTCTTAAACTACTACTAAAAATAGAAATAAAATTCTGATTTTAGTCAGCCTGTGATCATAACACACAGGGAAACATTCTGTTGTCATCTGGTATGCTTTTAGAGGCAGAAGCCAAAACAAAGAAGCACAGAGCCCCAGAGGAAGGAGGTAAACGCATTCATTTCCCCCAGAGAATAGATATTAACAATTACTCTTGTCTCGGGAAATTTATTTCAAACTGTCATATTGCAACTGGTACGTCCAACATTTCTGTGTAAAAAGTTTCCCCCCCCCTTCATTCTTTTCGTCTCTGTAAGAGAGAAGGGGATACAGTTGTAACCACGAAGTCCAGAGCCCCTTCCTTGAGGCCAGCATTCTGTTACTTCAATGCTGTATTCCATTAATAGATGCACATTCCAGCACAAAGCACAGTGCCTGGACCAGAGCCCAGTTCTCCTGACTTCCAGCCTACAGACTTTCCAACAAGTTGTGCGGATGTGGAGGGGGGCTAGGTGGAGACTGAGTGACTTGTGTGTGACCCAAAACAGAAGAACGTGAAGCATCCCATGGCCATCACCTGCCCCCTCCCACCATCTGACATCCAAGGGTCTGGTCCAAGTGACTGGTCCTGATATATAAATCTGATATGTTTTGACTGAGATTCTGTGTATGTATATACCATAAGTAACCATTTACTGAACTCTTTCCCAGTGATTGTGAACTCACTCATAGCACATAGGTGCTTATTTATTTTTAAATCTCTGTCACACAGAATATAGCTTGGCACATGAAAGGCACCAAAAAAAAAAAATACTGGTTGGAATAAAGGAAGAAAAAAGGAAGGGAGAAAGGACAGACCATCAAATTTGCCTCAAATGAAGGGTCTATTTATAAAACTGAAACCAGGGCGCCTGGGTGGCTCAGTTGGTTGAGTGTCAGACTTTGCCTCGGGTCATGATCTCACAGTTTGTGTGTTGGAGCCCCTCACTGGGCTCCCTGCTGAGGGCTCAGAGCCTGGAGCCTGCTCTGGGTTCTGTGTCTCCCTCTCTGTCCCCCCCCCCCACGCCCCCGCACACGCCACACACACACACACTCTCTGTCTCTCCGAAAATAAATAAATAAAACATTAAATAATAAAATAAACTATAGAACTCAAACAAAAAGTAAAAGCAAAGTAAATCTGTGGTTACTTGAGGGACATGAAAAAACTTTGTCCGAGGTGTTTTCTGCATTTGTTCCTCCCCTGTTCTCCTGTGATATCTTTTTGTGAAGTAATTCTTAAAAAAAGGAATGCTATTAGAAAACAACTAGGAAGAAAGGATAACAAAATGCTTACAGGAACTGTCAAAAAGGAGTAACATGAAAGTATGTAAAAAGGAGTGAAAATCCAAAAAAATTAAAAGTGTGCGATTGGTGATATAAAGAAAAAGATGTAACAAGCAGAAACTCCTTCAATAATTAGGTATTAACTGCTTCAAAACAGTGTACTCATTGCACTGTGCAGACTGTATCCTCCCAACATTTCACAGGGAGCAAAACAGCACATGTGAAACCAAGGCACAGGGAAAGAGGAAGGCTAGTCCTTATAAGGATGGCATGATCATTAGTTCCCAAAACAAGGAAAGGAAGTTGCTATATGAATGTTTCTCTAAGAAAAGTTGAGAGATTCCCTAACTTTAAATTGTTGCCGGTGGATTATAAACAGGGATTCTTGGACTTACTTTGGAGCCAGACCATCTGGGAGTCATGGGACCTCTCTGACCCATTTGCAACACATGCAATCAACCAGTAGACAAGTGAAAAGTAGCGTGAGCCAAAGGTTTTCTTTTTTAAGTTGGAGATTCAGGGTAGGAGGATTTTATTTAAATTTCTTTTTCATTAACTCTCTTCTCCCCTGCAAATTACAAACAAACAAACAAACAAACAAAAGACTAATGTGGGATGCCTGGGTGTCTCACTCAGTGGAGCATGCGACTCTTGATCTCAGGGTTGGGGGTTCGAGTCCCATGTTGGGTGTGAAGATTACTTAAAAATAAAAAAATCTTAAAAAAAAAAAAAAGACAAGGGCACCTGGGTGACTTAGTCGACTGAGCATGCAACTCCTGGTTTCGGCCTATGATCTCACAGACTGTGAGTTGGAGCCCTGTGCTGGGCTCTGTGGTGACAGTGTGAAGCCTGCTTGGAATTCTCTCTCTCCCTCTCTCCCTCTGCTCCTCCCCCATTCGTGTTCTCTGTCAAAATACATAAATTATCTTTAAAAAAAGACCAATTGCTACTACTCACATTAGAACATCTCAGGTCATCTAGAGTTCCAAAAGATTATGGTTGAGCACCACTGGCTACAAACCACCCAATGATTCCTTCATACATTCAACACATATTTATTAAGCACCTAACATTAATCAGGTACCGTGGATCGAGTGGCAAACACAAGTCTCTTGTTTTGGAGAAGATTCCAATCTTATAGAAGGGGACAGATAAGAAACAAATGCACAGGGAAGATAAGGTCTCTATGCAACCATCTCCTGCCAACCATCTCTTCCCTCCTAATACTCCAGGCATATTAGAGAACAGTGGCCTTTTTGCTGTCCCTGGACTATGGTCAAGGTCTGGCTTGCCTTGTCACCTTTACCCATGTTCTCCCCGATGGCTGCCCAGCTTTGCACTCAGACTTCACATGGCTAACACGTTACCTCTTCAAGAAGCTTCCCCCATCTTCCTGTGTAAAACTGGCCGCCTCATTCTCCATGTTTTCCATTTTATTTTGTTTGTAACACTCATCTGTTGAAACTCAGTTCTTTATGTGCTTATTGTTCTCATTTTCAGTTCCCCTACTAGAATGCAAGACCCATGACACCATGGGTTTTCCCTGTTTTGCTCACTTGTATACCTCATGCATGTACAATAGTGCTGTTAGAAATGCCAGTATATAGGGAGCCTACGTGGCTCAGTCAGTTAAGCATCAGATTATGGTTTCTGCTCAGGTTGTGATCTCACAGTTTGTTCAATGGAGCCCAGCGTCAGGCTCGCAATGGTAGCATGGAGCCTGTGTCTGATTCTCTCTCTCATCCTCTGTCCATCTCCCGTTCTCATGCTCTCTCTCAAAATATATGTGCTGCCGAAGCGAGCATGCTCTCTCTCAAAATAAATGTTAAGAAAGAAAGAAGGAAAGAGAGGAAGAGAGAAAGAAACAACAAATGCCCATTTATTCATATCCACATTGAAAAAGTATCTGCAGTCAGAGGGACTTGTCTATTATTTGCATGGTAGAAGCCAGTCTCCAGACATGGTCCCCAATAAATACACTCCTGGTATTTATACCTTGAATGTGGGTTGGCCCTGTGGCTCACCTTTGACCAGTAGAAAGCAGCAGAGGTGAAGCCACCTGACATGCAAGGCTGTATCATCATAAGAAGCCTTATGGATTCCCCTTAACATTACAGAATGCGTGCTCTGGAAGAAGTCAGCAACCAAGTAAAAAGTCTATGTATACGAAGATGGCCATGTTGTAAGGAAGCCCAGGCTGCCCATGTGGCGGGCTCTGCAGGGAGACAAAATGCTCAACTAGTCCCCACTGGTTCCAGCCAGCCCAGCTGGAGCACCAGCCATCAGAGGTGAGCTCAGCTGAGTCTTCAAATGACTCCAACACTGGGCACCATGTCACAGCGACTGCATGAGAGGAAATATTAAATTATTGTTTTAAGCTGCAAGCTTGGAGACAGTTAGTTACGCAGCAATATTTAAGCACAAAATGCAGCCACCAAAGATAGCTCGAGACTCAAACGATTCTTTCCCCACAAAGATTATACCCGTGAAGGGTCCTTGGGCTCTCCCTCACACACACCGTCTGATCTGGTCTGGGTCTCTGCCATTCTGTTCACTCTCCTAACCCCCTCAACCACCCAGGGGAAGTCAGGAAAGCTGTGTCTTCATCCTTGGGGGATCACTGTCTGAGGCTCAGGCTCTTCTCTGAAAAATGACTAGAGATTTCATTTTAAAATTGTGTGTAGTGTGGTACAAGCAACACTCTCCCCCTCCTTCAAATAGAAACTAATACAGAACACAAATACATCAAAGAAATGTAAGAGGAAGCGGCCTAGCAGAAGCAGGAGAGGCCATGTATCTGAGTGGTGCTGAATGGGAGTCTGGTGTCAGAAGACCTCAGTTCAAACGCCAGCTCCTTGACTCTAGTTCAAAGAGTCCCGACTCCCGCAGAAATTGGTGTGAAAACCACATACTGGATGGTCTCAGGGGCTTCCTTACCTCACGCGTGATCTGTAACATTAACCATACAGAAAGCAGACATCTCCTTTAAAATTTTGGGGTCGATTTTAATGTATTGATCACATGGCATTGTGTATTTTACTTTTATTTTTATTTTGTTTTTTGAGAGAGAGAGGATGCATGCCTAAGCCAGGGAAAAGGGCAGAGGAAGGATCTTAAGTAGGTTCCACACTCAGCACAGAGCCCAATGTGGGGCTCGATCCCACAACCCTGGGATCATGACCTGAGCTGAAATCAAGAGTTGGACACTCAACCAACTGAGCTCCCCAGGTTCCCCTGTGTATTCTAATTTTTAAAAAAGAACATTGCACCAGCAGACTTTTTTTTTTTTTACTGCTTCTGCTTTCTCACAGAACCAGACTTAGACTAATGATTCCCAACGACCACCTGCCCCTACACCAGGAAGCCTTTACCATCTTGTCCATTTCTCTCAACATGGATGCTAAACTTGATTCACACCTCCTCCCTAGATAGACGAAGAGAGTATTTCAAATTTCCCCATTTGCAGTAAAATCTGGCTTGAGGAATACTGATTTAAAGCCCTTCACTTGATGTTTCTAAATATTATTTTCAAAGACGTGCACAGTAGGAGATTCCATTCCTTATTACAGATTCCCATTCCAATGTTTAATGACTGTACTCGGCAGGAAATCTCCCTTCCTATAGCTAAGGTGCCCTTCACAGAATGCTTCTCAACTTTCATTCCTAAACCTTTTTTTTAAGAAGTCTTTTTTTTTTAATGTTTTTATTGATTTTTGAGAGAGAGAGAGAGAGAGAGAGCATGAGCAGGGGAGGGTCAGAGAGAGAGGGAGACACAGAATCTGAAGGAGGCCCCAGGCTCTGAGCTAGCTGTCAGCACAGAGCCCGACGTGGGGCTCAAACTCACAAACCGTGAAATCATGACCTGAGCTAAAGCCGGATGCTTAACCAACTGAGCCACCCAGGTGCCCTTTTAGAAGTCTTAAAATCAAACTCTTCAGGGTCACCATATGGCTCTCTCCTGAACTCTCTCAGTGTTTTCCCATTTTCTCCTTTGAACGTTGACCTTAAGTTGAAAACGGGAATGGTCTGCTGAGTGTTCATGAATTTCTCTGATTTATGGCACTGATACAGTCAATATTACACATAATTATTACAGTTTGTATCTCGGCAAGAGCATCAACAGCTTCTTAACATGTCATCAGACAACAGGTACGAAACTACAAGCATGTGATGACCCTTCAGTGTACCTATATTGGCTAATAAATACATAGCTTGCCATTTGTTATCCATCAGGCAATTACTTGATGATACCTTGCACTATTCTCTCAACTCAAATCTCTAAACTCCTATTTGAACTCTGCTCCTGAGACTATGGACGCAGTGTATCTGATCGATGTAAGAAAGAGACCGACTTTAATCAACATTCCAGGCTGTTAAGTACAAGCCTTCTACCTTCTGAAAGATGATGGATAAGGCACTTTCTACTGGACCTGATGAAGGAACTGGAAAAAGTAACAGCTAGAACTCTTCTTTGATATTAGCAACAAGACATTAAGTTCTCAGAGGCTTGGAGGAAGTAAAGAGTCTGTTATTGGAGCAAAATGAAAAAGCCCCCTAAAATATATTTTAGACATAATCTTAGATCTATTTCATCAGACTACGTGAAATCTCCCCTATTGTTTGCTGCTGCCTTTTAAATACCACATTCCATTTTATTGTATTACAGCCCCATGAATAAACAAATTAGGAAGCTGTTTGACAATGTCTTCTAAACCCAGGGAAACATCACTAAGTGAAATAATAACATTTACTTGCTCCTTCGTAATTCCTGCCCGTTCTGGGAAAGGACTACCTGCTCTTTTCTACACCTGCCCCTACTCCCACCTGCCTCCCTTCCTTTCTCACTGACGACCACACTATTTTAAGTGCTCATCCTACACATTACAGAACAAGTTTGAGGGCACTCAAGTGCTCATTAATTGAGCTGTAAGCCCATGCTGAGGAAGCTTTCAACACTTGCTCTTATTCGTGCATAAAAGAGGCCTAGATATATACCAAAAGAAGTGAAAGCAGGGAGTGCACCATTGGTGTACAAATATCTATATTATCTTGAATTATTCACAAGAGCCAAATTATCTAAATTATAATATCTAAATTATCTTGTATTATTCACAAGAGTCAAAAGGTAGAAACAGCCCAAGTGCCCATTAACAGGTCAACGAGAAAACAAATGTAGAGTATACACGCATTTATATGCAGTATGTACATGTAGCGGTACAAGCCGAACATAGCAGGAAAAATATCACATGACTGTACATACATGAAGTATCCAGAAGAGACGAATGCAAAGACACACCAAGTAGAATAGAGGTTACCAGGGACAGGGAGGAAGGGAGGAGGGCTTACTGTTGAAGAGATACAGAGTTGATCTCAGATAGGACAAAAAGGTTTGGGCAGAGACATTGTTAACTGTGACACATCCTGTGAGTATATTTAATGTTACTGAATTATACACGGGCCAATGGCTAGAATGATAAATATTATGTGTATTTTACTGCAATAAAAAAAATACTTGAGGGCAAAAACTGAGCTCTCCTCTGAGCTGTGGTGGGGGCTGTTAGGAAGGCACCTGACGTTTAGGGAGAGTTACTACCCAGAGTTCAGGACGGTGATAACCTCTTGTATTTCAGGGGCCAACCTGTCATGGGTAGGAGAGGTAGCTAGAGAAGGGACCTGGGGGCTGAAGTTGCAAGCCAGGAAAAGCCAGGAAAAGCCAGGAACTGACATCTAAGAGAGCTTGCAGACCTGCTCACACAAAGCCTTCCCCACCACACCCGGCCAGGTTTCCACAGGGGTCAATGGTGAAGAGCACACCCCCACCAAATAGGCAAGAGAGAAGAGAAGAGGAGAGGAGAGAAGAGGAGAAAAAAGAGAGGAGAGAGAGAACAGCCTACCAGGCCCACTCTCAGGGAATTTACAAAAACATTTTTACTTTATTTTTCAAGGGTCATGAGAATCGATTTTGGAGCAAGCAGGCTACAAAAAGATGCTTTTGTTCTCCCAGCCTCACCATACAGCTAGCAAAATGAAAAGGGAAAAGTAAATCTTTGGAAAGGCCTTGATTCCCCCAAATGTGTGCCAAGTACCTAGAGGGTGGGTGTTCTCTTTGACACACACCCTATGTACACATATATACATACACATATGTAAACACGAAAGTTCTGTGGTCTTTGTCATTCTGAAATCTAAAATTAATTTTAAAAGAAAAAGGAATATCTTGCAGCCCCAGACAGAGGAGTTAGTCATTTTCTCCCCCAGCCATGTCATGTTGCCACTTGTAATTGTTTTAAAGTCAATTTGGGCTTCCAACAATAAGGTTTTACACTCCTCTTCTTCTCCACGACTCCGTAGCAACTTAGAAAATCACCAACATGTACTTTATTTGGTATAATAAGGTGCTGTTTAGAAGGATGTCTGGCACCTGGAAACTCTCAAAAATACATTAAAGAAATGGATGTTTTTCTTTTTTAATTAAACAATGTTTATTTATTTATGAGGGGGAGGGACAGAGAGGGAGGGAGACACAGAATCCAAAGCACGCTCCAGGCTCTGAGCTGTCCACGCGGGGCTCAAACCTACCAACCGTGAGATCCTGCCCTGAGCCGAAGTGGGACGTCCAACCAACTGAGCCACCCAGGCGCCCGTGGATGATGTTTCAAATGCAAAACTTCAGACAGACTCAGCAAGTCAAAACCTCACCAAAGAGCGCGAAGAAGAGGCATTCCTTTTACAGGTGGGGGGTCACAGTCGACGCTAAGCAGCTCCCGAGATGTAGAAGAACGCTCTTCCGGCGCCCGCCCCCGCCCCCGCCCCCGCACGGGGAAGGGTTAACCAGGCAACCACCAGAGACAACCACGTCTCCTTACTCTTGTCATTGAACTGACCTATTGTTGGAGCCCCGACGGAGCAGTCCCCCATGAGGCAATATCCTGTTTGAATAATTTAGGCCGGGACACAGCGCAGCCCACACCGCGCATCTGAGAGAGCGAGCGAGCGCCTGGCTCAGTCAGCGCCGTTTCCTGTAGCTACAGCCGGCCGCCGGGTTTTAAAACTCCCTGCTTACAGCTGGGGAGGAAAGGAAAGAAAAAAAAAAAA